>NC_069114.1:25066005-25386529 GCF_025612915.1 Magallana angulata
AAAAACACAGACATACTAGTAGATTGATACATGTAAATCAGCCAAGAAAGAAAGTTAAAGTAGAAAATGTATTTATGAATATCAGATTATCATTCAAAAATCCATTTTTTGTATTGTGTTTGTTGTATTATCATAATATCATTTTTTCTTTCAGTTAGCAGAGCAAAACTTAATGCATATTAATCAAAACTTTAATTTTTATATATTACGGAAGAACAATATACTCATTTGATAACTTGAATTAATTAATATACTCTGTACATGTTGTATGTCTGTAAGTTTATTTCATTTTTATTCAAGAAAATGTTCAATGAATTACAATTATTGTGGTTTGTGATTTGCCATTGTCATGGAACATAACGTAGTAATTTTACAAATGCTTCATCCTATATACTCCACTCCTCCAAATAGAACAGTGTATGTCGCGAGATAAAAGTCCTCGCGCATGAACATTTAAGCATATGTTTAACAAAATTAATGGATACATTTTGTATATCACGAAGAGACCAAATTTAAGGGACTGAATGCGATTGTCTACCCTGTGTGATATATTTGAATGTACCGTACATTTACCAACATTAAACTTCATCAGTAGAACTGAGTGATTTAATTGTTATTTTGCAGAGACAAAAGTTACTACTACCGTAATAAATGAATTTCTTAGGGTGGTGTGGGACACCTCCATAATGTGACGTACTTCCTTTCGAAATAATCAATAAATTCAAATATGATTTTATATAATTTTTGACCAAAAATAAAAATTACGTAACAACGAAGCGCAATTGGTTTGAGCGTTAATTACGAATCTTGTATGTCATGAGTTTGAATCCCGCTGGGGATTTTATAACCCCCCCCCCCCCCTTTTCTGAAATTTTTCTAAAATGTACTTTTATTTGCATCAATATCGTGTAATAGGAAGTGAATGATTAAATGATCTTCACGTTTATAATATGTAATATGAAGATTAAAGAGAGAAAACAATGTTAATGGAACAATGTATCTAAATATGCTTGCATTTATATATTAAACATTTGATAATTCACTCCACTAGAAAGTTATAAAGATAGAGAATAAGAGAGAACGTGTTTAATGTGTAGTAATAATGATATCTATCATATTCTAATCACTTACAAGACTTGATTAAAAAGCAGAAAAGGCCTGATTAGAATACGAATAAAATATGAATTAATCACACCAATTTTATTACTCTTAAACCTGTATATATATATATATTAGGGATGTCAATTTTAGTCGGTTGGCTTAGTCGATTAATCAGAGCCTTTAGTCGAGCGATAGTCGAGTACTCCTTGTTTATTTGAAACTGTGTATATCTCTGCCCCTTGTGTGCAAGTTATTTTTCTATCAAATGTGTTGACATGCAAGATAAATATGTTGACATGCAAGATAATTATGTCAACATGCAACATAATTATGTTGACATGCAAGAAAATTGCAATCAGATAAAAATAATACAAAATCTAAAAAATCCTCAAATATCGCCAACCTGTGACATCCAAAATGCTAGATGCTACCTTTTTATGTCGACAAGCAACTTATTTATGTTAACATGCAAGATAAATATGCTGCCATGCAACTTATTCATGTCAACATTCAACTTATTTATGTCGACATGCAAATTATTTATGTCAACATGCAACTTACTTATGTTGACATGCGAGGTGAATATGTTAACATGCAACTTAGTTATGTTTACATGCAAGATAAATATGCTGACATGCAACTAATAAGTTGTATGTCAAAATAACTAAGTTGCATGTCGACATAAATATGTTGCATGTTAACATAACTAAGTTGATGTCGACATTAATAAGTTGCATGTCGACATTAATAAGTTGCATGTCGACATAAAGAAGTTGCATGTTAACATAAAGAAGTTGCATGTTGACATTAATAGGTAGCGTATCTAGCATTTTGAATGTCACATGTTGGCGATATTTTATATTTTTTTATAACTCTTATTTGATTGCAGTTTTCTTGCATGTCAACATAGTTATGTTGCATGTTGACATAACTACATGTTTCTTGCATGTCAACATATTTATCTTCCATTTTCACATAATTAATAGAAAAATAACTTATGCCACCATACTATTCTATTGTCAGATACACCATATCTTAAGATAATATACGTATGATAACACGCGCTAGATATATTTTATTTCCAATAAATTAATAATCATTTTATTTAGATATCCATTAGCTAATGTCTTGGCTTTTCCTTTTTCATGTGACGCTTACACATAATTGAGTTCTATATCTTATTAGGCAAATCAAATGTGACCTGTTTAAAATATACCAGAGACACCCTTCAATTCAACAGAGTATAACGTGGTTAATAATGCCGAGAAAAGGAAACCCTTATTTTTATTTGAAGTCCCAAAACTGCCGCCTTGTAAAGAAAACATTATTTTGAATTTCTTTCTCCACTTTATAATGAGTAATCGATTAAGTAAATTTTAGTCGATGATCGGTGTGACCGAACGATAGTCGAGTACTCGAAGACATCCCTATATATATATATATATATATATATATATATATATATATAGATAGATAACTATTAGAAAAAAAAAATATAGATAACTACTATAATTAACAGCAACCCCCAATTAGCAAGTTAATTCGTTCGCGTTATCTTTCAGCACTTCTTCACAGACCGTCCGCTGCGTCGGACGGGATTTTTCTTTCTCGGGCTCGAATTCTTAAATATAAAGATGTAGCTGCCACGTGTTGATCCGGTGTTTAAATATTATCTAGTTTTTATATATTATTTAGTTTAGTTTAGTGCTAGTTTTGTAGATGTTTTTCTTCTTTCTTATGTAGTTTTTATTTTGTTGTCCTGAAGAAGGGACGGGTTGTCCCGAAAATTTGAGAATATTTTACTTTATTGTTCGTGTCGTTGGTTATTTTTAGTGCTTTTTTATATCTCATCTTATAACCTTGTATCTTTTGATCCGACACTTTAGATAACGAGTGTTGTTGGTTTGCTAGTGCTTCTTATATATATATATATATATATATATATATATATATATATATATATATATATATATATATATAGTGTGTGTGTACATTTCCCCTATGTTTGCATTGGTATTCTGCGACGTTCAATTTTCTATGAATACACACAAATATAAACGTAATCACGTGTTTTGAGTATATATATATATATATATATATATATATATATATATATATATATATATATATATATATATATATATATATATATATATATTTGTAAGTTTAAATGAAACGCTCTACCTTTACCAATTTGATATGTACCTTTGAAAATAATAATTAAATAATATCTACTTAATAAAAAAGATTTTTTCTCTACAAAGTTTCTGGTACTATATTTTTGGCTGCAAGCGCGAACTAAATAAGATGTTAATATGGCTGTTCCATGTTTGCTTCATATCCGTGACTGAGAGCGTATATAATAGCTTTACAGCAACAATACACATATATTTCATACAAATAGACATCGGTATGAATATAAATAAAAGCACTGAATGCTTATTTTAGGATGTCGTCGGTCCTATGACACCAGGCACGTAGCATCGTTTTTGAAAGTGGGGGGGGGGGGGGGGCAGAGTCATCCAAAAAATCTTGACAAGCAAAAAAAAAAAACAAGAGGCCCAGGGGCCACATCGCTCACCTGATCAACAATTGCCTTAATTCTGATCAAATTAGCATTACAGTATCAAAATATCTTGACAACTAAGTACAATAGATCTTGCTAAAAAAAAATTTTAAAATCTGCCAATTTTTATCCATCTCTAATTTTGGTAAATACCAAGCCCTTTTTGTTGTTGCACCTGTAAGAAGATTGTTTTCTATTCCTATATACCCCCCCCCCATTTCGTGGCCCCACTTTTCTCTAGGGAATCATGGTTTCATCAAACTTAAATAACCTGTGCTTTCACACTAAGTACTGAGTTTTGGACCGAAAACTTTCCCAGAATATTTTTAAAAGATTTTCTCTATATATTCCTGTGTAAAAATTCAAACCGCCATCACAGCCCCGACCTATCACTAGGGAATGTGATTTTGCAAACTTGAATTTACACTACCCGAGGATGCCTCTACACAAGTTTAAGCTTTTTCTGGCCTAAAAAAGATTTTTAAAGATTTTCTCTATATATTCCTATGTAAAAATTCATCCCCCATTGTTGCCTCACCATACCTCTGGACTATTATTTAAACAAACTTGAATCTATATGATCTAGGGATGCTTCCACTCAAATTTGGGCTTTCCTGGCCTAATAGTTTTGAGAAGAAGATTTTTATAGATTTTCTCTATATATATAAATGTATCCCCCATTGTGGCCCCGCCCTACCCCCAGGGACCATGATTTGAACAAACTTGAATCTACACTATCTGAGAATGCTTCCACTCAAAGTTGAGCTTTTCTGGCCTAATAGTTTTTGAGAAGAAAATTTTTAAAGATTTTCTCTATATATTCCTTTGTAAAACTTGATCCCCCCATTGTGGCCCCACCCTACCCCCGGTTACCATGATTTGAACAAACTTGAATCTACACTATCTGATGATGTTTCCACTCAAATTTGAGCTTTCCTGGCCTAAAAGTTTTTTATAGAAGAAGATTTTTAAAGATTTTCTCTCTATATAAAAATGTATCCCCCATTGTGGCCCCGCCCTACCCCCAGGGACCATGATTTGAACAACCTTGAATCTACATTATCTGAGGATGGTTACACGCCAATTTGAGCTTTCTTTGCCAAATAGTTTTTAAAAGAATTTTTTTAAAGATTTTCTCTATATATTCCTTTGTAAAACTTGATCCCCCAATTGTGGCCCACCCTACCCCCGGGGACAATGATTTGAAAAAACTTGAATTTACACTATCTGAGGATGCTCCCATTTTTATTTGAGCTTTTCTGGCCGAATAGTTTTTGAGAAGAAGATTTTTGAAAAATACCAACAAATTTTCAATAATTCTCAATTATCTCCCCTTTAAAGAGGGCGTGGCCCTTCATTTGAACAAACTTGAATCCCCTTCACCTAGTTGTGCTTTGTGCCAAATTTGGTTGAAATCTGCCCAGTGGTTCTTGAGAAGAAGATTAAAATGTGAAAAGTTTACAACGACGACGACGCCGACAACGCCGACAACGACGACAACGGACAAATTGTGATCAGAAAAGCTCACTTGAGCCTTTGGCTCAGGTGAGCTAAAAAGAAAAAAATAGAAAAGGAAAATTTTAAGTTTCTCAAAATCTTCAAAATCGTAATCCCTGGGGGTGGGGGTGGGGCTGGGGGGTAGTATATAACTTCAATTTCTCTCCTCATTTCCTTATTTTCATATCTAATTTTTTACATACTACTCCCAAAAAAGTAGGGGGGGGGGCAACTCCATGATAATTTAATTTTTATATGTAAATTTAAAAAAAATTATTGCTGCGAGACCCTGATGCTACGTGCCTGGACACACCAAGCGGTGCAGACAAATTATCATAGTTACCACGCTAACGCGCGGTATTCAATTTGTCTGCACCACTTGGTGCATTATAGGACTGACGACATCCAAAAATAAGCATTCAATGCTTTTATATATATATATATATATATATATATATATATATATATATATATATATATATATATATATATATATATATATATATATATATATATATATATATATAAAGCACTGAATAGAATCAACAACACTAGGCATCTTTAAAGTGTCGGATCTAATATATCTAATATATAGATATATAAGCCAGTAAACTGAATATAAAAAGATAAAAAGCACTAAAAATGGCTAACGACAATTTCTATTGTTCGTGTCGTTAGCCATTTTTAGTGCTTTATATATATATATATATATATATATATATATATATATATATATAAAGCTTCTCTTTGGCGGGGGCCCAGGTAGCGTTTATAGAAAAAAAAACAAAGAAAAAAACCAAAAAACAAAAAACAAAAACAAAACAAAACACAAAAAAAGAAAGAAAGAAAAATACTTCTGCGTGTTATTAACTATTAAATAGTTATTATTTGATGCAAATTGTTACTACTCCTGAAATATTGAGGAAAACATATACGTGGGAGAAATATGTCAGCAAGGTTTTTAAAATTAAACTCAGGAGAATGTGAATGTAAATTTCTAGAACTAAACTTAATTCTTGGTTAAACAGATTTAGAATAAAAACCTTAAAATAGTGTGGGAGGTGCAAGTTTAAACATATAAAAATATTATGTAGATGCAACGAGGAAAAATTACTATTTCAGGTAAAAGTTAAAGAATACGTGTACTGAAAATATGTTTTTTTTTCAAAATTCTCGAAACGACAACTCCAAACTTGATGAACACTTTGAACATATGGGAAGAAAATTCACGAGGAAGTAATATTGTTTCTCTTTGATGATGCCACTGGGAAATTGTTCGAAATGAAACCATAATGCAACCAACAGGTTGTTTTTGAAAGGATAACAGACACATCCCAACACCTTGACAAAAAACACAGCCAAGTTCAACAACCCTTAAGATCCTAATCATAAGTGAAGGAGAAAATTTGTTTAGAAATCAAAATATATGAAAATTTAATTTTCAAAACAGTTTCCAAATAATCGTACGGGTGGGGGCAAGCCATCTTGTTGCTATGTGTCTTGTCTATGTAATGGATAAATAACGAGATGGTGTTGAATAGTTTAGAGAAAAAATTCCCTCCGAGGGCCGAAGGCCCGAGGAGGGGATGTTTTCTCTAAACTATTCAACACTATCGAGTTATTTATCTTACTTAAAAAAATTCCCCCATTTGAGCCTCTAAGAAGCATTGACCCATTCATATATCCAACTGTGATGTCACACAAAAGTAAAATTCCAGCAATACCATACACAATAGCCTAACCAAACACACCTTTTTAATCATGGACGAGTGAACAGGTGCGCATGTTATAGAAAACCATACCGCTGTACTGAGCAGACATAGATTTAGAAGATGAATTTTGTTAACGCAAAGTACACACTTGTACAATGGATAGAGAGATTCACAATTCCTGGAAAGACATGGATACCGTTTGAATGCATGAAATTTTAAACTTGCAAGGAGAAAGGAGAAATCAGAATTTTGACGTCAATTAACAGACGATGATTTATCTAAAAAATTGATAGGAGTCTTATGAAGTCATAATGCGACAATATTTCCTATATTGTTAAACTAATTAGAAGGAGTGATATGGTTCAAGGTTCAAAGAGGAAGTCTAAAAGTTTATGAAAGTGATTCATATGTGATCCCGAATCTATCAAAATTAAGGAAAGGAGATATTTCTGCAAAAAAATTTATTCGTGGCTTATCGGATATACATTTATGGATGACAAAATTCTGTTTTATAAATTTGGATTTATATTGGAAACACACGTTTGAACATTTTTTCAGTTTTCTTTGTTTAATGCCCTGTTGGATATTTGAATATCCAACTGATTGACGGTTGGATATTAAAAATATCCAACTCCTATCAGTTGGATATTTATATATCCAACACCTGCTGGTTGAATAGTGAAAATAAACGTTGACTAAATACAATGGGTGACGTCATAGAAGTTTTTTAAGCGACTTTACACCATATTCAGTTCATATTCTCATCTTTAAATTTTACTTCTCTGATTCTGTCGTTGCTGTTGTTGTTTGTGTGTCGTCCGATGTGTAATTGTACACCGATATAGTTCCATAGAATCCTACACAGCATTTTCCACTTTCGTATATGCAGAGTCCTCTAGGCTCTCTCAAGTGCTTAGACATTTTTATCTTACGCTGAAACTCTCCTTCTTGATTAATAATATGGATACTGCTTGAACTAGAATCAACAATAAGAATAAACCCCTTACTATCCGTGGATATTCCGTAAGGAGTGAATCCGTTTTGGTCATGTCCTGGGTACATAAATCGGAAATTTCTATTTTTATCTACAACAACAACGCGCTTATTGTTGTCTGAAACACATAAATCGCCATTGGTATTTTTTACCAAGTATGCAGGATATTGAAAAATATTCTCTCCTGCTTTGTTTCTATGAATATCATCTTTTTCTGTCCAATGTTGATTAAATCTAGTAATCTTTGCATCATTATTAGTCACTAACCCGACATGGAATAATTTGTCGTCAGCCGAATAAATTATACTTATTGGTTCCCAAATACCAGTGCGTGTTTCAATCTTATCGTCTCTTTTCACAAATTTTTCTTCATTATGAACCCAATAAATATGTTCGCCTTCCTCATCATCGACGGTAGCTCGAGTGAAATGTCCGGTACATGTAGAACAAGTTTCTATCAATGTTTTATCAATACCACTAGGATCAATAAATCCAACTTTACCACGGTCATTGCTCGCCCAGATATCACCTGTCGCACTCAAGAACAAATGCGAAATGTGGCCCTTGACATTAACAGGGTTTATATCTAGCTCTCGTATATCAACTGATTGACTTTCTAATGTTGGTTTTGTGGTTTCTTTATTTTCTGTAAAGAAAACAAGCACGCACATTACTCATTATTATTAGTAAAAGTTTTCAATGAATTTCTATGTTAATTAATTTCTCTCCCAAAACCAACTCAGGCTACCGACACTACAGGTATCCATGATTGTAGTCGGATCAAAATTACATGTTTTCAGACGATGAGCCAATATATACAAATCAAAGAACTTAAGACCTAAATTATATCAGGATAAAACCTCAACGTCTCATCAAACATCGGTATTCAGCAAATATATTATCTTTAAAACATTTTTTGCGACGCTATCTTTTGTCAAACCAAGACCGATAAATCTCTTTTATTCCTGCACCTCGTCCAACACGTTACAAGTAGCTGTCCAAAGGGTTTCTACTTGGACGGGTACATGTGAAATGCCGAACGACTGCAGATACATGTAATTTTGGTAAACACAAATTTAAAGAAACAGAATTGAAGAGGAAAAAGCCACAAATTCTCGTTTCTCAAATTATATGGAAATTTATCATCATTGCGCGTGCAAACAGCCTAGAATATCCGTAAAAATGGGAATTTTCAGATCCTATTCACTCAGGGGTGCTTAATAAACGTCGTTTTTTGTATAGAATTGCAATTGAGTCAGAAAAGCAGATTATTCATTATTTTATAAATTAACATTTAAATTCTACAAAATATATCATTCTCTGTCGCTGTTTGCAAAAAAAGAAGGGTGCATGAGAGTTTCGAACCGTATTAACCTAAATGCATGATTATTTCATGACGCAATTTGATCTAATAGGACTAGTGAAAAAAACGTATGGTTATCTTAACATAAATATTCGCATGGACAAGTGTTCTTTTCTTCAATATTTACATTGTCTAGTTTTGCCTAACCGTTGACTTACTGGGTAGTGCCGGATAAATCTAACAAAACAGAACGATCGTAAAAATTCTTTAGAAGCAATGAAAAGTCAAAATGTGTAGAGGATCTATAAGTGGTCAACAAATTACGTTTCAGGTCTTCCTTAAATTTTGAGAAAAGAGTCGTTCAAATATTGATAATTTTTCTTTTTTTTCTCGAGAAAACTACATACATTTTAGCTTTGAAATTTATATATTTTGCTATATCTTTACACAGAGCTCTTCTTTTCAAGGAAAAAAAAATCTAAAAATGGCCACGGACATTCGTCCCTCTTAGTAAGTTGTAAGCCTCTATCTAGTTAAAAATAAAGAGAAATATATTTTCATGCGATGCATGGAACGTCATGTCATTAATTACTAATGCAAGTTTCTTTTATAAGGGAATTTAAGTTGACATGTTTTTCAAATTGCCATTGACACAAATGTGCAAATATCAAAAAAATATGCAATTCTTCACTTTAATCTCGTGCCGTATTTTGTTATCTGACAGTTAATGTTTACTCTATTCATATGTTCTTGTGGGAATTCCCTTTTTAATAAGATTATATTACTAAAGACTTCATATATTTTGAACATTAAGTTGTTTTCTATTTCACCATGACGATCAGCATAGCCCATGAGAGTGTTCAAGGTGGGCAACGTGAATTTTGAATGAGTAGAAACCTTGAATTCCGAAATCTTGCATTAGTTATTATAAAAACGTTATTTTTATATCCTGAAAAAAAAATTCATTTATTAGTTATTCGCTATCCATTATTTCAAATATCTTTTTATGTGTTGAAAATAATAACATGTTTATACAGAAATTTTTGAGAAATGCATTAGCAATTTTGAGTTATATATTGTCTGTAGTACACTGTAATTGATAACGAAGGTTAAATAGATCTTATCATGATTTCGATGGTGTTTATTTATATACATATATATTTGCATATCCATTGTTCTTTCCCACTGTAAGTCCATACGGAGGAACTGCAATTATTTTTCTATAATCTTAATTGCTCTGTCTGTATAAATGACGTCATAAAGGTGTGACGTCTTATACTTTTCCATGACGTTATAGATTTAAACGACTATACGATACATCATGTGTTTTTCTCCAACTCCATAAAATTGATGCATTTTAAAATTAACACATGTCTTATAATAACATTTTAAAGGAATTACTGTTATAACATGTCATTGATTCTGTAAACAAATCTATGTGAATTAAAAAGATACAATACAGTCTGAATGTTTATTTTTGATGCAATAGCTAAATGTCAAGGTCTAAGCTGTACTATGTCCCAAGATATCCTGGATTCACATTTGGCTTAATATTGTTTGATATTTATAAATACCCCCAGGATGCAAACGATGTTCATTCAAAAGTATGAAAAATTTCCAAGATTTCTCAATAGAAACGCCCCTGTTAGCTTATCAAGTTTCAATACAATGCTAAAAAATGTGATGTCTACGGAGATTTTGTATTGCAGCAAGCCCGGATGATAACGTTGAAAAATTGCGCAATGTATTTTCATGGCATAGTAATAAAATTATCTCATTTGTGACATAACGAGAAAACTTATTCAAAAATGGTATATAACAAGTTGTAATATTCAACAGGAGGCCAATAGGCCTTCACGGTCACCTGAGTAACATAGTTCATATCTATGCTATTATATATTAAAATCATAGACTCGAATTTTTGGCCTTTAATTTGTTTTTATTTTTTCTCAATAAATCTTCGCTAATTAATTGTAAACGAAAATTTCTCAAAAAATTCCGGAAATCATCTGAATTTTTTGGATTTTACAATCTTGCGCATGTGCATTACATTTACGCTCAATCACGGAAGGCTCTTTATTTTATGTTACCACAATATCATATTTGCATGGATAAACTCAGAGACGATAAAACAAATGCGTGTAAATTCATTGGAATTTTTTTTTCTGTTTATCAAAGAAAATACGGGAGATAACTCTAACACAGAGCATTTACTATAAGTAAATGCCAACATGGTGTGTAAAAACGTTGTTGAAGAAATCATGAATTCTGCAATTATAGAATTAAACTTTTCGAAGAAAGGTATTTACAGCTTTAAAATGGTTTGTAATGAACAATTTGACTGTTATTTTCAATGCAACTTTATTAGTTTTCTCCAAAATCGTTTTGAAGCGATTCTGCAATTTTCTGCTACATTACGGGTATATGGGAGGTATATGTGGTGAAGGCCTTTCCCCAGACACAGTTACAGTATTCCAACTCAGCAGAGTGTAGTGAAATTTAATAATAGCATTATCGTAGGCTTAAAGCTTTGTAATGCAAATGTCAACATTATATACGGTGTGGCGATATGGATCTATTTCGTAAATGTCCGATATCATATGCTACATATGTCAACCCGTGCACGCATGGGTCAAAATCTAGTAAGCATTTAATTAAGTTTCAATCTGGAGTAGAAAAAATACGTTATTGTAATGAAAAAAAACCTCCCTGTCTGAAACCCTTGAAAAAGGACTGTGAAATCTATAATTTTAGCGAAAGACTAAAGAATTATATTAGAATGCATGACCAGAAATTGAAAAAGGTATAATACTCGGATAGAATATTTTTTTTTCCATATTTGTTAAAGGACTAAATCCATGTTTAGCCAAAATCGGCCTAACGTCAAAAGCAATTAAAATTGTATTAAAAATATTCTAAAACATTTTTTCATTCGTTATGTAACTTTTTTTTTTGTGTTTAAGGATTCAGAAATTATATTTCTGATGTTTATTTGAAGACACTATAATAGCGAAAAACGCGTGCTTTTTATAGCGTCAAGCATGACGTTACGTCTTTAAAAGAGCCTTCAAGTAAATTACATATTAACTATATTGTTATCTATGAAATTGAATGTATTTGTCATTAAATTGAAGTTAAAGATAAGTTCATTATCAGAATTTAATCGAGAAAGAAACGGACTTGAATTTTTTTTTACCCGAATGGCACACCTTAGTTTCCGTAAAGTCGGCCATTGTGACACGATTTCGCACGGTGACAAACAGGATTGTACAGCGACAAATGCAAAGGATTTCATCGACGCATTTGTAAAGTAAGTGTTATAAAACATCTCGATATTCTCTCTGTAACGTAAGGAAATATAAAATAAGAAATATTTGAATTGTTTTATATAAAAAGAGTTAGATCAACGGTCGAGTCACATGTAATGTACAACACGCTGCATAGCCGCATGGTATGGTGTGTTGGCAGCGTTTCCATTTCATTGCGGGAAAAAGTTCACTTCACTATAGATTGGTTTATTATTGTTTAATTGCTATTTAAAGTATTATTTATTAACACATATCATGCATTTTTCATCAGCTGATCTGAGGCACTCACACATTTACCCAATTCCAAGAATGTACAAGGATATACATTAAATCCAGCCTGAATGCAAAACAAAGAAGAGCTACATGTATTAAAAAAAAACAACGACAGCAATAACTATACTCTATTTGTAACATATTTTAAGCTCTAGTGACTACATAGCATATATGTAACTACCATTTTCAACCCAAACAATGACTCATATATTTAAAAAATATATAAAAGAATAATTACATGTAACATATTTAACACAGAAATTAAAATAGCAAATAATGGGTAACAAATATGGTAATCATAAAGTAAATGATTCTTTGTTATGGCACATTGTCAATTAGTTTAAAAATGAGATGACAAAATGATTCAATATTTAACGAACATGATAACAGAACACATCATGCAAAATGCACTGACATTAGTCTATACAGAGGAGATACCCCTATCTAGTGCAAACAATGTTTTCAAGTTATACAAACATATATATACCAGTAATCAGGGTACAATTTATCTGCAGTGAAGATTTTGTAATTGACAAGAAGGTTGCATATAAATAAAAACTAGGTAGTGTGCTTCCATCATGATTTAGATAGATTGTATATACTTATCGACAACAATAAACATCTTATTTAAATTAATACACAAAAATATCTTTTGACACTGTATTAGAATTTTCTACTAGTATATATGTAAAAAAAAATTATGATATAATTCTCGCTTAAGTCATAATATGTTACAATTGACAAATTGTTGATTACAAAACATTTGTGTGATAATAATGCAACCAGATCTGTATTGTGTTTAAATGAATCAGATAAATGAATATTTCATATTATAAATCAAAAATGTTCATATTTTCAGGATACCAACAGAGTCTGATTAATCACTAGAAGAAGAAAAATGAACTCAGTTACTCCTCTACCTCACTGTCATCACTGTCCTCAGATTCGTCAATGACAGCTGCATCAGTGACAAACTCGGACCAGTCTTGAATAGACGAAATAGCCTCCCTGTTGTGTCTCCCAACAGCGAGAAACCAGATAACGGCGGCGACATGGGAACATACTCCCACAACACGGGCACCCGCTCGACATCTGCAATACCATGCAGCGATCTCAGACTCGGAAAACTGGATCCAGAGCAGATACTGTCGGGAAGAAACATGACGACTCTGTAGCTTGACCCTGATAAGCCCATGGAACTCACTGTGAACCAAGATATCCACATCCCCCTCCAAATACTCCTGAATATAACTTGGACACAACTTCAGTTGATAAACTCCACAGGTCAGATTTCGTATGTCATCTTCGCTGATGTTGGGGAATTCCAAAGAATCAGTAGCCACTTCCCACTTTACAGACTTCTTATCCAGACAGTTTTCTTCAACAAATGTCTTTAAAGAGTTAACTTTTGTTGACAAATACCTCATTTTGCATGCAAGGGCCATGTCTTCATCTTCACTTCCCGTCGACAGAGGCTTGCAGTAACGGTTGGAGAGGGCACACACGATGCGCACATAGTCACCGATAAATGGCACTTGATTGGTTGGAAGAACATGAGCAAGGTACTTCCATCGCTTTATCCTTGCATTGGCTGCCTCAACAACCCAACGAATCTGAAAAGTTAAAAACAAGCACCACTCATAAAAAAGGTAAAAGTGCCTCATTAAAAATTAACAGTGGGTATATTTCTTTACTAAAAGAAAAAAAATTAAAATGATGAAAATCATAAAATCAATGATTTGGAACAGCATTTGTTTATATTTCAGATGAAGACAGATGTAGAATAATTGTATAATGTAATTGTATTGAAGTTTTTCTGACATGATGATTGATGATTGAATTTATGTTGTAGGTCTGGTAATCAAAATATGAAAACAACTAACCTTGGTGACCAGACGAGAGGCATTGGCATCTAAGGTTGTCATCTGCTTCTGCCCTCTGCTCATCAGGCGAGGCATTTCGGCCCTTATTCCCAGCTCCTCGAGCATATCGACTGAATCTCGGAAGCCTCTGTCTACAACAAAAACATCATCTTCATGGAACCAGCCCTTCAGATCTTCTACATTGGTATGAAGCATATGGTTGAGGATAGTGGCATCATTATTCCTAGCTAGGTAGGGTCCAAGAACTGTTAGAAAGTATCCGTCTGTGGATGTGACAACCATGGGTTTAACAAGGGGCCTGCCTTTATGTAAACTATATGATTTCCGTTGAAACTGGAAGTTGTTACTTTTCTGAATATATATATAAGTTCCATCCAAAACAGCAATAGCTTTCTTATTTGTAAAATCACCAAAAAGTTCCTGTGCCAGAGGTCTTGTATGATTTTCTATAATTTCTTCTCTTGTTGTATGTTGTAGTCCAAGATGATGTGGTACAAATGACTTCATGAGTGCTGTACGGACTGATTTTACTGCTCTACAGAGGGAAGACTTTGAAATTCCAAAAATCGTGGCCAGAAGTTGATTTGACATTCCTGATCTCAGTTTCAGAAGAAAGATTCCAAGTGACATCCTTGTGCCTCGGTTTTGTGTGTTTCGAATATCACTGGAAATAAAGGAATGGAGGTCTTCAAAGTTTTCTTTAGAGATACCAGTCAGTGCCATATAATCACTGTTGCTCATGGTAGACAGTTCAAAAGAAAATCTGCTTGTTGAGGTCTGGAGGGCATAATTTCGTATTTTTTGGATCAGTTCCAGCACTGTCGACTTGTTTACAAATGAAGACTCGAATGTCTGTATTTTGGTCAAAACACCAGGTCTAAACTCTCCTTCATCAATGTGGGATGGACAACATCTGCTTCCAGGTGGGATGATGATTTCATGGTGAAGAAAGGCTGAAAATCTAGCTGCTGAAGACACGACAACAAGTTTAGGACCCGGTCGCTTGCAGATTAAGCAGTAAGCATGTGAAGAAGGTGTTCTCTGGAGAGGCAAAGATATAGATGGTGGACTGCACATTCCTGGTTGTAGAGGCTGACACACAGGAAGGGAACTAGACTTCTGCTGGCATGTTTTCTGGTTTCCATGGTAGCGATGTCTGCACTTGTTGCACAAAATGTCATTTGAGTTTGCCTCAACAAGAAAGTTCTTTCTGAGGAAGCGACGGATTGCTGTTGACTCACATTTTTTTCTGTCATTTGGCCTTGTTCTTTTTTTGCAAAGGATGCATGGGAAAATCTTTTTACTCTCTGTTTTCATTTGATCTTCATTCATTTTTATGTTCTGAAAATACAAAACAAAAATGTAGTGATACACAACTTTAATGTTCACTAAAAAATAAAGATATCATTTATATGTATTATGAATATTTATGTTTACAACTACTAAGCAAATACTTGCAATGTATCAAGTATAAAATAACTTTATAGAAAAACTCAAATTGACAAACTGTAGAATTACAGTGCCCCCCCCCCCCCCCCCAATGTATTTAATGGAACTGTCAGTCTAATATTTTTTGGAGCTGCAGACCTTCAGTTGTGTTACAAGTGTTGTTTTTGACATGTGATCAATATATTATCATTTACACATATTTTTCTAGATTAACTTTAATTGCTATAATATGATGATAAACTATAATTGCCAAATTATGATGAAAATGGTTTTTTTTTGGGGGGGGGGGTTATAGTAAAAAAGTGTATATTGAAAAAAGGTGTACTCAATATTTTTTCTATCCAATATTTAAAGAAAAAAATGTATCGCGCCCAGCGGTGATCGATCCCGGATCGTTGTATTTACAGTCGAGAACGCTACCTTTACACCATTCAGACTACGGTAGTTGTGGGAATTATATGCTGTACAGTACACTAAAAAAAACTTTAAAACAAAACACTTGGCCGTTTTTCCTTCTATTAAGAAAATAATTATGGTTTATACAGGTTGATTTATTTACTAAATATATATTTTCCATTAGCCTATATTGCGTCCTTCATTTTTTTATTTCTAAATATAGACGACTAACGTTCACTCGTTGCCTACATGACATCTGCTATACTGGCTCGCCAGTATGCATTTAAGTATCGGCAATCGAATATTGATTGTTTTTAGACCAAATCTTCAGATTAATAATCATTCTTGTATGTTTTTAATTACATGCCTATATAAAAACAGTCTTTAAGGCTGAGTAACGTATACACGGATTGAACAATCTTCTCATCTGTCAAATAGTATCATGCAGACGAACGTTGCGAACAATATTATTTATTCAAGAAAAAATCAACAGAAATCTACGTATTCAATCAAATTCTTATACATACCTTCAGAGTTCTTCTTTCTTCATTTTCTATAGGTTTTGTTGATCTTTCGTTCGTGTATTTTCAAGATTAATCACGCAAAGTAAAAGTCGCTGTTTGTTTACGTATGCAAATAAGCATGTATGGAATGTCGTGCATGCGCAAAATTTGGTGTTAAAATTGAACACATATACGTTTCATTAACAACACACTGTACCTTTTTATTTTTCAGATTAGATGACAATTACACAATGTGTTTGATTCTTGTGGTTTTTATATTTTTAAAACAAAAAGGTGTGAAAAAACGTGCAATACTGTCAAAAAATAAGTAAATCCGGATTGCTCCTCTTCTTGTTTACATTTTAATTTTCATCAACAGCACACCCTCTGATCCAAAAACTTTCACTTTGAATATCTTTTTTTATTGATACAATTTCATAATTTAAAAACAGTTTTTAGATCAGAGGGTGTGCTGTTGTTGAAAAACACCACCAAAGAACGAAAATGCTGTGATTTTACCCCAAAACCGATCCGGAACCGGTTTTGTCATTTACATATTTTTGCAAGCAGACGTTTTGGCGGGGAAATTCTGGCATGTCAAAATAGTATCAGGTCTAGAGTAACACATAACACCAATTTTATTTCATTTTGACCTAGTTTAATTTTTGACATATCACAGGGCCATTTATAGCTAAACATGGATTTTGTCCTTTCAAGATAGGTTTTATGTTGATGTTTTTTTTTTTATAGATAAACTAAAACAAGGTGGCTTTATACACGTTTAATTTAAAATAAGCTTCCATCCCCCCATTCAAAGGGACAGACAGAAAGATACTATAAGAGAAAGATTTACGGTACATCATTACTATGATAAATTTTTGCCCTAAAAAGTGAGGCTTTCAAACAATATTTTTCACGTGGTCTTTATGAAATGATGATTTTGACAATTTGCAGCGGACAAGTTTTCGACATGAAAAAATTTACCTTCAGATTGTGGAATGAGCGCATTTGATTCAAGGTCGATGTCCTCTGAAAGAAAAAAAAGGAAAATCAATGCAACATTACAAATTATCGTGGAAGATATTCGAGAAAAGTTAAGTAAAAACTTTTTCAATTCATATCATGCCCTTATGATTTAAAGCATACGACTGATACTCATAGGACAGTGTATCGCTACATGGAATTTATAGTATTATTTATACTAACTATGCGTATCGCAACACGGAATTTATAAAATTATTTAAATTATACTAACCATAAAATAACCTCACAGAGATTTAAAGTCATCTAAAAGAAATTTAACAATATCAACAGATAAATTCATTTCATGTTTCGGAATTTAAACCACGTCTATATGTGACAAGGACATTTTTAAAAAATGCTTTTCAAATGCTTTTCAAATCATCATACGCAAGAAAAGCGTTTATAATATGATTTATTAATTCCTAGCTCTCTGATTGGCGCATATCCAACTATCCCGATAAAGAGAACGTTTTATTACCTAATCAAATGGATTTTGTTGTTTTATTACAGATCAAATATTTTCGTCTATTTTGTACGTGTATTCAGGTTTGAAAGTGATCTATTGAATTGCCGTTCAATAGACTGTGGCCTACTGGACCGCCGGTCAATAGACTGCGATCTATTGGACCGGCAACGAATTTCAGAAAAAGTGAATTGCTACAAGATTAAAAGATAACTTTATAACGTTTAATTTACTATTGTTCTTAAAATAATTATTTATCTTTTAGGTCATCTTTGTATTAATTAACATTGACCTGAATGCATAATGGTATGAAAACCTTCTGTCATATACAATTATTTAATGCTTGAGCAGTCAATAGACCAGAATATTTTTCCCGAGGTGCAGGGAACAGTTCAGTATGATCTATTGCCCGAGACCGACGGCCGAGGGCAATAGATCATACTGAGCTGTTCGCTGCACCAAGGGAAAAAATTCTGGTATATTGACTGTTCAAGCATTTAATAATTGTTTTATTACCTAATTCCTTTTTTAGTTTTCGAGGTTTACAATTTGCATATTGCAGATGGTTTTCGTGCCATGATTATGCAATATACTCAGATCCCCCCCCCCCCCCCCCATCTTTTACATGCACAAAACCTGTTGCATGCATTACAACATCTCAATTTAATATTAGTGTACACAAAAAGGGGGAGTCTTCCATCCATTAGATTTAAATAGTCTTTTACCTTATATAAAGCTTCAAAACTGTTGATTATTTGATACTCCATTTTGATAACATTGAATTTGGTTTCACCAAGTACTAAAACAGCGTCTATGTAAAGGAATATACATTCCCTGAGAACTATCGAAAGGATGAAACATTAACATACCCGCGTTCTGAAATACGTTGCAGGTTCAATAGATCGCATTCTATTGACCGGCGGTCCAATAGATCGCAGTCTATTGACCGGCAGTTCAAAATAGACGCAAATATTTAATTTGTAATAAAACAACAAAATCCCTTTGATTAGGTAATAATTTATAATAGTGAACACAAAATACTAAAAACGGAATTAGGTAAAAAAAAACAACAACAATTATTTAATGCCTGAACAGTCAATAGACCCAATTTTTTCCCTTGGTGCAGGAAACAGCTCAGTGTGATCTATTGCCCTCTGCCGTTGGCCTCGGGCAATAGATCATACTGAGCTGTTCCCTGCACCTCGGGAAAAATGTTCGGGTCTATCGACTTTTCAAGCATTAAATAATTGTATAATATTGACCTGCACGTGACCTGGAAAGTCAATATATAACATTTGATACTCTTTACATTGGACTAAAATAGATCTTCTAATGAAAATTCGTGTTTCTCAGTTTGTTAAATAAAGGCTTCAAACTCAAATCATCGCGTGATAACACTCAGTTTGACATTTAAACTTTGGTGATTCATTCGGGGTATGAAGGTAGCGACATTGCAGAAAAAATACATAACCCGCGTTAGCGGGTTATGTAAAATATTTTCTGCAATGATCGCTACCTTCATATTTCGCATATAGCACCAAAGAAAGCATTTTTTTTTATTTATATTAACATCTTCTTTTATCTAATTAATAAATTGATTACAAAAAGTAAGTAAAATTCACTAAATTACTACTAATGTACTTAAGCACGATAGCTAAAAGAAACAGCCAAATCGTCTCCTGTGAGACTTTGAGTCTGGCATCATCATGATTATTTCGTGCAGTCCGTGATATTACTTAAGTAGTTGTAGGTTTTGACCAATCGATAAACAGGGCGTGTCAATTTCAGTCCTGTCACTTTCTCGTCAGTTTCAGCCGCTGTAGATTTCGACCAATCGATAAATGGGGCGTGTAGATTTCAGTTTGGCTGTTTCTATAGAGTTATGAATTAACTATAAGTTCCCGTAAGAAATAGAGGAAATTATACTTGGTAGATGTAAATATATCTATATGATTTCGTTGCTAAACCATATAATAAAATAATAACTGCTGGGTTTTTTTTTAACTAGGATGATTTAGCGACCCTCGAACACCCCTGCGAATGTGTTCGGAATGTTTTCTTTATCCTTGCTAAGTATTTAATAAATCCAGAGGTGCTCGAATGAAAGTTCACGAGACTTCACCGAGATTTGTTCAGTTCCTGTGAAATTTCAAGCGGAAGTATAAGTGTTCGGATAATATTATCAAAATATGTAAGTACTGGTCGATTTTCATATCATATCCTACTTTGATTTACGTTAAAACATCAACATCTTTTAACGAGGCCGGGTCTAATTTGTTCTGCCCTAGATTTTTGGATGAAACTTTTTACATGAATTTCTACTGATATCATTACTACTTTAAGATTTAGAAAAAAGACATTTACCAAACCGTTTGTTTAGGGGGTCATTTCAAAGTGTGTTAATCTTTAACATAGGACCCTAGGGGAATTTGCTTGAAATGTATCAATTTTGCATTTTTTTAATACGTATTTTCAAAACTTCTGCCCTAAGGATTTCTTTTTCTGTTCTACATATTAAAGTTATTGCTAATAGGCACCAAATGGTCAAATTAAAAAAAAACCTTTTACCTCCTGGTTTGTTCCAGGGGTCTTATCAAAGTTGATTTTTGTATGCCCAATTTCCCAGATTCGTCAGATAATGGCTATTTTTTATTTGACAAAGGTGGTAAAGGTGATCTTTATAGAATTATTAAAACATTCAGACATATTTAATAATAAAAAAATATATAACATCACATATTAAGGGTCATTTATATAAAAAACATGGTTACTGTCTTGAAATGTATGAATTAAGCTATATTTAGGCGGGTTAATAAAACGTGACAGAGGGCTAGGCTTGCTGAACCCTCTTCACGTTTTCGACCCGAGCCCAAATATAGCTTATACTTCGAGACATTTATGTTTATTCCACAATATAACATTATTTTTACGCATCAAACGAGATATTTTCAACAATTTTCACTGATTATCTGCAGTTGAAACTATCACGCCATGGCGTCAACAAAGCAAAAATATGACGTCACAATACAAATGAAACGCTGCACGAAAGCGTGCGTACTCGTTCTGTACTCGGCCTCGTTAAAATGCATGTCTTATTTCACTATCGAGCGGTTTTTTAAATTAAACGATGATATTCAGAACAGAGTTATCGTTCATGTTCAACCATGTGAATAGTTGTTGATAATATACATATTGGGTTGCTTGATAAAATCATAACCATGTTTGATGCTTGTGGTGTGCAATACAATGCTTTTTAAAAAATAATGGGTGAATCTTTTGCATAAAAACTTAGTATATCGAGCCATTTTCAAGGAACATTCTGCATACAATAGTGCAGTCTGTTTCACTATATGTTATTACTAGGTCAGGCGCGGATCGAAAATCAATTCTACTACGCACGTTAATTGTCACAACAGCAGAATAAAAACTAGTTTTTGTATTGTCACATTTATTTCTAGAACACATATTATCCACCAATTAATGAAGATAAAGTTTAAAATCAATAAACCTCTAGAATTTATATTTGACTACAAGTACCTAGATTCTCTAAAATAAGCTATAAACACGAGGCAGGGTTTTTACTGCGAAACTGAAAGGGTCAAATAAAACCACGTGATCTAAAATTTAAATGACAATAACATTCGCAGGGGTGTCGAAGTACAATATTTACACCGTTTTCGGCTCGGGGATTATTGTACTTCTCGGGTAGCTAAATCAACGTTTTAACCTTAAAAAAAACCCACCCATAATTGTATTAAACGATTTTGTCTGTTTTTAAAGAATCTTTAAGCAACAAAAGAAGCATGCTATTTTTGCATTTGAGATTTGATTTGAGAATGCGATATAAATTTAAATATGAATAAACGACATAGCGAAGAACGACTCCGGGTGATCTTTCATACACTCAAAATACATGTAACATGACACCGCTGCAGTTATGAGAGTGTATACTTCAAAAAATCATGATTTAATACTTATATTTACATTTTTTTAACTTCCTGCCTTGTCTGCAAATGTGATTCATACCTTAAAATTCCTATCTTATCCTAAGGGTAAGTTACTATTTATGGAAGAGCCACAGTAACAGCCACAAGCGTGAACTTTGATTTTCGCTTGTGACGTTGCAGTTTACAGCGTTCAACGTTTGTGACGTCATAATTAAACTCGTCAATTTGACCTTTGACTACTTGTTGCATTTAGAGGCATTTAAACATCACGGAATTTAATGGAAAAACACAGTAGAATGTAAATATATATGAATAAACGACATAGCGAAGAACGACTCCGGGTGATCTTTCATACACTCAAAATAAATGTAACATGACATTCAGAATGTATAAGATAAAATGTTGTTAATTACATAAAGTTAAACAAGCCATCCATTTATTTTAATGATAAGGGTTGGGGACAAACCTTTGGACCACTTATTTATTAGATTGTGAAAGTCATGATTAGCATAAAATAAATTAACGAGGCCGAGTACAGAACGAGTACGCACGCTTTCGCGCAGCGTTTCATTTGTATTGTGACATCATCTTTTTGCTTTGTTGACGCCATGGCGTGATAGTTTCAACTGCAGATATTCAGCAAAATTTGTTAAAAATAGCTCGTTTGATGCGTAAAATTTGATATTATATTGTGGAATAAACATAAATGTTTCGAGGTATAAGCTATATTTGGGCTCGGGTCGAAAACGTGAAGAGGGTTCAGCAAGCCTAGCCCTCTCTCACGTTTTCTTAACTCGCCTAAACATAGCTAAATTCATATATTTCAAGACATTACCATGTATTTTATATTAATTACCCTTAATATGGGATGTTATATATTTATTTATTACTGTAATATGTCTGAATGTTTTAATAATACTATAAAGATAACCATTTCCGTCTTTGTCAAATAAAAAATAGCCATTATCTGACAAACTGGGAAATTGGGCATACAATAAACAACTTTGATAAGACCCCTGGAACAAACCAGGAGGTAAAAGAGTTTTTTTATTTGATCATTTGATGCCTTTCAGCAATAACTTTAATATGTAGAACAGAAAAAGAAATCCCTAGGGTAGAAGTTTTAAAAAAATGTAAAAAAAAAAAAAAAATGTGCAAAATGATACACTTCAAGCAATATCCATTAGGGTTCTATGTTAAAAATTAACAAACTTTGAGATGACCCCTTCAACAAACGGTGTGGTGAATGTCTTATTTTTTTACGTATCAAAGAAAAAATTGACCGGAAAACTTCATCAATGCGCGTAGTTTCTAGTCAATATGGTTATTTTCAGACAAGTCAACATAAAGATCTGACAAGTTGACATAAATATCTGACAAGTCGACATAATCATCTGACAAGTCGACATAACTATCTGACAAGTGGTGGCAGATCTATGCCACCATAGTAACTAGATAGCCAATGATGTACTTAAATGGTATATCTGCCGCTTGGAATGCGCCGAAGGAGTTGATACCTACTCATAGCTTTTCTTTACGACGCTTATTCTGATGACCGATCATGTACGTGTCTAAATTTAAAAATTATCGTTACCAAATTTGAACAGCAGTGTTACCGTGAAAGTTTATAGGCTTATATGTTCGTTATAATATTCATGGAAAAGGAACAGCAAGCCTCGCTGTAAATGTTGATTGATCTCAAGCAGACGAAATCGTGAGAAGACGCTTAATTTTCCATTTCGTGAATCAAATAATGTGTTTTGTTTATTTTTGAATGTTAAACTTTCTGGTTTTTATATTCACAAGGTTGCATTTTGTTTGCTGACAATAAAACAAACACAACTTTACATTTTGTTGACAGTGTTTATCTTGGAAATTCCCGTTTTATAAATAGCTTTAGATCAGAACAGTTGAGAAAAGTAGATCCGGCAAAAACTTTATTGATGCAGGTATCAAAGAAATTTTTCGACCAATCAGAAGGGCCGATATCTCATCAAACGAATAAATATTAAATGATATCAGTAGAAAATTATGTAAAAAATTTCATTCAAAAATCTAGGGCAGAACAAATTAGACCCGGCCTCGTTAAGTTTTATGATTCTTTGAAGTCATATATATATATATATATATATATATATATATATATATATATATATATATATATATATATATATAATAATAATAATAATAATAATAAAAAATAACAGAAAGCCTATTCAAAACTCTACCGGTAGAGTTTTGAATCGGCTTTCTGTTATTTTTTACTATCTATTACTTGTGTGGATTAACTTTACTCATTTTGGATTTTATATATATATATATATATATATATATATATATATATATATATATATATATATATATATATATATATATATATATCAAAAAAAGAAAAAGAAAATGAACAGTTCCAAAGTTTCTATTCACTAGCTCTTTCTGGATTTACATCCTTCTTCAGGTGACGTACATCAGTTATGGAATTGTTTTCCTTAGAAACGTTTACTATGACGTCATGATGTAATGAGAGTCTTTTTAGGGAAGGAATAAATCCATGACGTCATAATACAATATAAAACGTTAAAGTTCGGGAAAACTAAATTAGACAAAATATGATAATAACGACATCAATAAATTTACAAATACAAAGACTGGCTAGAAAAAAGATGAATATATATACATGTACAGATATTCAATGTTTGTTGAGTTTTGGGGAAAATAATTTAATAAAATAGTTCTCTTTCACATGGCGGTTGAATCGGTTTTAAGTTTATAAAATGGGAATACTTCACAATCTCCCTTAGCGCATGCGCGTCCATCGCCAACAGATCAATGATCCCAATACTAGAAACACCCCTTGCAGTGAACACTTTGACAGATGTGCTAAGTGAGTTTTGAATCGGCTTTCTGTTATTTTCTTATTATTTATTACTTGTGTGGATTAACTTTACTCATTTTGGATTTTATATATATATATATATATATATATATATATATATATATATATATATATATATATATATATATAGATATATAGATATAGGGGCCGTTTGCCTCGGGCAATAGATCATACTGAGCTATTCCCTGCACCTCGGTAAAAATATTCGGGTCTATTGACTGCTCAAGCATTAAATAATTGTATACTATTTTCCATACCATAAAGAGTGTCATATTTTAAATTGTAAATATAAATTAAAGTTACATTTCAAATTTTGTATTTATACCAACTCAGTAGGTTCAACATTCACAATATGACATTAAGGCTATCACGCAAGTTACACCAGAACCCTTGCAGACCAATCCATACTTTGCCTAAAAAATAGAGTGGGGAAAGAGGTGGGGATCAAGTTGTTTCCCTTTGCGGGGTAAACAGAAAGGTCTAAAGGGATAAACCAACAACCTATTAACAGTCTTGCATGTGTATAAGACTTGTATTAATGTGTGTGTGTGAATGTGTTATACTGTAAAATAAACGAGTAAATTAAAAAAAAAAAACCTCTTACATTATGATACCAATTGTTTGGGCAGCCAATGATAACACACTTTTTTAATTTAAGTTAATCCTTTTATGTATGAGAAACGAAAAAAACGGATATAGATTTTGAATGTAAAATGACTAATATACAAACCTCTTCACAGGCTAAACTACAAAGGCTATTGAAAGAAATCTTTGATGCCCTCCCCCCAAGAGGGCGGCTTGGGGATACAACTTTTGTAAAATGTGGATTGGTCTATAGGATCGTTACATTTGGTAACAATTTGTTCTTCATTGTATTCAGTACGTATACATGTATATGCAAGAAATACAAAAGTAGACAAGCTTTTTTATTATTGAGAGTTTAAACAGTATCACAAAGTTAACATTAGAGCTATTAGAATTTCCTTGCTATGTAAATCTGTACTGTGACGTAAAATATAAAAAGTCTTTGATCACCTTACCTTTTTGGTCTGTAGCAGTTGTTTTTCTTGTTCCATTACCGTTTTCATTTCTCCCTGAAAGTAAATATTTTTTTTCTATCTTTCCTAAAGAATATCAGCAATTGTATATGCAATATTAAAAATAAATGAAAAAAATAAGTTTTATACACACGTCGACCTAATTTACTGCGAAGGCGTTTGGTCCCAAATTTCACTAATATAAGTATTACGGCAGTTAATACACTAGTTATCAATGCAACAAGACCAAGGTGAAGAGAGGTGTCTGCACTGTTCTGATTGGTCACCAGAGCGCTGTGCATAAAGTAAAATAGAATTATTACAAATTTTCTAAACTTTGAGTCAATAATCCACTTATCAAGTAAGTGTCAAGTATCGGTCTAGTATAGCCAAATGAATGCTGTCAAATTGAATGTGATAAACCAAACACTAAAAACGTCATACATACTTTGTGGAATTTTTCAAAAGTGGGCATCCAGGCTCCTCAGTGAAACATCGTTCAGAAAAATTCAAATCTAGACAAGCTGGAACTTTAAATAAATGAATGATAAATGAAAGGTTTGACATGTGAAAACTTTTATCTACTATTGAAGTGTTTTTATTTTTTAAAAACTAAGATGATATCTTTCGTTTCAACAATTACCTAGTATTGGACACTATGATTCAGAAAAAAGCAACTTACTCTTGTAAACTTGTTCGCTCAAGTATGTGTAATCTGGGCATCCTTTGACAAAGTTCGTGCAGTCGACTTGGTTTAGGTACCCCATTCCACCTAGTTCCCAGCAATTACCTGGTATCGGTTGATATTAATATTGGAGAAGAAGAATATAATCATGTCAAATAAAAAGCATATTAAAAATCGAAATTGATACCATGTTTATATTTGTTGATAAATTGCTTTGCAATATCTTGTCTCACCTTTCTCGGTCTTCATACTCGCTCTGTCGTAACAGAACTCTACAAAATGGGTCCTCTCGGCGTTAGGGATACAGTAATAATGGTTAAACGGCTGGTCGCCTCCAACATTACAGTTCATTCTCAAGGATGCCGACGTCCATGCCGAGTCCGTCCGTGGACAGGTAAACGTTTGGTAGACTTTCAACCCTTCTCTGTATCCAGGTACCTACCAAATTACAGAATTGTGATAATATACTGACACTCCTTAAAATTCTCAATGCCTAAATCGTTTTGTATCGGTCGTCATTTTATTCATATATCTGATAAACAAATTATATCTTGTATATCATCAACCATGTCAAATGATCAATGTTTATTATTTTTTTTTATTAAAAAAAACCTACAATTGAAATGAATGTCAATGAATTGGAGGGGATGCACGTAAAAAATGCGGTTTTGGTCATTGATACCAGATATTGCCTTTATCAGTATTAATGATGGCACGAAGGCGTGAAGACTAGCAGACATTTCAAATGATCTTTTCAGCAATATTCTGCCATTTTCTTGCAGGTTCAGAGTCTACGGCTGGTGGCAACGCACACATTTATACCCCACATGACCCAGCTCGTTCCACAAATGCTCGATTGGAATTAAATATGGAGACATAGTTAAGTTTGAATGAAAGTTTGTGTCACACTTGCCGTATGCACACGCGCGCATTGTTCTGTTGGAAAATAAACCCATTGCCTTATCTATGTTGCTGCATTAATGGTTCTAAAACAGGCTAAAGAATTTGTCCGCTGGCTGTGAGGGTTCCGTTCAAAATTAATCATTGCACATGTTATTTAAGAAATAAACAACGTTATTTAGTGAACATGGCGTTATGAATAGTAATTGCTCTGTTGGCATATTCCATGATGCGCGCTAGCGCATCATGGAAAATATGCCAGCAGAGCAGTTGCTATTCATAACGCCATGTTCACTAAATAATCGTTGTTTATTACTTATATTTGCATTTTACCACTCGCAAATACCCTATATTAGCCTAGACCTGACATTTAGCTATTACATCAAAAGTAAACATTTAGACTGTAATGTATCTTTTTAATTCACATAGATTTGTTAACAGAATCAATGATATGTTATAACAGTAATTCCTTTAAAATGTTATCAAAAACATGTTTTAATATTACATGTAAATACGTCAATTTTAATCGAGTTGGAGAAAAACACATGATGTATCGTATAGTGGTTTAAATCTATAACGTCATGGAAAAGTATATAACGTTACACCTTTATGACGTCATAGTATACTGACAGAGCAATTGCGATTATAGAGAAATAATTGCAGCTCCTCCGTATGGGCTTACAGTGGGAAAGAACAATGGAAATGCAAATATAAAAAATTGTGGTTAACAATATGCACATTAGATCATCATGAACAAATACGTCACATACAGACAGACAGATGTTGACAGGTCACCAATGGAATTTTTCTTTCATTATAAAGTTCAAAAAGCGAAATGATAAAATCATTCTTCTCCCCATTACTTTCTGGTGATCGTTTTTGCTCTACTTTTTTTAATATAATTATAATAAAAGAATTCTCATATTCACTCCTTCAAAATATTGTACACAGACCATCTGGTGCAAAGGCACCTTACGTTAAATATTTTTCTCATAATAAAAATATATACCCTATA
Source organism: Magallana angulata (assembly GCF_025612915.1). Lineage (NCBI taxonomy): Eukaryota > Metazoa > Mollusca > Bivalvia > Ostreida > Ostreidae > Magallana > Magallana angulata. The sequence continues at coordinate 25,094,957 of NC_069114.1, forward strand.
TACCTAATAATACACCCTTGTGAATTCCGAATTGCTTTCACTTTTAATATTCTTAGTTTATCTAAAAATCTATAAAGATATATATCACGCATAAATACATGTATTTGTCTTACCCTTGACCGGGACATCGTCGGGAAAAACGATAACAACCTTCACAAAGTGCTGAATGTCGTCTTGCTCTAAAGAAAACAAATTACCAATAACACCCACAGGTAATTTATAATCAAGCAAAAGAATTATTAATACAAATAAATATGCAAGGTTTCTGAAAATATTTCATTCTTACTTTTCTGTCTGGATTGAAGGCACGGTATGCCGTTCCCAAGAAACGCTCGCTTCAAATAAATTCAAGGTTGGGCCTTTCCAAGAACCTGCTTGTACGTTAAATTCTGCTTATCTTTTTTCTGGGTTTTTTTATGTCGGGAAATTTGGTCGTGCTGGTCTTATCTATAACATTACTGGGTTATCTTTCACCAAACGTGGACGGATCTATAGCAATATTAATGCACTAGACTGGCTTGGATGCCAGGATGGGTAAAACGTTGAAAATAACAGCGTGGCTCGAACTACAACTTGGAGTTATAAACTATGCAGAAACAGATCAACTAGCTGGAAATCTGATGCAATTATAAATGTTAGTCATATGATATCAATAAACTAATATCAAAGGGGGGTGGTCATGATTTTAGTCAAATTATATTTTTTTTGTTTTTATACTTTAGGAATGCGTTTTAAATGATCAAATAATTCGAGGGTCAGTCGTAGAGTTATAGGCAAGATTCAGCGCTCACAATTCTTTGTCATGTAAACAAGGCTCGTGCCCCGTTTTTGTTTTCATAGGTTCAATATAAAAGTACAAAAAATCTTTTTCAGGTTCATTTTTCAATCTTCTTTTTAATTTAAAACTAAAAAACAGATTCTGTTTTACACATTCATTATAGGTCTAAAACTGGAATTTTCACTTCAACATTCAAATGTAAACAAAAGCTTTGTATTTACAGCAAAGAATTGTAAGCTCTGTAACTCGCTTATCACACAACGTATGACACTCAAATATTGGTTGCCTATAAAAAAAATTCCTTTCTAAAGCACTATGAAAATGAAAATCGGAAGAAAAAAAAATTGACCAAAATCATGTCCATGCCTTTATAACCTTGAATTTTGATGTCTTTTTTATAAAGTTAATGCAAGTGACAAAACAACCCTAACATTTAGAATGAGATTCTTTATGCAACAGTGCTCTTTATTTTCTATTGCTTCTGAATTTGGATACACTTACATTTTCTATTCTTAAACATTGTTTAGGCCAAAAAAAAAATATGTGTGTTTCCGGTAACATGTCCCCCAAAATTAGGGTAGGTAGGTAGGCAATTACTTTTTTTTTTACTTGACTTTTTATTTTAACTTCATATTATATTTAACTGTTTTTTTAGGTAAACTGTATGTGGAAACTCAGGCCTCTCACACCCATTTTTTTGGTACTGGGGTCAGGGCCAATGGATTGGGAAAAATGCAATGTTTTGATAAAAATTGGGAATTTTTTTTCTTACTTTATACGTACAGTCCCCTGAACGGAAAACTAGGGTACCGGTATACTGATAGGATTTTTTTTAAAAATTAATAATTTTTTTAAAATTATTTTTAAAACTGGGACAATGTGCGTATAACAATAAGAAGAAAAAAGTTTATTCATAGAGTGTGATACAAATTTCTTAATGAAGATGTAAAAGTTCCCAAAAGGTTTTTGTGTAATTACTATACATGTATATGTCAAATGGCAAAGAAACAGTTTATCAGAATTTTAAAAAAGTTATCTTATTTGTATTAATGTAAAATTTAATTTATTTTTGTATTTATACCTTTTAAAATTAATTTTTTTTTATTGTGTAAGCTGCATGACATTATTTATAAAATCAGTCTCTGTACTTCTGTGTATTTGGGGTATTAGTCCAACCCTCTGACCCACTTACTACCGTTTTGTAGAGGATCAGTTTAGACAAACATTTTTATAATAATTTTAACATTTATTGCAGAATTATAAACTATTAACAGCTTATCAACCAACTGTTATATCAGGATTAAAAGTAATAAACATCGTTTTTCAATTAAACTGTCTCTGAGGAAATTCTGGCCAAGTTACCGATCACAAGAAACAGTTTGCAATGCGGTAGTGTTGCACGTCTTCACAGTGTTTTTATGACTGCTGAATATACATGATATATATTTAGAATAAATATGGTTTCCTTTTAGTTACATTATTTATTTTAGTCAATCTACAATTGGGAAGAACACACTCAATTTTGGGGGAAAAGATGCCTTTTTCACGTTGGGAATTGGGCCGAATATCGGCCCCAATTAAAGAGAATCGAGAGGTCTGAAACTCTTATAAGCTCTTCTCCTCCCTCAAGAGACATATGAAAAAACATGAAAGTGAGTCCCGACATGTGTGCCCTGTGTTTTACAAAACATTTTATAATAAATGGGAAATAACTCGTCATCTCAATCTGTCAATAGAACTCATTTAATGCCTCGAACGTCGATCCTTTGGCTTTGCTTGCTTCAAAATTATGAATTTCTCCGTATAAATTCCCCACAGTCCAGTGCCCAGAAAAGCTATTTATTGCATTAATATCGGGTGAATGCAGACATTTTTTAGACGGTGGCTATAAATAGCCACGGTCTATTGCTATCGTCCTGACCGGAAGAGTATTTCTCACAGGGACCCTAGCGGATAAGGAACGATAACTCTGTTAGGTATGCAGTGTTAATGCAATGTTACAGACAACGTTTTTTCTATGTGTCGATTTCAGTATGAGAACTAATTTTAATCTTATCAGATATTTTAAGCATTATAGCTGCTAATTATTTTGTACATGTGTTTAAATAATTTATGAAATTGGGTTTTATTTTAAATTGGCCGTTACCCTGTCTGCCTACGCGGTATCGATAATTTATGCACCAACTGCCAGTTGTGAAGTTAAACTCTGTATCAGGGCTGCATAAACTATATCACTGCGATAATTTGCTAAGAGATCTCACAATAACCGCTTCTTGTTTTTTATGATGTAAACAATTGTCAGAAACATACTATTTAAACAGGTTTGCCATTTCATATTTCAGCAATTTTTCAACGCATTAATTTTAGTTGAGGCAGAATATTTATTTTGTTGTAGCTTATTCCAAAGAATTCACAACAGATACTGACAATGAATATTACATAAATAACATATTGAACTTCAACCGATCAATGGCACACTTTCTTCTACAAGTGTGCATGTGTTTTCAAACATACAAAAAAACTTGAAATTTACGATTCAAAATGTGTTTTGGACTGACCTGTGATTTACATGAACCTTATTTTGTAACCCCCTCAGTCTGTAGGAACATTAATTTTATTACAGGTACCTCAATATTCATCAGACAATATTTACTACTGAATTTGACGCTTTACTTGCTGCTGACTTTCTCTCAAACACGCTAATCGATCGACTGCGGATTGTAAAATTCACGTGCAAATCGAGTCGCCATTTTACAATTTTACATATATAAACAAACCACATTTTACGATGTTTCTAAGATTTTCAGTTCAGATTTCTTGTAAGCAAATAAGGGATTGAAGACATATGCTGTAAAACATCTTATGGATTTCACGGCGTGTCAGCTCGTGTATCTCTAAATAATTTGCAGCAAACGCTACCTTTTTTGTGAGAAAAAACTATCGGTTCAACTCATGCAATATTCCATATACATTTATTGTGCATTGTGAACGGTAATGCAAGATCACTAAACAGTTTCTGACGAATTTTTTCACAATAAACTGAATAACGCAATTTGAAGAGCGAAGTACAATCTCATTCTGTGACTTTAATCCATATGCGCCCGTCAACGTTTCTGCTATTATAGAACCTTTCTTTAAATTTGGGGGGATTTTTTCACTAACAGATAACATTATTACACATGTACGTACATATCGCCCCTTTTGTTCTCAAATAATTTTTCTCTCGCGAGTACAACTCTATTATGAGCTTTCTTCGACATTTGTTTCCATAATAGGCAGGCCTAATATATAAATGCGCCAGTTTGTTGCGACTCGTAATCGAAATACACGACGGTTAGAAAGTGTCATCACTCAACGAAATGCTACATCAGCCATAGCGTATACATCCGTGCTATATTTGCGATAAAAAATGAAACATGTAGGCAAAAAATGTGCTTCATAGATGACTGTAGTTTTCTGCTGAGCTACAGAACTATAGCTTTCCGGAAATATTGCTGGGATTTGCGAACCCTAGATATAGTGTATATGGTACATGCAAAGAATAAAATGAATTTTTCCCCATTGAGAGCCTCAGTCTCAAATGAGATGAAGTTCAAGGTCACGTTATCATAGAAGTTTGTGTCTTTCAATAGTTCAGACGCGGGTATTTTATGTCTTTTCTTTTTGGATTTTTCTAATGAATTTTCACTGGTAACGTTACCGGTGAGTTATCATAGCAACATTGCTATTGTAGAACATATGTTCTATTTGATTTTCCCATGTGGGAGTCTTTTTTAGCACATAAGACTACGTTCAACACGTGTTGATCATGATGCGCTGGACCTGTTATCAGTGACGTCACTGCTACAGGGCGCCATTTTGCTTCTTGAAGTTCTTCATGCCATGTGGTGTGAAGAAATAAGCAGTTCCTAAACTCAGATAACATTGATTTATCGCTAAACCTGTATTTTTTAACATGGCTAATGAGCCGGGGACGTCGTACATGCGAGAGTCCGACAGTTTGGACATTGTCGATCAGGTTGACGACGATGCAGGTCAGGATGAGGAACGCAACGTGCAAAGGCACACGACGCAATCCAAGTCGAAAATGTCCACGAACGGTATGTTTGACATTTTCATGAGCAAGCTCACAATAGTTCAGAAAGAACTTCAAGACTTGAGATCGCAAAGTAAAGGGGACACATCGAGAAAACGCGGGCGAAGTATGAGTACTCGTAGTTCGCCTCCCCCTGTTAAGAAAACAACAGTGAAACAGAGCAAAAGCTGTAATCGATCGTTTCACGAACTCAGTGATGATGACTCTGACGAAGAGACTTCAGATAAATCGGACGCTGAGGACGCACTGAATTCCCTTATTGAGGGTGAAAATTGTAGCTCGTCGGACGACGATGAAGCATCCGCCTTGCACGAATTATCAGAATTCTTTGGCGATGAAGACAAAACTAGCGAGCCATTAAGCCCTGAGTTGGCTAAAATTATGGAAAAAATGTTCACATCAAAAACGAATTCGGAGAAAATAAAAGAAATCTCCAACAAATATGACAGGCCAAAGAACATCAACAATGTCTTTGCACCAAAAGTAAACAAAGTAATATGGGAAAATATGTCTGCAAAAAACAGGGCAAGCGACATTAAACTTCAAACCACTCAAAACCTGGTGGGTAAAGCTATGATCCCCACTTTGAGACTGTTTGATATTCTCATCAACACCAATGCTAAGAAAGCGATTGATGTGAAGAAAGCAAAACAATTGTGCGGCGACATTTTGAAGTTTCAAAAATGTGTGTTTCACAATTTATCCTTCAAACGGAGGGAACAAATTATTCAACCAGAGAGAAACAAGCAATTCGTTAGCTTATGCTCCGCTGAAAGCTCATCCGAAAACCTTTTTGGAGATGATTTAGGGAGCCAAGTCAAGAACGTGCTAGAAGCAAAGAAGCTTGCACAGAAGATATCAAACAAAGATTACAGTGGAAAATACAGAATTCCCAAATTCTCAAATAATTATGGGAAAAAGCCAAGGCATGGAGCTGGAAAGAATAATTCTTTTTTGTCCAAGCAGTTCAGCTTCAACAAGAAAAAGAAGAAGGGGGAAACAAATCAATAGAAACAGATGAGGTTAGTACTTGCATGCCTGAGCATATGTACACAAATGTAGATCAAATGGCTGTGGTGAACACACCTAAAAATTTTATAGCTGGCAAAATCAAAGATTATTTTGATAATTGGTGTAAATTAACTCATGATAGTTGGATTCTTGATGTTGTTAAAGGCTACAAAATTGGCTTTATTAGAGAACCTTATCAAGTGTGTTCACCAAAACCATTAACATTTTCGGAATCTGAATACAAAGCAGCTCAGATAGAATTAGAGAAGTTTTTGTGTAAACAAATTGTAGAAAGAGTCTGCAATATGGATGAATGTGAGCGTAAAAATTCTTTTTATTCAAACATTTTTCTTCGTCCCAAAAAAGACGGATCTTTTCGAATAATTTTGAATTTAAAAAATTTAAACCAATATGTTGACAATTGTCATTTTAAAATGGAGACTTTAAAGTCTGCATTGTCGCTGGTCAAATCGAATTGTTGGTTTAGTGCACTAGATATTAAAGATGCGTACTACTCGGTGAAAATTCATCCAGATAGTAGAAAATTTCTTAGGTTTAGATGGGAAAACAGAACATATCAGTTTACTTGTTTGCCTATGGGACTAGCAAGTGCTCCTCGTGTTTTTACTAAAATCATGAAACCTGTTTTTTCTGAACTCAGAAAATTTGGTCATTTAAATGTTATCTACATAGATGATGTTTTGTTACTGGGCAATACAAAAAATGAGTGTGAAGATAATTTAAAAGCCACTATAAAGTCACTAGATAGTCTTGGTTTTACCATTCACCCAGACAAATCTCAGTTTCACGCTAGTCAAAGTATTGTATTTTTAGGGTTTATTTTGGACTCTTCTTCAATGACTGTTAGATTGACAGCAGATAAAGCTCAATCTGTCAAAGAATTTTGTGAAGTGATTTTGAATAAGAATGAAGTAACAATAAAACAGGTAGCACAACTTGTGGGCATGTTTGTAGCCTCTGAACCAGGAGTGGAATTTGCCAGATTGTATTATAAGAATTTAGAAATTGAAAAAGATGTAGCTCTTAAACTCAATAAAGGGAATTTTGATGCACACATGAAAATTTCAAATCAAAGTAGGATATTGATCAACTGGTGGTCCCTTAATGTGTGTAAATCTTTCAAATCACTAGTTAGAAACCCACCAAATTTTGTTTTTAAAAGTGATAGTTCGAAGTTTGGTTGGGGTGGGGTAAATGAAGATTCAGGTGAAGCTATTAGTGGTTTATGGGATGAAAACACTTGTGAATCACATATAAACTATTTAGAACTTTTAGCTGGGTTTAAAACCATAAAAGGACTAGGAGAGAATTTAAGAGACTCGCATGTTCGACTGTGTATGGATAATTCTGTAGCTGTGTCTTATGTGAATAAGCAAGGAGGCAAGATCTCAACATTGAATGATCTAGCTCATGAGTTATGGCTTTGGTGTATAGATAGAGACATCTGGCTTAGTGCAGAACATGTTCAGGGTGCAACAAATATTATAGCTGATTCATTATCCAGAAAAAATGTTGACATGGAGTGGAAACTAGATGAAGTGGTTTTTCAAAAATTAATTAATGTGTGTGGAAAGTGTGATGTAGATTTGTTTGCATCAAAAGACAATCATCAATTAGAGAAATATTTCTCTTATACTCAAGATTCAAATGCTATAGGAGTTGATGCATTGCACAATCGTGGAAAAATATTGACTGTTATTTATTTCCTCCTTTTAGTGTCATAAGCAGTGTCTTGAAGAAAATCGAGGAGGAGGAAGTACAGTTTGCATTGTTTATAGCTCCAGTGTGGAAGACCCAGGCATGGTTCCCGCAGCTGCTGCACCAAGTCGCAGGTCCTTGCTATCCTCTACCAAAAACAGAACACCTGTTGAAGCTGCCGAAAGATCCGAAGCGGCAACATCCCTTGACCAAGATGAAGATGGGTGCGTTCAGTTTGTCCGGCAATGCTTACATGGTAGAGAGTTATCAGCAGACACTATCAGCATTATCTGCGGATCATGGCGGGAATCCACAAAAAGACAGTATAGGGGTTATCAACAGAAATGGTTGCAATTTTGTTGTGAAAAACAGAGTGATCCATTTAATGCAGATATAAATTTAGTTTTAGATTTTCTTACTGAACTGTGTAAGAAAAACCTTGGTTATAGTGCTTTAAACACAGCAAGAAGCTCATTGAGTTCATTTTTGTCTTTGTCAGGTCAGTCTAATACGAAATTAGGTGATCATTTTTTAGTTAAACGGTTTATGAGATGTATTTTATTGTCAAGACCAACTTTACCCAAGTATCAATTTACATGGGATGTAAATAAGGTTCTAGGGTTTCTGAAAACTTTGTCACCTGTACAAGATTTGTCTTTGTTAGATTTGTCAAAGAAATTGGCAATGTTATTTGCTCTTTTGTCAGGGCAAAGAAAACAAAGTTTACATTTGTTAGATGTTAGAAATGTCTCAGTTAGAGATGATATGTTGATCATTAGATACGGTGATTTGTTAAAACAATCAAAGCCAGGACATCATTTAGATGAAATTTGTATTGCTGCTTATCCAAATGATGTAGATTTATGTATAGTTAATGTGTACATGGAATATGTTCAAAGAACTATGAAATTGAGAGGCTCAGGATCTAGACTGTTTATAAGTACTCAAAAGCCTCACAATTCAGTTTCTGTAGACACTAATGGTCGTTGGATCAAAGGGATTATGAAGAGTGCAGGGATAGACATTAAGTGCTTTGCACCACATAGTACAAGATCAGCAGCAACTAGTGCTGCAGCGAATGCTAAGCTGTCTGTGGATACAATTCTTCGAACCGCAGGATGGACAAGTGATAATACTTTCAGAAAATTTTACAACAAACCAGTGAAACTTTGCAGTGATTTTAGTAATGCTTTACTGGACAGTTTTCATAAAGCATAGCATAATGCTGCATGTTATGTACTTAAGTGAACAGATTTTTCTTTTATTGTAAAATAAAAAATGTTCAACTCAAATATGTGTTGAGAATTTTAAATCTCATTTATTTATTGGTGGAATGATGTTTATTGGGTCATCAACTCTGAAGTCTCATTTGAGACTGAGGCTCTCCATGGGGAAAATTCTAAAGTTAAACGAGACTTACCTGGAAGGTGAAGTTTGACTGTAATTTTTCCACCATTGAGAGACGTAGGGATCAAATGCCCAACCCTAGGGATTTTTTCTAGTCCCGCCCTATAATTTTCTGTTACTTGATGCCCCAATAATTATAAATACTCCTCTGAATTATGATTACGTGACCTTGAACTTCATCTCATTTGATCCCTACGTCTCTCAATGGTGGAAAAATTAGTCAAACTTCACCTTCCAGGTAAGTCTCGTTTAACTTTATAAATTTATATACACAGCTGTACGGTCAGAAAAAACATGCGTTCAACTTGTATTTTGTTTGTTTAGTTTTTTTGACAACTAATTTTGAATAATTAATCAATATTTGTTTTAAGTTTACTAGAAGAGTTTAATGTAGCAAGTGAATTATGCGTGTTAAAGTGTACTGAGAAGCGATAAAATATACATGTGACTTTCCCAAATCCATTCAAATGATTTGAATGAATCTATAGCTAAATACAATTAATGATTAATGAAACTGCCGCGACTGAATATTGTATGATATTTTTTTTTCAAATTATTCACTTTCGCTGTGAGCAAATGAGAAGCGATAAAATATACATGTGATTTTCCCAATCCATTCAAATGATTTGAATGAATCTATAGCTAAATACAATTGATTAATGAAACTGCCGCGACTGAATATTGTATGATATTTTTTTTCAATTTTTTATTCACTTTCGCTGTGAGCAAATGGATCCACTAAAGTCAAAGATAAAATATTGATTGACTCTTCTGTTTCATGATGACGTGCATTCTAAAAGAAATACCAGTTTTAGCATACAGGTTCTTGTAAACCATTCTGTTTTCTTTACACCTAAATGTATCAACTGACTATGAAGACATAAAGCAAGTTGATGGTCCACAAGACTGCAACTTTTTCCCCGTGAAGAAATTGACGGAAAATGCTGTCGAGAGGGACAATAAACATACTACATGTCTACCAAATGATTAGTAAAAACCTGATAAGTATTTTATTCATTTATCATATCCAATCCACACTTTTCAAAAGTTGTTCCCCTTAACGGGGTCAACCCAAAGGTCAAAAGGGGAGAAAACCCAAAATCCCCTTCTTTATACAATCAAATATTTGGGCGTACTGTGATGAAATCGCTTTGGATTTGATTTATTCATTCAATATGTGGTGGCAACCCACATATTTAATGAGTCATTCTGGGGCAATCAAAATACAAACATGTAGTACATGTATTAATGAAAACGGAGTTTTAATGTCAACTGATATAGATACAAACATATAGATACAAACTTCTATACTACAAAGGCTACTGCGATAAATCTTGGGTTTTCCCCAAAAGATGACGATAAAGAGAGACAACTTTTGTAAAGTGTGGATTGTGATCACAACTACAATTTCCACAGAATTGTCCATGTAGGAAACTCACGACCAGTTGTGCGAGTAAGCGTTAAGTATTAGTACATGTATGGGACACTGGCTTTGGATTTTCGACAACAATAATTATCATACATGTAATATGCCACTTTCAAACGGCGCCACCGTCTAACAGTACTATCAGTACTTTGATTTTTAACTTAAACCCCATGACAACATGTGATGGATTGGGGTTGCGAGATTTACAGTCAAGTCGTACACAGACCAACTCGTATACATGTCAACTCGTATACAAAATTTTCCGCAAAAAAAATCGAAAGTCAACTCGTATACAAAAAATTCCCGTATACTAAATCGACAGGAAACACACAGGTGTCGTACCATGTTGAAAAATGTTTGGGAAATGACATTTAAAAGCGGAAAGTTGGATATATTTTTTTCTAAAAAAATAACGAGGAGTATCTTAATTAGCCTTTGAGAAGTCATCCGTTTGGAGAAGCAAGAAACACCGTGCTTGTTGTTTTAACAATTATTGTTTTGATGTGTAGAAATAATTACCAAATAATAATGATTGGATTGACACAATTAATTATCGTTTATTTTTTTGTTGTAATTTCACATCGTTACCGAGTTTAATCATAATGCACAATCATACATCTATGAATTTTGCAATCTTTGTAATGGTTGATGACATCCATTTTATTCTTATATGTAATTTAAACATATTTTATTGAGTAATCAAGTGGATTAGGCAACAGGCAAAGCCTATATAAACCCTCTCCAAAATATGTTTTGTAACGGGATTTTTTTGTATACGAGTTGACTTTCGTTTTTTTATGCGGCAATTTTTGGATGAAAATCTTGAAGTAAATATCTGTCAGTATCTCTCTATTGTAACTTTTTCCAGACCATGAGTCAAGTTAGGGTGTCGGAAATGGTATTCAGAACCCTTTGAATTGTAATCAGAATTTGATTTAACTTTGACTTATGAATATTTTCATATTTTTCAGTGCAGAGAGATCTTTGACTGGCCTCCATAAGAAGGTGAAGGAGTTATTCCTACATCTGTACCTTTATCCTTATGACATTCCACCAGCTGTCAGTCAGGCCATGACCTCAATATGTGAAAAGGCCAAGGTCAAATTGTTTGACTACAAAGACTACCTGTCTGTGAAGTCACAAAGAAATATTGTGATGACCTCGTATCCTTTCAAAAGTTTTGAAATGGTATTTTATATCAGGATAAATTATTAGCTCTATGAACTTACTAATATGTTTATTTATTTACTTATCAGAGGTTTAGGAAGTAGAGTAGGATTGCTCAAGCCTCAGTCTATCTTTAATAATCAGTGTTCTCGAAAACCATTGTCAACCTCCGCTTCGCGTCGGTTGACAATGGTTTTCTCGGGGTGTCAATTTCAACTGTTACCCTCCTAAACAGGCACTATTTATATAATAATAACTGCTCAGGTATTAAATTGATTATCACTATTATAATAAAAAGGCAATCAAGGGATCTCGCATAGAGATACTCAAATAGGTAAATGGAAAACCTAGAAGAAGTAAGCTGATAACACTTTATGATACTAGGTCATTAATGCATACTAAAATAGAAGTTGCTACAATTATAAAGACATTATTCTTAAAATGATTATATTTCAATATATTTCTATATATCTATGCATTGAATTTTGCATTTGAAAGTTATTTAATATGTCCAAACCTTTTAAAAATATAAAGTATTACACCCATATGAGTGCCGTCACGAAAAAAGGGCTCTTAAGGTAAACGTTTACTCAGTATGAAAAAAATTCCACTGATGATAATGAAAAACCATCTATTGTGTGTTAAAGACCTATCATGGTAGTGCTATTTTTCACTTTCACAAAAGTAGGTCAATGACCTACTTTTTGAGATAATGGCCACTGAATATTTTTTGAAAATTTAAGAAAAGTCGCTAAATATTTTACACTATGATTGGAATTTTCTTAATTGTGCAGTGACACTAAACAGACACAAAGCATTAAGTTTTCATTCACAATTTTTATGTATATTCCAGTCCGAATTTCTTCTATCAGTTTTCAAATTCCTACCCTTTTTTGATTCAATTTTACAAAAAATTGAATGATGATAATACTAAAACATTTATAGCTTTAAACTAGGTCTATTGACCTTACTCTGCTGGCATAAAAGTTATATGATGTCAATGATTAAGATTTTGAGATATGGTGACTTTTATCGTTTTTAAGCATTTTTCAATATTTTTTTTTATTATGTTCACTATCAAATAAAATCTTAACTTTGAATATTACAGTGCTAACAAAAATATTTCAGTGAAAAACAAAAATCTTAAAATTTTTGTCCGAATTTCCTCTGTTTTACTAAAAGTCCAACTTTGTTTGAGCCTAATTCCATAATATAGTAAAAATATCGAATGGTTTGTCAATAATAATTCATTTCATTTATACTTTTAATGTTTAGAACAAATTTTACGCATGACATTGAACTTTATAACAATCCGAATTTGAGAACTCAAACCCTGAGTAAACGACGTCCTTAAGGTCAAAATTTCACAAACTGACTTTTTTTGGCGAGTACAGTGCCTGCATCAAATTCTATGTAATCGACCGAGACTTTCTGAATGCTATCAAAAAAGGCGAAGGCGAAAGTGCGAAGGTGCGAAGGCGAGAGTGCGAAGTTGCGACGGCGAAAGAGCGATAGCAGTATCGCTCCTTCGCCTTTGCACCTTCGCACTTTCGCCGTCGCATCTTCGCGCTTCGCCGTCGCACTTTCGCTCCTTCGCCGTCGCACTCTCGCACTTTCGCCATCGCAACTTCGCACTCTCGCATCTTCGACCTAAAGGCGAAAGTGCGAAGGTCGAAGTGGCCCCATCGGAACACCATAGTTTTCCGATTAATCCATGATATCATTGGTACACATGCGCTAGGCCATTGTGCTTACTATATGAGTGTTTATAAATATTTTAATGTGTATGTGTGACATATATGTTTACCAGTGCTGACTATGTCTTATCATTATATACTCCATATATAATGTAATGTATGCCATAATGTATATATAATACATATGAACTTCCAGACTCCTGTCACTTACCAGCTGTCTGTTTACCATGGATCAAACACAGTAATATTCTAATTTCATTATGCGACACTCCTTGATGATGTATGGATCTAGAGGGAGAGAGGGAGTCCGTCCCTCGGAAAATTCAATATTAATAACTTCACATATGCAGTAAAGGGGGAGAGAGGGTCCGGATCTCATCCCCCCGGAAAATTTAATTTTATTCATTATATATAATAAAATCTCCAAAATATGTCTCGGAACCCTCCTCCACCCCCGACAAATATAATTATCTATCCAACCCCCAACCCCCAACCCCCCCCCCCCCCTAGTAAAAGTTATAGATCTGCGCAGGCTGTTGAAAATAAATTTTAAAAAGTTCATCGTCTGCCTCAGATGTCCTTTTATACAGCTAAAATTGTCTTTAAACGCGATAGCGAAGGTGCGATCGGATAGTAGCTTCTTCGCCTTCGCAACTTCGCACTTTCGCCTTCGCAAATTGAATGATGATAATACTAAAACATTTATAGCTTTAAACTAGGTATATTGACCTTACTCTGCTGGCATAAAAGTGATATGATGTCAATGATTAAGATTTTGAGATATGGTGACTTTTATCGTTTTTAAGCATTTTTCAATATTTTTTTTTATTATGTTCACTATCAAATAAAATCTTAACTTTGAATATTACAGTGCTAACAAAAATATTTCAGTGAAAAACAAAAATCTTAAAATTTTTGTCCGAATTTCCTCTGTTTTACTAAAAGTCCAACTTTGTTTGAGCCTAATTCCATAATATAGTAAAAATATCGAATGGTTTGTCAATAATAATTCATTTCATTTATACTTTTAATGTTTAGAACAAATTTTACGCATGACATTGAACTTTATAACAATCCGAATTTGAGAACTCAAACCCTGAGTAAACGACGTCCTTAAGGTCAAAATTTCACAAACTCACTTTTTTTGGCGAGTACGGTGCCTGCATCAAATTCTATGTAATCGACCGAGACTTTCTGAATGCTATCAAAAAAGGCGAAGGCGAAAGTGCGAAGGTGCGAAGGCGAGAGTGCGAAGTTGCGACGGCGAAGGAGCGATAGCAGTATCGCTCCTTCGCCTTTGCACCTTCGCACTTTCGCCGTCGCATCTTCGCGCTTCGCCGTCGCACTCTCGCACTTTCGCCATCGCAACTTCGCACTCTCGCATCTTCGACCTAAAGGCGAAAGTGCGAAGGTCGAAGTGGCCCCATCGGAACACCATAGTTTTCCGATTAATCCATGATATCATTGGTACACATGCGCTAGGCCATTGTGCTTACTATATGAGTGTTTATAAATATTTTAATGTGTATGTGTGACATATATGTTTACCAGTGCTGACTATGTCTTATCATTATATACTCCATATATAATGTAATGTATGCCATAATGTATATATAATACATATGAACTTCCAGACTCCTGTCACTTACCAGCTGTCTGTTTACCATGGATCAAACACAGTAATATTCTAATTTCATTATGCGACACTCCTTGATGATGTATGGATCTAGAGGGAGAGAGGGAGTCCGTCCCTCGGAAAATTCAATATTAATAACTTCACATATGCAGTAAAGGGGGAGAGAGGGTCCGGATCTCATCCCCCCGGAAAATTTAATTTTATTCATTATATATAATAAAATCTCCAAAATATGTCTCGGAACCCTCCTCCACCCCCGACAAATATAATTATCTATCCAACCCCCAACCCCCCCCCCCCCTAGTAAAAGTTATAGATCTGCGCAGGCTGTTGAAAATAAATTTTAAAAAGTTCATCGTCTGCCTCAGATGTCCTTTTATACAGCTAAAATTGTCTTTAAACGCGATAGCGAAGGTGCGATCGGATAGTAGCTTCTTCGCCTTCGCAACTTCGCACTTTCGCCTTCGCAAATTGAATGATGATAATACTAAAACATTTATAGCTTTAAACTAGGTATATTGACCTTACTCTGCTGGCATAAAAGTTATATGATGTCAATGATTAAGATTTTGAGATATGGTGACTTTTATCGTTTTTAAGCATTTTTCAATATTTTTTTTTATTATGTTCACTATCAAATAAAATCTTAACTTTGAATATTACAGTGCTAACAAAAATATTTCAGTGAAAAACAAAAATCTTAAAATTTTTGTCCGAATTTCCTTTGTTTTACTAAAAGTCCAACTTTGTTTGAGCCTAATTCCATAATATAGTAAAAATATCGAATGGTTTGTCAATAATAATTCATTTCATTTATACTTTTAATGTTTAGAACAAATTTTACGCATGACATTGAACTTTATAACAATCCGAATTTGAGAACTCAAACCCTGAGTAAACGACGTCCTTAAGGTCAAAATTTCACAAACTCACTTTTTTTGGCGAGTACGGTGCCTGCATCAAATTCTATGTAATCGACCGAGACTTTCTGAATGCTATCAAAAAAGGCGAAGGCGAAAGTGCGAAGGTGCGAAGGCGAGAGTGCGAAGTTGCGACGGCGAAGGAGCGATAGCAGTATCGCTCCTTCGCCTTTGCACCTTCGCACTTTCGCCGTCGCATCTTCGCGCTTCGCCGTCGCACTCTCGCACTTTCGCCATCGCAACTTCGCACTCTCGCATCTTCGACCTAAAGGCGAAAGTGCGAAGGTCGAAGTGGCCCCATCGGAACACCATAGTTTTCCGATTAATCCATGATATCATTGGTACACATGCGCTAGGCCATTGTGCTTACTATATGAGTGTTTATAAATATTTTAATGTGTATGTGTGACATATATGTTTACCAGTGCTGACTATGTCTTATCATTATATACTCCATATAAAATGTAATGTATGCCATAATGTATATATAATACATATGAACTTCCAGACTCCTGTCACTTACCAGCTGTCTGTTTACCATGGATCAAACACAGTAATATTCTAATTTCATTATGCGACACTCCTTGATGATGTATGGATCTAGAGGGAGAGAGGGAGTCCGTCCCTCGGAAAATTCAATATTAATAACTTCACATATGCAGTAAAGGGGGAGAGAGGGTCCGGATCTCATCCCCCCGGAAAAT
The DNA here is from genome assembly GCF_025612915.1 of Magallana angulata. NCBI lineage: Eukaryota > Metazoa > Mollusca > Bivalvia > Ostreida > Ostreidae > Magallana > Magallana angulata. The sequence goes on from NC_069114.1 coordinate 25,111,518, forward strand.
TTAATTTTATTCATTATATATAATAAAATCTCCAAAATATGTCTCGGAACCCTCCTCCACCCCCGACAAATATAATTATCTATCCAACCCCCAACCCCCCCCCCCCCCCTAGTAAAAGTTATAGATCTGCGCAGGCTGTTGAAAATAAATTTTAAAAAGTTCATCGTCTGCCTCAGATGTCCTTTTATACAGCTAAAATTGTCTTTAAACGCGATAGCGAAGGTGCGATCGGATAGTAGCTTCTTCGCCTTCGCAACTTCGCACTTTCGCCTTCGCAAATTGAATGATGATAATACTAAAACATTTATAGCTTTAAACTAGGTATATTGACCTTACTCTGCTGGCATAAAAGTTATATGATGTCAATGATTAAGATTTTGAGATATGGTGACTTTTATCGTTTTTAAGCATTTTTCAATATTTTTTTTTATTATGTTCACTATCAAATAAAATCTTAACTTTGAATATTACAGTGCTAACAAAAATATTTCAGTGAAAAACAAAAATCTTAAAATTTTTGTCCGAATTTCCTCTGTTTTACTAAAAGTCCAACTTTGTTTGAGCCTAATTCCATAATATAGTAAAAATATCGAATGGTTTGTCAATAATAATTCATTTCATTTATACTTTTAATGTTTAGAACAAATTTTACGCATGACATTGAACTTTATAACAATCCGAATTTGAGAACTCAAACCCTGAGTAAACGACGTCCTTAAGGTCAAAATTTCACAAACTCACTTTTTTGGCGAGTACGGTGCCTGCATCAAATTCTATGTAATCGACCGAGACTTTCTGAATGCTATCAAAAAAGGCGAAGGCGAAAGTGCGAAGGTGCGAAGGCGAGAGTGCGAAGTTGCGACGGCGAAGGAGCGATAGCAGTATCGCTCCTTCGCCTTTGCACCTTCGCACTTTCGCCGTCGCATCTTCGCGCTTCGCCGTCGCACTTTCGCTCCTTCGCCGTCGCACTCTCGCACTTTCGCCATCGCAACTTCGCACTCTCGCATCTTCGACCTAAAGGCGAAAGTGCGAAGGTCGAAGTGGCCCCATCGGAACACCATAGTTTTCCGATTAATCCATGATATCATTGGTACACATGCGCTAGGCCATTGTGCTTACTATATGAGTGTTTATAAATATTTTAATGTGTATGTGTGACATATATGTTTACCAGTGCTGACTATGTCTTATCATTATATACTCCATATAAAATGTAATGTATGCCATAATGTATATATAATACATATGAACTTCCAGACTCCTGTCACTTACCAGCTGTCTGTTTACCATGGATCAAACACAGTAATATTCTAATTTCATTATGCGACACTCCTTGATGATGTATGGATCTAGAGGGAGAGAGGGAGTCCGTCCCTCGGAAAATTCAATATTAATAACTTCACATATGCAGTAAAGGGGGAGAGAGGGTCCGGATCTCATCCCCCCGGAAAATTTAATTTTATTCATTATATATAATAAAATCTCCAAAATATGTCTCGGAACCCTCCTCCACCCCCGACAAATATAATTATCTATCCAACCCCCAACCCCCCCCCCCCCCCCCTAGTAAAAGTTATAGATCTGCGCAGGCTGTTGAAAATAAATTTTAAAAAGTTCATCGTCTGCCTCAGATGTCCTTTTATACAGCTAAAATTGTCTTTAAACGCGATAGCGAAGGTGCGATCGGATAGTAGCTTCTTCGCCTTCGCAACTTCGCACTTTCGCCTTCGCAAATTGAATGATGATAATACTAAAACATTTATAGCTTTAAACTAGGTATATTGACCTTACTCTGCTGGCATAAAAGTTATATGATGTCAATGATTAAGATTTTGAGATATGGTGACTTTTATCGTTTTTAAGCATTTTTCAATATTTTTTTTTATTATGTTCACTATCAAATAAAATCTTAACTTTGAATATTACAGTGCTAACAAAAATATTTCAGTGAAAAACAAAAATCTTAAAATTTTTGTCCGAATTTCCTCTGTTTTACTAAAAGTCCAACTTTGTTTGAGCCTAATTCCATAATATAGTAAAAATATCGAATGGTTTGTCAATAATAATTCATTTCATTTATACTTTTAATGTTTAGAACAAATTTTACGCATGACATTGAACTTTATAACAATCCGAATTTGAGAACTCAAACCCTGAGTAAACGACGTCCTTAAGGTCAAAATTTCACAAACTCACTTTTTTGGCGAGTACGGTGCCTGCATCAAATTCTATGTAATCGACCGAGACTTTCTGAATGCTATCAAAAAAGGCGAAGGCGAAAGTGCGAAGGTGCGAAGGCGAGAGTGCGAAGTTGCGACGGCGAAGGAGCGATAGCAGTATCGCTCCTTCGCCTTTGCACCTTCGCACTTTCGCCGTCGCATCTTCGCGCTTCGCCGTCGCACTCTCGCACTTTCGCCATCGCAACTTCGCACTCTCGCATCTTCGACCTAAAGGCGAAAGTGCGAAGGTCGAAGTGGCCCCATCGGAACACCATAGTTTTCCGATTAATCCATGATATCATTGGTACACATGCGCTAGGCCATTGTGCTTACTATATGAGTGTTTATAAATATTTTAATGTGTATGTGTGACATATATGTTTACCAGTGCTGACTATGTCTTATCATTATATACTCCATATAAAATGTAATGTATGCCATAATGTATATATAATACATATGAACTTCCAGACTCCTGTCACTTACCAGCTGTCTGTTTACCATGGATCAAACACAGTAATATTCTAATTTCATTATGCGACACTCCTTGATGATGTATGGATCTAGAGGGAGAGAGGGAGTCCGTCCCTCGGAAAATTCAATATTAATAACTTCACATATGCAGTAAAGGGGGAGAGAGGGTCCGGATCTCATCCCCCCGGAAAATTTAATTTTATTCATTATATATAATAAAATCTCCAAAATATGTCTCGGAACCCTCCTCCACCCCCGACAAATATAATTATGTATCCAACCCCCAACCCCCCCCCCCCCCTAGTAAAAGTTATAGATCTGCGCAGGCTGTTGAAAATAAATTTTAAAAAGTTCATCGTCTGCCTCAGATGTCCTTTTATACAGCTAAAATTGTCTTTAAACGCGATAGCGAAGGTGCGATCGGATAGTAGCTTCTTCGCCTTCGCAACTTCGCACTTTCGCCTTCGCAAATTGAATGATGATAATACTAAAACATTTATAGCTTTAAACTAGGTATATTGACCTTACTCTGCTGGCATAAAAGTTATATGATGTCAATGATTAAGATTTTGAGATATGGTGACTTTTATCGTTTTTAAGCATTTTTCAATATTTTTTTTTATTATGTTCACTATCAAATAAAATCTTAACTTTGAATATTACAGTGCTAACAAAAATATTTCAGTGAAAAACAAAAATCTTAAAATTTTTGTCCGAATTTCCTCTGTTTTACTAAAAGTCCAACTTTGTTTGAGCCTAATTCCATAATATAGTAAAAATATCGAATGGTTTGTCAATAATAATTCATTTCATTTATACTTTTAATGTTTAGAACAAATTTTACGCATGACATTGAACTTTATAACAATCCGAATTTGAGAACTCAAACCCTGAGTAAACGACGTCCTTAAGGTCAAAATTTCACAAACTCACTTTTTTGGCGAGTACGGTGCCTGCATCAAATTCTATGTAATCGACCGAGACTTTCTGAATGCTATCAAAAAAGGCGAAGGCGAAAGTGCGAAGGTGCGAAGGCGAGAGTGCGAAGTTGCGACGGCGAAGGAGCGATAGCAGTATCGCTCCTTCGCCTTTGCACCTTCGCACTTTCGCCGTCGCATCTTCGCGCTTCGCCGTCGCACTTTCGCTCCTTCGCCGTCGCACTCTCGCACTTTCGCCATCGCAACTTCGCACTCTCGCATCTTCGACCTAAAGGCGAAAGTGCGAAGGTCGAAGTGGCCCCATCGGAACACCATAGTTTTCCGATTAATCCATGATATCATTGGTACACATGCGCTAGGCCATTGTGCTTACTATATGAGTGTTTATAAATATTTTAATGTGTATGTGTGACATATATGTTTACCAGTGCTGACTATGTCTTATCATTATATACTCCATATAAAATGTAATGTATGCCATAATGTATATATAATACATATGAACTTCCAGACTCCTGTCACTTACCAGCTGTCTGTTTACCATGGATCAAACACAGTAATATTCTAATTTCATTATGCGACACTCCTTGATGATGTATGGATCTAGAGGGAGAGAGGGAGTCCGTCCCTCGGAAAATTCAATATTAATAACTTCACATATGCAGTAAAGGGGGAGAGAGGGTCCGGATCTCATCCCCCCGGAAAATTTAATTTTATTCATTATATATAATAAAATCTCCAAAATATGTCTCGGAACCCTCCTCCACCCCCGACAAATATAATTATCTATCCAACCCCCAACCCCCCCCCCCCCCTAGTAAAAGTTATAGATCTGCGCAGGCTGTTGAAAATAAATTTTAAAAAGTTCATCGTCTGCCTCAGATGTCCTTTTATACAGCTAAAATTGTCTTTAAACGCGATAGCGAAGGTGCGATCGGATAGTAGCTTCTTCGCCTTCGCAACTTCGCACTTTCGCCTTCGCAAATTGAATGATGATAATACTAAAACATTTATAGCTTTAAACTAGGTATATTGACCTTACTCTGCTGGCATAAAAGTTATATGATGTCAATGATTAAGATTTTGAGATATGGTGACTTTTATCGTTTTTAAGCATTTTTCAATATTTTTTTTTATTATGTTCACTATCAAATAAAATCTTAACTTTGAATATTACAGTGCTAACAAAAATATTTCAGTGAAAAACAAAAATCTTAAAATTTTTGTCCGAATTTCCTCTGTTTTACTAAAAGTCCAACTTTGTTTGAGCCTAATTCCATAATATAGTAAAAATATCGAATGGTTTGTCAATAATAATTCATTTCATTTATACTTTTAATGTTTAGAACAAATTTTACGCATGACATTGAACTTTATAACAATCCGAATTTGAGAACTCAAACCCTGAGTAAACGACGTCCTTAAGGTCAAAATTTCACAAACTCACTTTTTTGGCGAGTACGGTGCCTGCATCAAATTCTATGTAATCGACCGAGACTTTCTGAATGCTATCAAAAAAGGCGAAGGCGAAAGTGCGAAGGTGCGAAGGCGAGAGTGCGAAGTTGCGACGGCGAAGGAGCGATAGCAGTATCGCTCCTTCGCCTTTGCACCTTCGCACTTTCGCCGTCGCATCTTCGCGCTTCGCCGTCGCACTTTCGCTCCTTCGCCGTCGCACTCTCGCACTTTCGCCATCGCAACTTCGCACTCTCGCATCTTCGACCTAAAGGCGAAAGTGCGAAGGTCGAAGTGGCCCCATCGGAACACCATAGTTTTCCGATTAATCCATGATATCATTGGTACACATGCGCTAGGCCATTGTGCTTACTATATGAGTGTTTATAAATATTTTAATGTGTATGTGTGACATATATGTTTACCAGTGCTGACTATGTCTTATCATTATATACTCCATATAAAATGTAATGTATGCCATAATGTATATATAATACATATGAACTTCCAGACTCCTGTCACTTACCAGCTGTCTGTTTACCATGGATCAAACACAGTAATATTCTAATTTCATTATGCGACACTCCTTGATGATGTATGGATCTAGAGGGAGAGAGGGAGTCCGTCCCTCGGAAAATTCAATATTAATAACTTCACATATGCAGTAAAGGGGGAGAGAGGGTCCGGATCTCATCCCCCCGGAAAATTTAATTTTATTCATTATATATAATAAAATCTCCAAAATATGTCTCGGAACCCTCCTCCACCCCCGACAAATATAATTATCTATCCAACCCCCAACCCCCAACCCCCCCCCCCCCCCCCTAGTAAAAGTTATAGATCTGCGCAGGCTGTTGAAAATAAATTTTAAAAAGTTCATCGTCTGCCTCAGATGTCCTTTTATACAGCTAAAATTGTCTTTAAACGCGATAGCGAAGGTGCGATCGGATAGTAGCTTCTTCGCCTTCGCAACTTCGCCTTCGCAACTTCGGTAACTCGCACCTCGACCTAAAGGCGAAGGTGCGAAGGTTGAAGTGGTCCCATCGGAACACCATACGTAACTGATTTGAGATGAATATAATCATATAAAAACTATTAATCCATGAAAATGTGGTGAGTTTTCAGGCATGTTATTACTGATTTTTTTTATTTTACGTAAAATAGCTCAAAAAGTACACACAACATGTAAATTTGGGTTGTTGAATTGCACAAGAAAAACAAAATAGGTTGCGCTTAAATAATAAACAAGTTGATAATTTGTACAGGTATATAATTTTATGTTGTTTCATTAAAGGCACTTTTAATACAGGAAAATGTCACTAAGAATAAGATTTTTCCCTTAATCAAATGCGATATATCAGAGTAGATTATTACGCTGTGAAGATATTTCTCAAATTTTACGAATCCGTTCGTTAAATACTTTCAACATTTTATCGCAAATTCTTTAGTAATAGAATTATGCGATAATTTATTTTGTATGTTGGCAGTAGCACTATAATTGAGACAAAACAGCTTCTCTCGTGTTCATTCCGACTAATTTAAAAAGTATAGAATCGTCTCCTGGGAGGTGAACTTCTAAACTTAAGATATGAAAAAGATCTTTTGTAATATTTGATTTGACAATGTATTGTTTCACAGTAATTACTGCGCAGATTACTGTTAGATTTTAAAAAATACTGCTCTGCATCGATTCGGTATGTTTCAGCCTTCAACCCCTCTTACATGTATCAACAACGAGTATGCAGTGTAGTTTTGTTTACATTGATAACTCACATAATACAAACTAAAGTTGTATACAATATTACTCAGAAAAATGTATTATAAAATAAACATCATCGGAAATCCACGACCAGTCTCGCATTTAGTTATACGCAATAAGTAAGCTTATGCGAGACGGGCCTTTGGTTTCCAGCGATGCTTTACAAAAAAAAGTGATTTCCCAATTAGAGCATATTTTCATCACTTTAGAATGGAAAATGTAGTGTTTAAGTTTCATACTGGATGCAAAAGCGGCATTTTTATGATATCTCATCATCAACTTGTGTGCAATATTATGCGTTCGAAATGTGTAGATATTGACGTTACATGTGTATATTTCATTAATTAAATGTTTATTTTTTAAATCAACATGTATTATTTGAATGAAAAAAATGTTAATCGCGGTATTATAACAAAGCCGGGCTCTAGTTATTAAAAAAACAAAACACAGACGCAGAAAAAAATAGAAACAGAAAATAGAAAAAACTGCGTTTACAATGCCGCTACTTTGACGTCGTTTTCTGAGCATTGTGACGTCAAAAGATAAGGGCCCTTTTCTCATGACGGCAGTCATGTATCTATAAAATGCCTACATTTCTGTATATTTATATATTTATGATTTTCATAGAGTACGTTTTCTCCTGGGTACGTTTTCTCCTGAAGAAAACGTACCTTAGAAATTGGGTACGTTTTCTCCTGACACCCAAAAACGATGTTACATGTACGTGCCTGCTCTTGTGTAATATTACAGTTGATATTTCATTGCATATCCATACAACCATGACAACACAGGATGTCAAATAAAATAAACACAAGCAGTAATTTATGTAAAATTCAATCTTGTGCATGTAAAATTTGATGGCATATTGAAAACTGATGTCCTCTGGGCACTATTGAATTTTTATCACTTCCTGACCATAGCAAGAGGCCCATGGACAACATCAAAAATCACTTTTAAAAATCAAAGCTTTTTTGGTTTTTTCCTATCCACTGCTGCGAATGTGTTCGGAATGTAATCTTTATCGTTGCTAAGTATGTAATAAATCCAGAGGTGCTTGAATGAAAGTTCACGAGACTTCCCCGTTATTTGTTCAGTTCCTGTGAAATTTTGAGCGGAAGTATAAATGTCCAGATAATATTATCAAAATACGTAAGTACCGGTCGTTTTTCATATCACACCCTACTTTAATTTATTTAAAAACATAAAATTATATTACAATAGGACATATGTCTTATTTCATCATCTAGCGGTTATAAAAACTAAACAATGGTATTCAGAACAGAGCTATCGTTCGTGTTCAGCCACTCGTGGTTGAAAATATAAACATTTGGTTGCTTAAAAAAAGCATAGCCATGTTTGATGCTTTTGGTGTGTATTACCATGTATTAAAATATGAATGGGTGTCTGTTTTGAATCAAAACTTGTATATCGAACCAATTTCAAGGAACATACTGCATAAAATAGTATAGTCTTTTTCACTATTGATGCTATTACTAGGTCAGGCGCGGATCGAAAATTAATCTTAAGGGGGGGGGGGGGGGGGGGTCGCTACTAAGCATTGTTGCAAGCGCAGAAAAAAAACAAGTATATTTTCTATTGTCACATTTATTATAAGAACTCATTTTATCCACCAATTAATGGAGGTAAAGATTAAAATCAATAAAATTCTAGATTTTATATTTGACTACAAGTACTTAGATTCTAGGATATGAACTATAAACACGAGGCAGGATTTTTACTGCGAAACTGAAAGGATCAAATAAAACCAAGTGGTCTTAATTTGAATGACAAAAACATTCGCAGGGTGTATCGACCATATTTCTAAATTTTTCGATTTGCATTTTGAACCTTTCATATTGCTCTTAACACTGTGCCGGATAATTATGCCAGTGCCAAGGTGGCATTTTTTCACCCGCTTAAGATGCATTTTCGGAAAAATCCATGTATACCAAATGATAGACCATTGTCTAGAGAGTATATAACCACTTTTGTTTTTAGTGTGTTTCACCTGACGGGTGAGATATTTACCTTTAAAAATTAATATCCCATCGGAAAATGATAATTCCCATAGGAGAATTGATCCTCCTACAGGAAATATTGACAATCCTATAGGATTTTTTAAAAGTCCTATAGGAATTATATGTCCTATAGGAGAATGGTATTTCCTGTCCTGTAGGAATTTGATTCAGACATGTAGTTTTCCTAAAGGATATTAAGTTTTCCTATCGGATTTTATCAAATCCTATCGGAATTGAAATTTCTATAGGAAGTTCTTGTATTCCGATAGGAAATTTCAAATTACCTATAGGAATATTGTTTTTCCTATGGGGAAAATTATTTTCCTATAGGAATTTATTTTTGAAAGGTAAATATCTCACCTGACAGGTGAGATACAATGACAACAGAGGTGGTTGTTAACTCTTTAAGCAATGGTCTATCGTATGGCATATTTGAATTTTTCGATATATGCAGCTTTAGCGGGTGCAAAAATGCCACCTTGGCACTGGCATAATTATCCGGCACAGTGTTTCTTGCAGTTTTACGATTTATCTTCAAAGTTGGCGAAAAAGTAAAATGGTATATTTCTGCATGGTTTTTGGCCTAGTTATCCTTCGGGACCGGCCTCCCCCTAAAAAAAATCTAAGATATTTTGATAGGTTTTGTTCAAAAGAATAAATTAAGATTGAATTTTTTAGGGGCACCCCGGCCCTAGGTTTAAATTTTTCCAAAAAATAAAAGTGACAAAAGTTTCGGAAACTGATTTCTATATTATCGGTAGTGGTCTCCATTTACACCGAAGAGTGTAAGTTCTGGATAGCTTAGTGAGTTAATTCGCTAGCTATGTAACTCGTGATGTTTTTGTGCACTAATTAGATTCCATCTGTGGTCATTCTTAAAATTAACGGCAATTATATACACCTCTTCTTTTTTTATGCAGGAATGTATATTTTGTATATTTAATTTCGATCTTCTTCCTTAAAAGCCCATTTGCTCTTTGAATTAAAGATCTTGATGGAAAAAGTACACGTTTATACTTACATATGTAACTACATGTAAAAGCAATCAACCATTACTACAACCTAGTGTAAGCATGCTTTGTTTGAGGACAAGAATCATTCACTCTGTGCTACTCAAAATCAAATAGATGCCAAGTAAAAAATCATACCGAGCCAAAACTGTTGCGTTTGCAATTGCTTTTCCAGAACATCTATAAGAAATGGCACAATTGTGAGAGAAGTAATGCAAATTAAATGCAGTTCGTTCTTTGGAAAGAATGTGTGCATTGGTGACATTATATTCCAAAAATGACGGATAAAGGTTTACTATTAGAAAAAATGGGGATGGGTAAGTTAGAGTCTTGTCATCCCGGCATTAGGTAAGTCCCTTTTTACAAAGGATGTAACTGTTAGTACGGAGAAAAGTTCAGTTGAATGAATGGTGATAATGTTCGAACGCCTCGTAAAAATCTTTCTACATATACAAACATCATTCTTATTATTTCGGTTGAAAAGAACGTGCATTATTTGTAGCAAAAAGTCGAAGTGTTTGCGACTTTTGAAATCGCGTCACGCGAGACTTTCAATCGTTGCTAATATGTCACTGGTTGCAAATAAATAAATATAAAGAACATGTATCGAATCATTGAAAGTAAACTGAAAATAAGATTTAAAGATAATAAAGTAAAAAACAAGCGACCAGAACTCATACTGCTCGGACAACGACTGTGAAACTTTTTCCCTAATCACTATACATTATTAGAACTAAATCCTAAGAATTTACTGTGTATGGCCTAAAACCAAGAAGGGGTACGGAAATAGATATGTTTTTTGTAAAGACAGAAACCAATACCGGTTCTATAGGTCAATTCAATTGTTGTTCACAATAGATCCTTTGAAGCTCTCCAATAGTATTGCAAACTATAAAATTCTCATATAGTCCAAGATTTGAGAACAAAACCAATATATTAAAAGAAGCCCACTTTTTTAAAATCAAATCCTAAGATCAAAGATGCATCAACACGACCGCAATGGAGGCAAATGCCTCACATTTGAAACTACAATAATTTTTTAAGAAAATATTTTTTAAGTCAGAGTTAAGAGGACAAGGCCCCAGGGCCATAAAAGTTAGATCAGCTCACTTTTGATCTCGGTCTCAATTTCCCACTAAATATTCCTTTTGAAAACGCTTTAAAAATGTCCTTTCACAATTGCATGGCACGCGAGCAGAAGCAACGAAATATTCGTGTGACAAAAAAATTAAGATTTGGATTGTAAACTGTTGCCGAAATAATCGCATAAGAAAAATTATTTGTACGAAATTCGCTTGATCTAAATCGACAGTTGTGCGATGCAAACTCATTAAATCTTGCGATATATCTTGCGTATATATGGGACTTTTGTACAATAAAAGTGTGTGCTGTAAGATATTGCGATAGGATGGCGCGACTGATCACGATTGTGATCGACGATTAAACGTGCGCCAATGCGATTGGACGTACCGCGATCGTGCGTTCCATAGTACGAATGCTCGTGCGAGTCAGAGAGGGTATATGTTATACTGCTCGATATCGACGCTCTTCAGTTGAATACATATTGGTGCAGCGCAACCATGGTCAAATGTGGTCTGAAACTGCGTGGCTTAAGCAGGGGGTGTGTATTAGTGGTAAAACATGTCAAACTGAAGCAAATAAATCGTGCAATGATAGTAAAACGTTGCAAGAATACTTGAGGTTGAGCAACAGTCTCATAGCGTAAAATGAACGCATTTGCATAGAAAACTCACTGCAGCGATTCATTTTACGATCTTTAAAAACGTACATCACTCGTGTAATACACAAAACGTTGTTCGTCTTATCTTCGTGGGTTGCATTGCGACAATGTTTGGATCGCATTCGGTCGCGTCTGAATAGTGTGCATGTCCACTATTTTGAGGAGACTTGATGTGAACACTAAAATTAAACGCGTGCAAAGAATGCGAGAACCCATACAAATATTGAACATTCCGATCGCAAAGTATTGTAAAGTGCTCGTGCGCCAAATGTAAATCAAAGTACTGAAGAACTGACGGGAGTTGATTTTGTCGATGTTTATTTATTTTAAAATCAATGATATCTTATTTTGCATGACAAGTACATGTATACGTAGTTTCTAATTTGAATTACGCATATTTTTATAATATGAATTTTTGAACTTTTTCGACTAGAATGTCGAGAACCCTCCATAAGAATCCCGTTAAATAATATTTGAAGGTAAAATTAATTCAATCAAACTATGTATCAGTGGTAGAAATATTTCTCGAAAATTGTATGGATCCAAGCAATATTGAACTCTAGTCTCGTTCAATCAAACGCTCGGCTGACACCGTAAATCTCCGACAAGGGTTTACGGAGACAGCCGAGCGTCGAGTTGAACGAGACTATATTGAACTCTGGCGTAGAAATACATACGACTACAAAAATATTTAAATTGTTCGTACCATTTAAAATCTGACTATTTTTAAGGTAGGCCTATTTGTAAATAAGTTTTCTTGAAAAACAATGCTTTAGCATACATTACATCGAATTCATCAATTATTTTCAAAAACTAAGTCTTGTCAGGAGCAATCATTTGTGCTGAGGTCCAAACACTGTTTCACTTTCGGTTTGTCCAAGTGACTGCATATGAGAGTTGATTAAAAATCAACTCCCAAAAAATTAAAATTATGAAAAGCTAATGATCACCTCATAATGCTCAAAGAATGATTCATAAGGATTCAATACATATCAGTAGCTATAGTTGTCTAGGATCATGATTTGAATAAACTTGAATTTTCCCTACCACACAAGATTCAGCTTTTCTGGCTAAATGGTTTCTGAGAAGAAGATTTTTAAAGATTTACTCTATATATTCCTTTGTAAAAATTTTACCCCCCCCCCCCCATTGTGGCCCCACCCTACCCCTAAGGGTTATGATTTTCACAACTTATAATCTACAATACCTGAGAATGTTTACACATAAGTTTCAGCTTTTGTGGCCTAACGGTTTCTGAGAAGAAGTTTTTTTAAAGATTTACTCTATAATATCTTATGTGTAAATTAGACCCCCATAATGGCCCCATCGTACCCCCGGGGTCATGATTTTCACAACTTTAAATCTACACTACCTAAGGATGCTTCCACACAAGTTTGGGCTTTCCTGGCCAAAAGGTTCTTGAGAAGGAGATTTTTTTTAAAATTTCTCAAAATTTTCAATAATTCCTAATTATCTCCCCTTGTAAATGGCTTGGTCCTTAATTTTTACAACTTTGTATCCCCTTAGCCTAAGGATGCTTTGTTTTAAAGTATGGTTGAAATTGGCCCCGTGGTCCTTGAAACGATGTTGAAAATGTGAAAAGTTTACAGACGGACGGACAGACAAGACAGACAGACTTTCAGCTCAGATGAGCTAAAATGAACTCAATGTCGTTAGAAGTGTATGTTTTTAATGAAAAGGCATAATTTTACGTTTATTATCAAGATTAAAGAGTAAAAACAATGTTAATGAACAATGTATCCAAATATGCATGCATGTATATATTAAACATTCGATGATTCGCTCAACTATAAAGTTATGATGATACAGGCTTGTATGCTTAAAGTGCAAAAAGAAATAAAAACATTACAATGAACCGTTTAGATACTTTCTTAAGGCTGTAATAAACAGATTACGATCTAATTTTCAAGAAAAAATAATATTTATCACATTCTTACATCATGTATCACATATTAGACTCGATTAAAATGCAAAAGAGACTAAAAAAACACGAATAAAATTTGAATGATCACAACAATTATATCATTCTAAAACCTCAATTTCTATATACACGTAACTATATACATTGTACATGATATATGTAGGTATGAGTGAAGCTTAACACATCGTGTTTATACTGTGCTATCTCAGCACTTGATACATGTAGGTCTTTTTTCTAAAACAGTGAAAAAAATATATTTTACAAATAAAAATGAGAATAAAACCAACAGCAAATACATGTATCACTAAAAATGGAAACAAATATATATAGTTATATATTTATAAAAAAGTTTAAACAATTTAAAACATTTCTACGTATTCTTAGTAACGAAAACGGCAGAATGGTTACTCACACTTATGCCTATACCTTTTAAAAAAGAAAAGAAGGTGCATGGGTGAATATGTACGAGTAAATATATTTGTGGTAGAAAGATGGCATCACAGAATTTTAACATGAAATTTAGCAGAACCTTATTTTTATCCATTATGTATTTTTTGAACCAAACGTAATTCTTGGATAAAGAATTTTAAATTGAAAGAAAAACCCTTAAAAGACGTATCGTGGAAAACAATATTTGTAGTTCAAACTAACTGCATAACAAATGAAAGAAATTATACGTATAATCACTCTGTGTTATATCCTTATTTCTACAATGTATATTCTCTAGTGTCTTTGTCTGTGATAACACTACGAATCGATTTAAAGACCAATACAGTTCATCTAATATTTATTCGTACAATTGTTGAAAAGTATATAGATATCAGTAATAAGGATCATTCTTTGGATATAACGACGTGATCAAATACAGTCGGGTGTGAACAAATCTATCATAAAGTCATTTGTTCACCTCATACTAGTAACACTCAAAGAATGCATATGATTCCTTATTCCTTAAATTAAATAAGACAGAATGACATGCAACAAAAAAAAAACCAGTTAATATTTCAGGTCAAAGTTTTAGTGTGTTGTGCTGATAATTTGGTTTTCTTCTGTTTTTGATTTGTCGACTCCAGATATTCATGAACACCCTGAATTTATAGGCAGACCTATTCCAACATATTGACTAAAATAAAACCACTAACTTGTGCTATCCTCAAAATCATTATCCGTGAAAGGAAGAAAGGGTAGTTAAACCATATTTTAAAACTTCTCTATGAATTATGATGCTGCGTGATAAAAAGAAGAAGATTTTTCTGTATGTAAATTTTAAGGGGAAAAATCGGTTTCCGAAATATTGGAGATGGGGCAAGCGCCCCCTTCTCCCAACCCCCGTTGCTATGAATCTTTATGCTATTAAGTTCACTTTACTTTTCTGATGCTGTTATTGCTGTTGTTGTTTGTGTGTCATCAGAGGAAAAATTGTACACAAATATTGCACCATAGGTTCCTACATAGCACTTCCCTCTGTTGTCTATGCAGAGTCCTCTTGGTTCTCTCAAGTGTGCGGACATCTTTATTCCACGGATAAACGTTCCTTCTCTATTTACAATATGAATACACCTTGAACTAGAATCAACAATAAGAATATGTCCCCCACCATCCGTGCATATTCCGTAAGGAGTGAATCCGTTATTGTCAAAACCTTTGTACTTAAATCGCAATTTCTTATTGTTATCAACAACAATAACACGCCTATTATTGTCTGAAACACACAGGTCGCCATTGATGTTTTTTACCAAGTACGCAGGATACTGAAAAAAATTTCTATTTTCTGCTTCGTTTCTATGAATGTCATCCTCTTTCTTCCAATTCATGTTATAAATTGATATCTTTGCATCAATGTCTATAACTTTTCCGACATAAAATAATTTCTCTTTATCCGAGAAAAATATACTTATTGGTTCACATTTTCCAGTTTCTATTTCATATTTAGTCTTACCGTCTCTTTTAACAAACATTTTTTCATTATGACCCCAATAAATATGTTCTCCTTCCTTATCGACGGTCGCTAGAGTAAAATGTCCAGAAGAAGTGGAACAAGTTTCTATCCACTTTTTATTATTACCACTAGAATCAAAGAGTCCAAGTCTACCACGGTCATTGCTTGCCCAGATATCTTCTGTCTTACTCCATTGCAAATGTGAAATGTGACCCCTCATATTATGAGGTTTAATGTCATGATCTGGTTCAGCAACTTCTTTCGGTTTGTCTATAAAGAAAACAAGCACACACGTTATTTTTTGCTTGTTTGTTGAAAACGATAGTTTATGTCATTAGAACAGGATCTCTTGTCACATATTGAACTATAAGGATGCCGAGAGCTTCGGCGGTTATGACAGATTAAAAGGGTATATCATTTTACCTCTTTTCAGATGATGATCCAATATATACCAATAAAAGAATCTAAAACTTTTTACTGGGACAAATCCTAAATTTTATCAATTGACTGGAAGCCAATACATGTATCACTAAATAAGCTGAATAGAAAATACACTACAAAATGTATAACGTCAACAGTATGTTCATGTGTAGTATTTTAAAATTTGTTCAAACTATAATCCCCGGGAATCAGAATAGGGTCCGTTAACTGGTACCCAAAAAAGAAAACATACAAAAACTGTTTTTAATAAAAGAAAGTTGAATAGCAAGTTAGTGTTGTTTTCCCTTTCTTTCCACCTGGGGGTCTGAGGGGTCAACAGCCGGGGAAGAGGGTCCAAAACAAAAGTTTTGAAAAATCATAGCTATAATTTGTCAAATACTCAGTAGAAATTGAATTGAGAATTTTCAGGTTAAGAAACATCGTAATCGATTTGGTCACAAATGTCCCTGGCTTAGTAGCTAGCAGTGTAACAGAATCGAAATCTAAAGGAGAATTACAGTAAAATGATCATGGAGTATTCACCCAGCAAAACATTTCAATTCTTTATTTCTTTAAGCTTTACAGCTTATCAGTATAACATATGTATAACATGAGGTGGTAGTGTATTTACAGGAGAAATTGGGCACGTACAAATAATAACATTTACTGTTATATATACAGGTTGAGAAAACAAAACAAAAGACTACAATTATGCAATACAGTTGTCTCTTAATAAAATACTTTTAGAGATGAATTTGCCAAGATTACAGAGATCTTTAACTTTGTCAGTATTAAAAAGTTGAATAAATTTCAACATAGAAGGTTTTTTATAATAATATTCATTCATGTATAATCTGCGCAATGTTCTGTATAAAGGACACACAAATAAAAAATGGAATTCATCTTCAACACTAGTTTTGCAATGTGGACAAAATCTATTTTCTCTATTTGTGTTATTATATCTACCAGTTTGTGACGATAGTCGTAATTTAGTTATATATTTCTGTATTTCTCTAATATAATGGGAATAGATTTTCTTAGATAGTATTGAAGATGTATACCATCGATAAGCTATTTGTAAAAAGAACATTTTTTTAAATTTTCAACATTTGCAAAAATATCTTGTTTTGCCTGATCAAAAATTCTTTGTTTTACAAGTTGTAAAATACCATTGTTTATTTTTGGTTAGTCCATATATATATATAAATATATATATATATATATATAAAACCCGAGGTCAATGACAATTTTCTTTACATCGAAAACCCAGTTTTTATAACCGTGTTCTTCACAATTAATATACATAACTTCGTAGCAATGTCTAATTATACAATTGTCACTAATTAAGACATTTTCCCAAAACAGGAATTGACTGCTAATTCTGTTGCTGAGAATATCGGTGCTGACCGTAATTTTAAATTGTACAATTTGTCATGTAAGTTTTATTAATTTCATATGAAATTAAGAAAATAGAGAGTTTTGACAGGTGGTACCAATTCTCGAATAGAAACTTACATCAAGTCATACTCAAATGGACATCCCCGTGTATATATGTTTCTGTTTTTGTTTTCTTTGACTTTTATCCTCTCTCTCTTTTCTGTTTTTTTTCTCCGATGTCAAGTGGCAATAGGGTAATATAGTTTTTCTTTTCTTCTTTGTGTGTGTGTGTGTGTGTGTGTGTGTCCATTATCAGCTCGTCAGCAAAATTACAAGAAAACCCTCTAATAAATATTCATCAAACATTGTACACTTCTTTGGCATGGTAAAAGGACAAACTCTAATGATTTCCAAGTCAATTGATTCAATATGTTTTAAATTATCGTAAAAAAGCGAAGTTAAAACATGAATTTATGTACGACTTGACAATAGACATTTCCGGTAATTTTTATGTACGACTTTAACATTTTTGTTTAAGTAAATCGCTACCGTATGCAGTTCAAATCAACAACTTGATATTTTGGGAATTAATCTAGTAAAGGTAAAAAAAACTTAAACGCCTTGTAGTATTGGAGGGTTAGAAGATTGCCTATAGGTAAAAGTTGAGGCGGACAAGAAATTAAAGTCATCCGATTGACATCGAAACAAGCAGTCGACTTTCGGACAAATTTTCCTGTATTACTAACAAAAGAACTAGTCCAAAATTCAGAGGAGACTTTAACAGATACGCACATTTATCACACGAAGATTGTTTCACATTAATAATAGCTGCATATCTACTACTATGGGTTGACATACCAAGCAACTACTAGAATTGTCAATCAGAGCAGACCACAGATCGCTAGATCTTCAGCTACGTTTCATAATATATACGGATCATTTATATATGCTTATATAAAAATAAATGTCACTTATGATGAATCTAAATTATCTAAATTTAAAGCATGTGTACATGTCTTGAGTTTCTGCTAGGAATAGGAAAACTGTGCAACCACGTACATTTACCCCCCCCCCCCCCCCCCATTTATACACCACAGAGTTTGTGGATTAGGATAAAATATATATAATATTATGAATTCAAAGTGGTTTTTAGAAATAATTGTCTCATATTTATTTTGATCTGAAAAATTTACATGTATTTTCTGAAATAATTAATTTCCCCCTACAACAAGTCATGTCGCGAAGGGATGCTCAGCTTTGCAGTGCCCTTATTTTAATTTTTTCTTGGATGTTTCATTTTACTTAGCTTAATAAATGATAACAGAAATGAAAAGTTGACTTTAAATTCAATAACACAAAATTAGTAAAAATCAAGTAAGTAGATAACTCTTACGCAGAATGCATACGCCTGCCGAGAAAATCTATACGCCTGCCGTTTATCTGATGGATAATATCTGTTTTTTCTTTTTTGGATATTTTATGTTTCCCAACGAAATACATGATCAAAGGAATAAAAGGTTACTTTCTATTCAATGTTTAATGTAAAATATTAGTAAAAATGTACAAAGTCTGTAAAGAAGACGAAGAGTTAAATTTAATCATTTATCCATGTCTTATCATTTTATTTCTTGAAAAACTTGAGCTTTTCACATAGTTATCGTTATATTGTATCGCTGTTTTCATACCGTTATTTTTTTGTTACAATTTAATACTTAAATATATGATATACAAATGTATTACAGACTCTAAACAGGGACGAATATACTGTTATATACATGACTTATGCATGTCTCTTCTCGAATTTTAAGATTATTGATGGTCTCTAATTTTTGCACGTATTTTATGTACGTATGATCAAAATATTTTATGTCATATATTCATTAGATCTAAAAGTGATGTCTGCAATAAGAATGAAAGTATATTTGAATATATAAAAAACATGTATAATGCACAATTATACTAAGTCTAGAAATACGTTTGGGATTTTTTTCAGTAACTGTGGAGTCAAACTGTGAATAGTGTGTTGGGTGTACATGTGAATACAAAATTCAAGGCATGTAGTGTAAATTAATATTTACACCAACTCAATCAATTCAAAAGATGCAATTCGACAATATTATTTCTTAAGAGGAGTGGACTGGCATGACCTTTATTCATGTATGAAACTATATCATGTAATCTCTAAAACGAACAGACTAACGTACTTGTGTAAGCATTCCAGATTTTATAAATATTTATGCTTCTAAATTATTAATTTTAGTAAATGTATATGGGGAAAGGTTAGACGTTTTTTAGAAATTGCAGAAACATTTTCGTACACGATTAGTTCTGTACAACAGCTGACAATGCTTGTAACTGTTTACATCTTGAAAAACTTTTTCATCTCAAGACTTTCACTGCCTAGTTCACCAAACTATATCTAAGATTGTAAAATTTTACATTGCATGATATCAATGTAGCGGATAATTATTCCATTCAAGGGAAAGGAGGGGGGGGGGGGGGGGGCTATCAGTTTGAAAATTTAAAAAAATACTGTCTTCTTCTATCAAGAAAGTCTAACATAGACTGAATCATACACTACTATAGACTTTTGAAACCCAATACATGCTTAACCTTTCCAGTGGTGACTTATTCTGATCATAGAAAAAAAGCAAGGTTATAGACCTATTACCAAATCAAAGCAGAACTCTGTAGTTTTATTCAAATTTGTTTATCAACACAGATAATATACCGGTATAATTATTGCAGCTAAATGTTCTGTATATGCTTTATTTTGAGGTTATCAGTATTAAGTTCGTTTATTTAACCAAGCTTTTGAAAAATGTGACCGGGTTAAAATTTATGACTTTTGGTCTCAATTTTTAATGGAGAAAAAGGCACACCGGTTCAATGATTAAAAGGTTGTAAAGTGATTCAAATCATGTCAACATTCTTGGTTACACGCCTGGACTGTTTTGTAAGTAATAATGAATGATACTTTCCCATACAAAATAAATTTTGTTTTTCTGTATTTTATAAGCTTCTCGAAAATAGTAACACATATGTTTAAATGTTTACTGTTATGAATGGACTATATATACGTTTTATGAAGAGGCTTAAGAACTGATGGCTTATAAATCAGAATAGTTTTTGATTAAGTGCTTGTACAATATATATATATATATATATATATATATATATATATATATATATATATATATATATATATATATATATATATATATATATATATATATAAAAAAGCACTAAAAATAACCAACGACACGAACAATAAAGTAAAATATTGTCAAATTTTCGGGACAACCCGTCCCTTCTTCAGGACAACAAAATAAAAACTACATAAGAAAGAAGAAAAACATCTACAAAACTAGCACTAAACTAAACTAAATAATATATAAAAACTAGATAATGTTTAAACACCGGATCAAAACGTGGCAGCTACATCTTTATATTTAAGAATTCGAGCCCGAGAAAGAAAAATCCCGTCCGACGCAGCGGACGGTCTGTGAAGAAGTGCTGAAAGATAACGCGAACGAATTAACTTGCTAATTGGGGGTTGCTGTTAATTAAGTTGTACTAGTAAGATAATTCGTAGTGAAAGTTTGTAGGGAAGATTGGCCCTGTAAAAGACCACATAAATAATCATGAATGTAAAAACTAATGGAAGTGAAATAAAGCAAAAGAACAAAACCGATTAAGGAAATAGCTAATAATTTGAATAAATAACATGATTAATAGTTTGTACATGGACCGAAAAAGATGAAGATGGTAATATTGCTACGAAAACAAATCAGTACTTAGTTGATGTTCATTTTGGTGAAGTCACTTAATTTGTTAATGCCGTCAGGGCGGAATGACTTCAGTCTATGCATCCAAAATTTTTCTTTGTTTTTTCTCTCCGCATCTGTCCAGTTAGGGTTGTGATCAATGACCAAAACCATCATGTCCTCCCATTTGTGATCATCTAAATTAAAATGTTCCCCGACGGGTTCTTTAATTTTCTTAGTTTTGATGGTGGAAAAGGCGCATCAATAATCATCGTTCCACCATCAAAACTAAGAAAATTAAAGAACCCGTCGGGGAACATTTTAATTTAGATGATCACAAATGGGAGGACATGATGGTTTTGGTCATTGATCACAACCCTAACTGGACAGATGCGGAGAGAAAAAACAAAGAAAAATTTTGGATGCATAGACTGAAGTCATTCCGCCCTGACGGCATTAACAAATTAAGTGACTTCACCAAAATGAACATCAACTAAGTACTGATTTGTTTTCGTAGCAATATTACCATCTTCATCTTTTTCGGTCCATGTACAAACTATTAATCATGTTATTTATTCAAATTATTAGCTATTTCCTTAATCGGTTTTGTTCTTTTGCTTTATTTCACTTCCATTAGTTTTTACATTCATGATTATTTATGTGGTCTTTTACAGGGCCAATCTTCCCTACAAACTTTCACTACGAATTATCTTACTAGTACAACTTAATTAACAGCAACCCCCAATTAGCAAGTTAATTCGTTCGCGTTATCTTTCAGCACTTCTTCACAGACCGTCCGCTGCGTCGGACGGGATTTTTCTTTCTCGGGCTCGAATTCTTAAATATAAAGATGTAGCTGCCACGTTTTGATCCGGTGTTTAAACATTATCTAGTTTTTATATATTATTTAGTTTAGTTTAGTGCTAGTTTTGTAGATGTTTTTCTTCTTTCTTATGTAGTTTTTATTTTGTTGTCCTGAAGAAGGGACGGGTTGTCCCGAAAATTTGACAATATTTTACTTTATTGTTCGTGTCGTTGGTTATTTTTAGTGCTTTTTTATATCTCATCTTATAACCTTGTATCTTTTGATCCGACACTTTAGATAACGAGTGTTGTTGGTTTGCTAGTGCTTCTTATATATATATATATATATATATATATATATATATATATATATATATATATATATAATGATAAAGTGGTATTCCTCTCCAATTTTATAGATATATGTAAAAAAAAAATATAAATAAGAGTCAGAAATCTGATAATCCTTCTATAGCGACCTTGCTTTATCAACTGGAATAATAAAAGTGGACTACAAGGTTTTAATAGTCCTTTTGGGTTCATAATTAGGTGTAATTTCATTGATTATACACAGTATCTTAATAAAACATACTTAGGTAGATTGACTCTTTTATAACTATTTTCCCCACTCAACTTAAACATGAGAGAGAGAGAGAGAGAGAGGGGGGGGGGGGCTTGTGAACAAGGTGTGCTTCTTCCAATATACAGGTAGGTAAAGGTCTATTGTTTCTTTAGAGACAAAAAACCGTTCAATTCACACAGAATACACAAGAAACTAACATGTGTATACGGTGCCGTGTATACACTTGTATCAGTAGAGCAACGATCACTAGTTATCTTTGAACATGTATCCCCAACCTGATTCGCCCAAAATACATGTGTATGATAGTAAAGAAAATAATGAGTAACTTATATTGTTATCAGTTCATGATTTGTAATAAAATGAGATAAAAATACATTAATCTGTATCTGTACATGTTCAGATTGTGGTCCCGTTTTCCTATTTACAAAACACAGAGTGTAACCGTTTAAGACATAGTGAAGTGGATGATATTGTAGGTCGTATGAAAAACATTCGCACAAATTATATACATTGAAGAATCAATAATAATTACGAATGCATGCATTATTCTTTATTTTTTTATCAGTACCTTTCATGACCTACGATTAATTATGGTCAGTATGGTTGATTAAAATTGTCGGGTAAACATTTTACAATCATTAAGTTCAAAGACAACCGATCTGCATAGATTATTGTCTTCATTTATGACTCAGAAAATTTTTACTCAAATATGAAAGCAATTAAACTGAAGAAACACCACGTTTAGATGTCGAACACGCATTTAGAATGTTAATTTTTCACGCTTACCAACTCGCTACAGTTTTCTCTATATTTTTATTGAAAAATACATGTACTATAACAGGTTCAACTACATTTATTAGTATTTTTTCTCTTGGTGTTTGAATTGTTTTTACCGTTAATGAGGAGAGAAAGTAAGAGAGGGCAGTGGATGGAAAAGAGGAGAAAGAAAGAGGAAGTGAAAGAAGGAAGGGAGAGAGACAAAGAAAGAGGGAGAGAGACAGAGATGCTAGAAAACAGCTTGATATTTGCTTTAACACGCAAACAACTATATAAGGAATAAGGAATCATTCTTTGAGTATTATGAGATGATAATTTTGATCGGGGCGTGATCAAATCCGATAAAGCCCGAAGGGCTTTATGATAGATTTGATCAAGCCCCGACCGAAATATTCAAAGAATGATTCCTTATTAAAAATATTTATATAATTTTATGCCATCGTACGATTAAATATTTAAATATAAATAAACAAACCCAGCTGGCGCCTCAATTTGGCGTCATTTGTATTATGGGTTATATAGTACAAAATCGATACGTAGTGTTATCACAGGCAAAGACACTGGAAAATGTAAATATATACATATATTTACATTATCCAAAAGTTTTTAAGATCTGTGTACAAACATAGAATTGTGAGCAAATCTCTGTATCTTGCTTATAATTTGAAGCTTAACACTCAAATATGGTTAGTAAATAGAAATTGAAAACAATTAAATACAAGAAACATTCACTATAACAAATAAAGAACACAATTTATTTTTTCGAAATGAATCATATATATATACATGTATATACCTACATATTTCCGTCAGCGATATCAAACTCTATTTAAACTGAATAATCTCGAGAAAATGCCGAGCATCGCAACAAAACCAATTGCATTAATCTACCATTACGCAAAAGATAATGCCGATCGAATTACCGATAGAATGAATTGTATTTTAGTACTTTTTGATACATCAGATTTTGCTTAATTTACGCAGGTAAACAGTTAACTGTTTGATTTACCGAAGTCTCTGTTTGATTTGATACGTAAAAATCACGAAATACAGATGATAGTTCCCAGGTTACAAATCAATAATAATGAAAACGAAACGAAAATCAGAACAAGCTAACACCAACGTCATGTGTGAAAACCGTCAACGCATTGAAATATTTAGCCTCAATTTACTTCACAAAATCGGCAACAATATATTTTGCGTGTTTCAAAAATTTTCTTTCATACGCGAACTGTTGCACAACAAGCAAATTCATCATAGTCAGATCGACCCTTTTTCGTATAATGTCATGGCGGCTTTAAACAAAGAACCTCGTTTTAGAAGTATGGAATACGAGTCTTGGTGAAATGGGTATACAGACCCGGGCCGTGGCAAAATAAAAGCCAAGGCAGATCGACAATCGTCAATTCTAAATACGCATTATTTTGCAGCAATATTTACAGCGAATTCAAATATACTGGTCCATCAAATATCCTGAAATTTTAATGAGATTGGCAGATTAATACCTGCCAATCTTTGTTTTGCCCAGACCAAGTACATGTCTTGGCTACCTATTTTACCGGATGCCGAATCCGAAGCTATTAAACTGATTGAAACACGCCTTTCCTTTATTATTATTTTCGTAATAACTCAGATTTGAAACAGAATTAGCCCATAATTTTTGCAATTTATATTTTACTTCCCATAAGGATAATTTATGCTAAACTACGTTGAATTGGAATCAGTAGTTCTTGAGAAGAAGATTTTTAAAAATGCACCCCCCTTTTTCTACAGTTTCAAGGTTTTCTCCGCTTTGAATACAGATCGGACTTTTATATTTATATTCGCCCTCCCATAAGGATGCTTTGTGCCAAATTTGGTTGAAATTGGGTAAGCGGTTTTGGAGAAGAAGTTCAAAATGTAAAAAGTTTACAGACGGACGACGGACAAAATTTGATCAGAATAGCTCACTTGAGCTTTCAGCTCAGGTGAGCTAAAAACTGTAGATACTCAGATTATGAAAACAACTGGCAAACAATTTGTGAGAAATTATAACAAGTGTTATGACATCTGTGATTGCTTAAACTATTTTTTTTTTATCTATATTGACTTGTGAACATATATATTGATACATGTACCCCCCCCCCCTTTTCTATTGTATTTTTCTATCTTCTTCTTTATCTCCCTTTTTCTCTTTTCATTTACTGCTATCATTTAATTTTTTTTGGCAAGAAAAACACGTTTTTCACACTATACAGATAATCCATTTTCTTTATATTAATAAGATATTACAATATGTAGAATCTTGAAATGTATGTAATATGTCTAAAATATATATGTATGTGGATTTACGTGTAAACAAAAAAAAAATGAATAAAAAAAATTACTATCAACCGAATGTATATCAGGTACACTCTGTGTTGGGTATTTGCGAAATCACTTCGGGTAAGTACGCCTTTTAAACGAATGACCAAATTATACTACTTATTTTTAATACTCAAAATCTTAAAGATATAAATGAAATTATACCCCGGACCTTTAATGTTAGGTGGACCTTTTCTTATATGGGTTGGAACTTGGACCCTTTCAATTATGTTAACATTAAAGGTCCGGACGGACTATTTAATTTTGTTATACTTTCATGTTAAAAACTGAAATCTGATTGGTTAATAATAGTTCATAATCTGTTCTTTTACCCTCAGCGTTAGCAACGCACTTAGCAACGGGTAACATTATAAATTGTTACATGCGCGAAAATTATGCGCGTACGGTTCGCTGTAGAATTCACGTTATTCCTATATAAAAGCAGAAAAGAAAGTGGGCGCATTAGATGTAAATTCGGCAGGAACCTGGGCACATAGGAATAGTAAAATTTCATTGATTATTTCTGCCTATTTATTAGACTATAATCGTTATTTGGTTCCTTTACGGTAAGGAAATTGATAGAAAAATGTTTGAAATGCAGTTAGTTTTATCAAAACATGGGTCTGAATATAGCAACACGAGGCGATTTACGCAAAATCCTACTTCTTTACAGCTATTTTTAAATGATTTTATTGTTTCTGGGTCTTCTCTCCACAAATTTAAAACGTGTAAAGATTATATATTTCAACATAGAATGTGTTGCTTGTTAAAAATAGATGGAGAGATGACCCAGAAATGACCAAATATGTACTTTTTATATATTTTTAGGATGAAAATAAACTAAGTTATGAGATATGAAAATTTCTTGTTAAATAATTCTTTATATCATTACTTTATGAAGTCTCCCATGGCACAGTGGATTCGTGTCGGCTTTATGAAACTCGGCCTATTGGTGTTTTGGGTTCGAATCCTGCTGGTATTTTCTTTTACCAATATTTTTTCTTCTATTTTTTAATTGAATTTACAATTAGGTTTTTGAAAATACTTCATTGGCTTTTTTAGCTATGGTATACCGTTTTCGAAAGTTTAACACAACTTCTAAATGATTGTCTGTTTCCGAATTTAAAGGCGTTTACCTCTTTGTTTTCTGACACGTATACATGTAAACAATGGTTTCACCGGAAAAGTATGGGTGTTGTGTTTGTAAAAGACAACTTAAAGGAAAAAGAAAGCGGCCAGTTAGTGTTAATGTAATAATTCCGGATATTTTAGGTTCGGCCCAGACCGGGTTTTTCTTTTAGTTCCTTTGTTTATGTCACGTGATACAAGGGTATAAATACGACAGTGAATCAGTTGTCGGCTGCTTAATTGGAAATCAGCCGCAGAGAGAGGAAGTTGGAGAAGTTTAATAAAAGGTATTGTGTCAATACAGAGCTTGCCCGTTCGTAACGGTGTTAAGTGTTTTTGATAGGCCATAGAGAGGTTGTCCTCTTGGTACTGTAGGCATTGCAGTCATTTTGGCTTGTCAGTCTTTCACAGTAGGCTTTCCTCGGAGAGGCTAGCCATGGTTCCTTTCTCTAATGGCTGATCAGACTGTCGTCCAGGCCGTTGTGCCCACTGTCCGTCCTGAATAAGGCAGCCTACAGTGTGCACAGTGGTTGAAGGGCTACCACATATACTGTCCGTCCTGAATAAGGGAGCCTACAGTATATGCGGTAATCTGAGGACGGTCTTTCATTTTAGCTGAGTGGTTGACCTCAGTGGATTGTCACTGTGGGTGTGTACTGTCCGACCTGAACAAGGCAGCACCAGTACATCACACACAGTGTCAATTATATATATTTATTATACCCCTTGTTTTGTTTGTAAATATTCTAGATTCCCTGAAATTACTTGTTGATTATCAACCTAAGTAAGGTTAGGCTATACCAATCATTTTTTGACAATCAATAGAAAATCATTATATTATAAGACTTTGTTAGTGTACACCCAAAACCCTGGAAAAGACCAGGCACGAACCCTTCCCCTGGCAGTACAAGTAGCTCGGTACGTTACATTAACATTGCAAAGGTTCTTCGAACGAGAGGTATTGAAACTACAAAAGTAAGCACCATATGTGACTCATGTAGACTTTCAGTCAAAAATACTTTGTCCTCTTATCTCGTTTTAAAATATATCTCGAATACCAATACAGGGTAGTCCAAATGAAAATAACATCAGTTTGCCAATTGTGACAGCTGGAAAGTGTAATAAAAGCTGCATTATTTGTAGAAAAACGGGCTCCCTGAAATGCATTCCCAGAAAAGCAAGAATGGACATCTTTATTAATTTTGGTATTCTTGTACCACTTGGTGCCCGATGCTGCCCTCTCCATCTAACCGGCAATTTCATTAAACCATCAACACATGTTCATACATCAATGTTCAGAAAAACGTCCACTGCTTTAAACTCTATTGAAATTGTGTCGTTATTTAATGATTTAAGAAAAGTTGCATCTACATCTCAGAGTCGCCGGATGTCATTTGATAACCACTTGCTATCTGATGAAGATTACAAAACCTTGTTAGAAGTGTCAATAGATCAATTTATCGACCTCAATCAACATGTCACATCAATGCGTAACACAAAAGAAAGAACAATAAGAAACGCAATTGGCATTTTCCTGTTTAAAATGAAATGTGGATTGTCTAACGCCCTTATTGCCACTCTTTTTGGGTTTAGAAGTCGTCGACAAGTAGCGCGTATAATTCAACAGACGCGGACAGCACTAGTACGTGACTTTGTTCCTTAGCACTTGGGGTTCAGTCATTTGTCACGTGACACAATTGTGAATGACCACACGACGGACATTGCAAAACAGTTTTTTAGTGATCCAATATCTGACACAGTTATCCTTGTTATGGATGGTACATACGTGTTCATTCAGAAAAGCTCAGCATATCGTTTTCAAAGGCTATCATACTCCATGCATAAGAACAGACCCCTTGTAAAACCGTTTGTTATAACCTCTACTGATGGCTATATAGTTGATGTCATGGGCCCCTACCTATCTAATGGCAAAAATAATGATGCCTTCATTATCAAGCATATAATCACGTCAAATTCTGGTAACATCATCGAATTCCTCAAAGATGACGATGTTTTGATAGTAGATCGCGGTTTCAGGGATGCTATTCCCTTCTTAAATGAACTGGGTTTTAAAACACACATGCCTGTATTTCTTCAAAAGTCAGCACAGTACAAACGAAGCAAATATGACACGTTTTGTCACCAAAGTGCGTTGGGTGGTTGAGGCTGCCAATGGCCGGATCAAAAATAGAAGTTTTTAGACAATGTTGTTTGCAACAGTCAAATTCCACATATCAGAGACTTTGTTCGAATTGTTTGTGCAATAATCAACAAATATAGACCTCCTTTAAAAAAAGATGATCAGGATGATGATGACATTGCACGACAAATGAGAATCGCAGCATTACCCAAAATAAATTCCCTTCAGGATAGGATAAATAAAAATCCAAAGTTAAAATTCCGAGAGAAATAAAAAAAACTGGCTCACTATTGAACCCAAGGATGCTTTACCAGATTTTCCTATTTATACTGAAGACCGATTGCGTCTGCTAACATTTGGGGTCTATCAGCTCAAACAAAGGAAAAAGTATACTGACGAACATCTTGGAGACGGGGACTATAAAATTGATGTATCCTGCGAGGAAGCTGGTTTATTGCATGCCAGAATACAGTCTAGACATACCTCTAGAAAACTTTATAATATATGGATTGAGTTCAGCAGGGAGGATGTGACAGGATTGTTCTGTGAGTGTAAAGGAGGATCTAGAACAGTCGGTTGTTGTGCCCATATCTGCTCTGTCATATGGTACCTTTCCTTTGCTCGACACCAAAACTACACGGCAACCCCTGACATGTACACGCCATCTCTATGCGAGCGGCCGATATTGTATTGGAGACTAATTCTGGAGAGGAATCTCAGTAAAATGTTGATGTTCACGAGTTTTAATTATTTTGTTGATATAAAATTGTTGTTTCAACATGTCATTTTGATTTCTGCTAAATACATATTATATTCTGTTCCTATACTAGTATATTAATGTAATCTACACTAATAAACTAACTATTTATCGATTTACCCCTAATTATCATGTTCAAAAATAGTTTCAAATTTTAAAATAGTCGTGCTTCCAGAAAAGTAATACCTTACAATATTTTAGTAATCAATTTTTGTACAAGCCTGTAGCGCTTTGAGGTTATAGACATTTAAATCCCAGTTGATTCGTGTCAATGAATCCTGCAAACTTACTATCTTGAGCGCCCACTTTCTTTTCTTAAAAATTAAGGCATTCAGTATAACAAAATAAATAGTGCCTGTTTGGGAGGATAACCGTCAACCGACGCGAAGCGGAGGTTGACAATGGTTTTCGAGGGGTGTCAATTTCAACTGTTACCCTCCCAAACAGGCACTATTTATATAAAACGACACTGGTCGACCGAGTCTAGCGAGCGGCTGATGTAAATATTGCTTCTCACCAAATATGAAAATCGACGGTATCTAAAACATAATTTGATTGTAATCACATTTATGTATTGTTATTGTGGTACAAAACATTATATAATATGAGTCTGACAATAATGCAACTGACGAGTGTTTGACTTAAAAATTTTACCTGTCAAAAGGGACATGATTTCACAGTTGTTCACCACTGAAAGGAATAAGAAAGATCAATGCAATATAACAAATAATTTTGGATCAAAAATATTGCTTGGCAATGTTCGAGAAAACGTAGGCAGAAACTTCGAATTCAATCCGAATCAATTATGACAATTATGACAGTACTTCACAACATTAACTCAGTAATAAGTTAAAATATCGAACTGTTGACTCTCAGGTGAAAGAGACCTCTTCTTTTTAATTCATATAAAACAAGAAAAGCATTAAACTATCTGTAGCTGTTCTCAAGGAATATTTAAGCAACAAAAGGCCTTTCATTATGAAGCATAATACTTTTTTCCAATTAGTTTAAAAATGACTGATTAAATTCTTTTACTAAATGATTTCTCGAGATTATATGAAATGGTGAGGAATGACCTCAGTGAACTTTTGATTTGAACATATTTTATTGTGTGTGTGTGTGTATATATATATATATATATATATATATATATATATATATATATATATATATATATATATATATATATATATATATATGATAAGAGTTAAATTTGGCCCCCATAATTCACCATTTGTTTCGGGTACAAAAAATGTAATGTTATGATTTAGAAGAGTTGATATAAAATATATTTTTCACTTATTTGTTTGATTTATTTGCACTCACTTGCAGTATATGACGTCAGAAGTGACGCTATTTCTATAATTCAATCAATATCAGTCGAAATTGACATTTTTTTTATCTTTTTACGAATGGGAAATATAGAGCGCATGCTTGAACCAGGACAAATTTTTTCAATTATTAGTCTTGGCTAGATACATCTCTGATTAAAATATTTTGTTGGTTCAAGCATGCGCTTTAGTTTCCTGAAAGAAAAACTTCTTGAAAACAAGCTTTTTTATGCTAAAATGCAAAAATGGCGGGAAAGGGTTATCTTTACAATGCCATATTTCTAAATTGTGGGCACTTGAATCAAAATGAACATTAAGTTAAAACATCACATATATATCTGTACAAAGAAAACAAAGAATTACAGTAAAATAATGATATTCCTTTTAGGGGGCTATTTTAGGCCCATAATATATATAGTCCTTTATGTAAAAGAGACATCGGAGATGAATTTCACTATATTTTGTGTTGCACTGTGTTGAAAAATTAAAGAGAAAAGTATATACCAAAATGTTATCATTTTATATCAAATATTGTTAAATTTAACGAGCTTTTTTTCTCAAACAATGTGAGCTTATTAAGCAAGTTATGTAAATTCATAAGTATTGTTAACGAGAAGGCTAAACCTTCTGGTGATTGATTCCTATTTATTTATTTAACCGGGTACGTTAGTTATAGCGAACCGGCCCTATGAAATGCTTCAAAAATAAAGAGAGATGATTTAAATAATCCATATATGGTTTTAAAGTTCATGATCTTAGGGACAAGTATGCGAAAATATTTGGGCGGATCGTAGCCCTATCATCAAGATATATAATACCCAAACCTATCCGGGATCCGGAAAACACTAACTTTTTCTGATTTTTCACATTGTTTTTCAAAAATTTGATATGGTCACAAGCATCGGCCAAGACAATGAATTAAACAAAAATGCGTTGACTTAAATGCAAACAATTGATACTGGTTTTATTCCGGCCGAAGGCTGTGGCCACTTTGAATTTTGAAATTTTGTGTCATCAGTCGTCTGCTTACTTTGACGTTTGCGAATCATGGCGAACAGAGTAAGGCAATTCAACGATGCAAAAGGAATATTCTGAGGACAAGCGATTCAACTTTAAGGTATGTATTAATTACAAGGAATCTAGATAACACACAACATGACACAAATAATGAATTTTAGAAAATTCCTTGCTACACAATGATTTTATTCATTTTTTATAGCCTAATCCGTCACGATCGACTTTGAAACTATAAAACAGAATCAAATGCACACACACGCATTTATGTCGTAAAAACTCAGATAGTGAGTTGTAAAAACACATTCTTTAAATGTTACTAAGGTTAATAAATCATGAAAATGCATTTAATACAAATAAATAGTTGCTTTTAATGCTGTACCCGTAGTCTAAAAATAGAACTGTTTACATTGACAACTACAGGGGCATTCAAAATTGTCTTCCGTGATTTGCGCATTTTTTCGGTTTTGTTGAACACAATTAAAAATAAGTTGAAGTTTTTACATTTTGAAATTCGTCATGAGAGCATCAACCGTTTCCTTTTGAATGCTAGAATATGCAAGAATTGTAAACATAATACATATTTCAAACATATAGGCCTAATTATTTTTTTAAAAGGTGAAATAAATGAATCTCTAGCTCAGGTCTCAACACTGACTAAACCTATTAAAACATGTAATTGTTTCCTAGATATAAATAAATAATGTATGTGAGTTTATTAAGTAAAAGATGACAAATTAAAAAAAATAATCATATACCATGATGTTTAATATTTTTGAAAAAAAATAGACTGGTGGTTTTTTTTTCCCTTTCAAATCAGGCACGTAGCATCGTTTTTGAAAGTGGGGGGGGCCAGACTCATCCAAAAAATCTTGACAAGCAAAAAAAAACAAAAAGGAAATTATGATTTTATGACTTTCCCAAAATCTTCAAAATCCTAATCCGTGGGGGGGGGGGGGGGGGGGGGGGGGGCAAGGTATATAACTTCAATTTCAATCTTAATATCCTTATTTTCATATTAATTTTTTACATGCTCCCAAAAAAGTGGGGGGGGGGGCCAACTCCATGTTAATTACATTATTTATATGTAAATTTTAAAAAAATTAGTTGCTGCGAGAAAAAGTGGGGGGGGGGGGGCAGGCCCCCCCTGCCCCCCCCCCCCCCCCCCCCCCCGATGCTACGTGCCTGCAAATGCATGTATAAAGAGAAGCTATCACAGTAGGCTAAAACTAATTGTACTGTAGACATGTATATATAATCCACTGTATTTTATTAAGATTGAATAAAAACTAGGTTGTTTATATATCTGATAAAAAATCTGTAATCTTTTAAAACTGTATTTAATTAAATTATTTAAAATTAACTTTAACATATTTACCGTACACAATCACAAAAAAACACAGCATAATATATTATATATATGTGATCACCTCTTTCATCTCATTGTTCATTTCTTTATTCAATTGAGGATGTGTTTTATGACTATGATGAATTCATTAACAGGTAATTAAATTAAAATCTATAAATTAATTGCAGATCAATAAAATTATAATTTTAATACATGTATTTCAAATGATGTAAATAATATGCTAATTTTAAAACCAAATAAAAAATAATTATTTATGATGATCAAGAATGTCAATACAAACAAGAGAGAGAGAGAGAGAGAGAGAGAGAGAGAGAGAGAGAGAGAGAGAGAGATGTAACATTCAAATCAGATACCAATGGTTTTAATTTTAAATAAATGCATAATTTTGTTTTCTTTAAAGATTATCTGGTAGTGGTCCTAAGAATTATCCTTGTACACTCTGCAAGAAGCGAACAAAGCCAGATGAAAGGAGACCAGTGAATAAAGACACCAGGAAAATTCTACGAAAATGTTTTATGATAGACTGTGCAGATGGCGTTTTATGCAGAAAATGTCGACACAAGTGTGGTAATTTAAAACCAACATCATCTCGTACAGAGAAGTCATGTGTCCCACCCTGTGCAACTCCCATACAGAGTCCTTTGGGAAAAAGTACTGTTGTGAGCATGAAGAGTCCACCCTCTGTTACTTTGCCTTTACAAAGCACAGCAAATACACATGCCTACTGTGTATTGTGTAGAAGACCTGGTCCCAAACTTGTTGTGGTTCCTGCACAGACCAGGTTCACTTTTTTCCTAGAGCAGAACATTTTGATATCTTCAGGTACCAATTATTTTTTTCCTTTAAGCTTATAAAATTAAAAAGAGAATTAGCTTTTAAAAATCTGTAACTAGTACATTCATGCTTGTCGTGGTACATTTATATACATGTATTTACTGTAGTTTTTTATGATTAAGTTTATAATAAATCAATGTAACAAATGCAGATTAAATGAGCATTTTGACTATACGGTAATTTTGTAAACCTAATTTTAAACTCTTCATTTTAACAGGTGCTCGTTGTTGTCCAGCCCACATTGTAAATGACACCATCAACACAGAGTCAATAGAAAATCTGGTTCCACCCAAAGATACAAGTTTTGTCAACAGGACGACTATCATGGAACTTGTAGAACAACTTAGAGAAGAGGCCCTACAAAGAGGATCCAAGAGAATAGATTTCGATGACCCTTCATCATTGTCAGACAGGGACTATCTCACTTTGACTGGGCTTAGGAAGTGCGACTTTGATGACTTGCTATTGCATGTTCAATCGGCAGATGTAAGACCATCAAAGACAAGAACTGTGAGAACTTGCTTAGCAATTTTTCTGACCAAAATGAAGACAGCAATGGACAATAACATGCTGGGAGTTTTGTTCAACATGTCAAAACCTCAGGTTGGTGAAAAGCTTATTACAATTAAACAGGCAATTGATAAATATATTTGAATGAAGAGAATCAGAAGTGATTCATATGTCAGGTTATACTGGTATGCAAGTTTTTTAGGATTTTAGGAGTATATTTCATGTATTTTTACTAGTTGGAATTCAGGAAATATATACCTCAATATTCATGTTTCTTCACTCAGATAAGGCGAGCTGTATCTTCTATAAGACAAGTCCTGTCCAACAAGTTTGTCCCAAACCACTTGGGTTTCAAACACATCACCAGAGATGCTGTGATAAGTGAGCACACAAGACCTCTTGCTAAGGAACTTTTTTCTCCCACCATCAACCAAGCCATACTGGTCCTTGATGGAACATACATATATGTTCAAAAAAGTTCACAGTTTTCCTTTCAAAGGCGGTCATATAGTATGCAGAAACAAAGGTAAAAAACTAAAGATAGAATAAGTATTGACTAGTATTGTATCAATTTTGTTTTTAACATATTAATTAAGTTAGATCAGGGAGAAAATATTTGTGCAATCTCAGCACAAAAATGTTTATACATGTATAACATGCTACACATTTACTGTTAAACAAATATTACATGTACCAGTCATATATGATGGAAAAAATATTTGATCTTTTGAATCATGTAATACAATATAATCCTAATTAAGTCATTATCACAAATATTTAGTAGTAGATATTACTAATGACTTGAAATATTTATTAAACAGACATCTGTTGAAACCAATGATGATTGTCACCACCACGGGGTACATTGTTTCTGCCATAGGACCATATTAAGCTGATGGCAGAAATTCTGATGCCAAAATCCTCAACCATATCATTGGTACAGACACGGAAGAAATCAAAACGTGGCTCCAAGAGGATGACATTTTGATAGTGGACAGGGGCTTCAGAGACTCAGCAGGTGTATTAGCTGATCTCGGTATCCAGATGGAGATGCCGTCCTTTTTACAAAAAGGACATAAGCAACACAAAACTGAAGATGCCAATAGTTCTCGGTTGATTACAAAGGTACATTCATATACACATATTAATTGTGTTTGGTCATTGAAAATTAAACATTATATACATGCACATATATATCTTATGTACATTGTAATGTATTGGTAAATGTATGGAATGATAAAGTTTTTCTTAACCATGATGATTACAGATAAGATGGGTAGTGGAATCCGTAAATGCAAGAATTAAGACATGGCGCTACTTGGCAAGACAGCTCCCGAATTCTCAAATTCCATATGTTGGGGAATATGTACGAATCATCAGTGCTCTCTGCAACAAATACAGGTGCTCATCAAGCATATTTGTAATCTATCTATATAGTTACAAAACCAACAATATCCTGAACATGTAATCTTTAGGTACTACAAAAAATCTTACTGAATTGGAATTTTATTGTAGGCCACCTCTTAGCAGTGGAGATGAAGAGAATGACTTGCAGACAGCTGCAAAGATGCGTCACCTCTCTACACAGACTAATCTGCTGCAGACTGAGGTAGAATCAAATAATTTGCAGAAGAAACGATATGTCTGGAGAAGGATCGATGACGAGAACATTGATGTCTCCGACTTTCCCCGATATACAGAAGAGGAAATCCGGGAACTAACTCTTGGAGTTTACCAAGTTAAGTTGGCGAAACATTACACCCAGGAACACATGAGCCAAGAAGGGTATGAACTTTGGGTCGATCATCACCAACCAGGTCTCCTTGCTGTTAAGATCCAAAGTAGGTATACATCAAGCAAATCCTACCTATGCTGGATTAGATTTGAAGAGGGAGCAGTGACTTTGTGGTATTGTTGTTGCAAATCAGGCGCAAGAGTAGTTGGAATGTGTGCACACATTGCCAGTGTTATATGGTATTTGTCTTTTGCCAGACACTCCTGCGTAAATCTTGAACTAAGCAAGAACTGGTTGGACTCTGTATGTGATGCAGCCATTATTCCTGAGGTTGTTGATGAAAGTGACAGTGCGTCTGAAGCCACGGAGGAATGACATTGAATGTATCTAGTTGTATACTGGGGTATTTTTGCAATTCAAGTGTGTTTATTATTTGTTTATTCATGTCCAGATTTGTTCACTTGGTGCTTTTTTAAAACCCTGGAACTTGATGCCACCTTGTTTAAGATGCAAGTATATGTCCTAAAATTCATTTTTACATAATTATGTGAATTTGTATACATGTGTATTATGCTCTCATCTGTTATTCACTTTTTAAAACATTTATAAATTATAATTGTGTAAATTAATGTACATATAGAATACATTACTGCTACTCTAAATAGATTCAAACATTTAACTTTAAGTTAAACTTAATTTATTTTGTCAGATTAAAGATTAAAAAGCTTGCATCGTAAATACGTGTACATGTAGGACATGTATAAGTTATAATGCCATTAATGATGTAGTTTTTAATTATTTCTTTTTTAAATACTGTTTATTTTGAGGGCTTCACAAACAATATGTCATTTATATCATTGCCTTTCACCTGACATTTATCAAGCAATCCTTCATAACTTGTTATTAATGGCCATACTAGGGAAAATGTGCTTGTATTACCATATAGATCTGTTGTTGAATTTCTAGTGCAAAAAGGTCAAATCTAATGCAGAGATGGATTATGTGTTTGTTCTTATTATCTTTAATTGTGAATAAACCTCTTTACAAACATATATATGTACTTTAATTACATTTCGTTCTGAGTTTTTGGTAAAATTAATGAGGAAAAATGTGCCATGTTAATGAATCCATTGCAAAAATGATGATGGGGTATGTACATAGATATCGTCACTTTGGAGTGCCGTATTTTCAAAAGTAGTAATAGCTATATATTAGTTTAAATATTTTTAGAACTAGCTTTCCATAGACATTATTTTTGCCAGTTCTTATGAGATTTGAAGAAAGGGCCAATTTTCAGTACTAACGTACCTGGCTCATTGTACATTTATACTTCAAATATATATTTTGTAGAGAACCATTATAATTTTTTTCTCTACTCACTCATAAAGTGTATATTGTGTATATGTTTGTAATATTCTCGACGTTGTAAATTACTACAAAAGAGATAAAACAAACTGTTCAACTGTCTGTACATGTATGCAAGAAAGTAAAAAATACATTTTGTATCAAGGATTTAAGCTGTGTTCTAAAGTAAGCATTAGAGCTACTTTTTATTAAAGTATATCCTAATGACTACTTTGACCTATAATAACGAAAATTCTTGCATTAATTACCTTGTTTGTCGTTATGGGCTCCATTTCCGTTTCTATTTCTCTCTGAAAATGAATATTTTTTTCCAAATAATTTAATAAAAAATTGGTTTGCAATTTTCAGAATAAATGAGAAAAAGTTAATTTATATATTTTATACACACCTGGACATAATACAGGGCCTATGCGTTTAACCAAATATACCACTAATAAAAGTATTACGGTGGTTAAAACACAGGTAATCAATGCAACAAGACCAGGATGAAGAGAGGTGTCTGCATTGGTCTGATTGCTTGCCAGAGTGCTGTTCGGTAAAATATGAATTATGTGTTAAGTGTCTGTTTTAAATAAACAAATTTTTATTTTGTGTTAGCATCGGTCTACTAGTAGAGTCAAATGCAGTCATATTGAATGTAATAAACGATAATCCATTCGTATGTGTGTTAAGTATCTGTTTTGAATAGAAAAAAATTGTGTTTTGTGTTAGCATCAGTCTACTAGTAGAGTCAAATGCAGTCATATTGAATGTGATAAACGAAACACCAACAACATCGTACATACTTTGTAGAATTTTTCAAAACTGTGCAGCCAGGCTCCTCGTTGAAACATTGTTCAGAAAAATTCAAATCTAGACAAGCTGGAACTTAATAGATAAATGATAAATAAAAAAACCGATTTTTTTTTTTAAATTATTAGATGTGGCAAAGTTAATCTACTATTGAAGTGCTTATCATTTATTTTTGAAAAACTAATATAATGATTTACTTTTCATGTTATTGGAAAAACCAATAAATTATATACAATGACCATGCATTTTTTAAAATATGACATGACGAAATTTTATTAAAAAATAGATAGTGAAAAGAATGAAATAAGGATACTTTTACTACTGATAAAAAAACAAATTTTAAACAAAAAAATCATTTTAATTGCATTTTTTCCTTATGTATTTTATCAATTTTCTGAACTCTACCCATTTATACGTATTACAAAAATATAACTTTGACCTCAAACCGCGTGCACTGGTCAACTCTTACTTCTATTGTCCGTATTCCATTAGTAAACAAGAGGCTCGTGGACCACATCGCTCACCTGAGCATTAAATCAGCTTTAAGGAGTCATATACAAAATATCTTAACAATGTCGTACAATATTAGATCCTGTTTAAAAAAAATCAGTTATCATGTTGTTAATTTTGTATTTACTGCCCCCCTGTAAATTCAAAATTCACAACATGTCACCTACATCAAACTTTGAACCTCTTGTGAAGTTCAAGAATTGTCCAGGGCCCACAGTCTAAACAATTTTAAAGAATAAACAATATGTTTAAATGTTAACATATAAGTAAAACCATACATAATAACATTTGTGTTTTTGTGAATAATTTAATTGTTTTCTTTTGTAAAATTGGACCCCCACCTCATGTGGCTAAACCCTACTCCTGAAGAATATGATTTTGACAAATTTTAATCAATGCCATCTGAACTGACTAATGTTAAGGCTTTTCTAGACAATGTGTGTTTTAGAAGATTTTCACTATATATTACTATTTAAAAATTTGACACCCCTCCAATTGTGGCACCATCCTGCCCCGGGATCATGATTTGAACAAAATTGAATCTTCCCTACCTGATGATGCTTCCACACAAGTTGCAGCTTTTCAACCCGATCAGTTCAGAGAAGAAGATTTTTAACGATTTACTCTATACATTCCTATGTAAAAATTCAATCCCCATTGTGGCCCCACCTTACCACTAAGGATCATGATTTGAACAAACTTATTTACACTACCTGAGGATGTTTCCACACAAGTTTCAGCTTTCCTGACAGATCATTTTCAGAGAAGAAGATTTTTATTGATTTATTCTATGTAATCCTATGTAAAAATTCGACCTCCCATTGTGGCCTTACCCTACCTCTAGAGATCATGATTTGAACAAACTTGAATCTTAACTACCTGAGGATGCTTCCACACAACTTTCAGCCTTTCTGTCTGAATTGTTTATGAGAAGATTTTTTAAAAATACCAACAACTCCTCAATGATTTTTAATTATCTCCCCTTGAAAGAAGGTGTGGCCCTTCCTTTTGAGAAACTTGAATTCCCTTTACCTAAGGATGCATTATGCTAAGTTTGGTTGAAATCGGCGCAATGGTTCTTGAGAAGAAGTCGAAAATGTAAAATGTAAAAGGTTTACGGACAGACAGACAGACGGACGCCCGACAAAAAGTTATCAGAAAAGCTCACTTGAGCTTTCAGCTCAGGTGAGCTAAAAATAAGATAGCTCAATGGTCAATTTATGAGATATGCGGTCCAAAATCGCAAAACTGCTTCAGTATAGTACTTACATATGTACTTTTACTCTTACATGTAAAAACTTGTTTGCTATGTATACTTGTAGTCGGGACATCTTTTGACGAAGTTCGTGCAGTCGACTTTGTTAAGATAACCCATTCCACCTAATTCGAAACAATTACTTAGTATTTCTTTTTTTTAAATCAGAAAAAGATCACGGGAAGATAGTATACTTACATTTGTAAACTCGTTCGCTCAAGTACGTGTAGTCTGGGCATCCTTTGACGAAGTTCGTGCAGTCGACTTGGTTTATGTACCCTATTCCACCTAATTCCCAGCAATTGCCTGGTATCGGTTAATATTTAAAGAAGAAGAAGAATATATAACCTTGTCAAATAGAAGCATTTTTAGAATCGAAATAGCATATATACCATTTATATAAATTGACAAATTGCTTTGAATGACTCACCTTTCTCGGTCTTCAAACTAGCTCTGTCGTAACAAAACTCTACAAAATGGGTCCTCTCGGCGTTAGGGATACAGTAATAATGGTTAAACGGTTGGTCGCCTCCAACACTACAGTTCATCCTTAGGGACGCCGACGTCCATGCCGAGTCCGTCCGTGGACAGGTAAACGTTTGGTAGACATTCAACCCTTCTCTGTATCCGGGTACCTGCCAAAATACTGGATAATATTAACATACTAGTATTACAAAAGCGGAAAGGTTTTCACAAGTGTCAACCAAACGATCAACGCTGCACTGGAAGTTTGGGAAAGCCAATCTTAATCAACCAAAAGCCATGCAAACTAAATGAAAGTCTACGGCATTTATTCAAATCACGACCAATCGCCCATAGTGAGTACCACTTTAAAGACAATTTACTTGCAAAAGTAACCAAAAAAAATTAGAGTACTACTTATGTTAGATATAACGCCTTGTCCCTACCATAGACATTTAAATCGCCCGGAAAAGAAATTGATACATGTCCGAAACCCATACTATGTCTTTAATCAATTCCAATTTATTTTGATAAAATTAACATATAAATTAAAATGTCTAATATTTCAAGTCAATTTATTTCAAGTCAATTAATATTTGTTAACGGTTTTAAGGTAAACAAAAATAATGAGTATGCATTTTTTGATAGGTTTTTTCTTCCACTGGTTTTTAATTGTTATACTGAGTATGTAATTACAATGTTGAGATTTAAATGTTTGCTTTAGCGTAAAAGGTCATTCTTTTAAAAGTTTAAAACCTTTTCAAAAGAGCAGTTTGGATTTTGATATCACGTTTGGCAGATTTTTGCCATCGAAAAAATATAAACCTCTTTTAAAGTGTCAGGCCGGCCCGAGGAAAAGCAGTTCTGCCGTGCCGTGTCGGGAAGAGCGCGGGGGAGGAGAAATAGCACTTTTCCCGCTGTAACCCTCCGCTTCGAGTCCGGCACTACTGTCGTGGCCGCCCCCTTTTTTTCTTGAAGCAAACATTTTTCTTAAGTATACTTATACAAAACTGAATTAAATTGGAGTTGGTAACACCCCAACACCCCCGAATTAGGACTTTCATGATTTTGGGATTCGATTTTTTTGTGCTTGTCAAGATTTTTTTATATGAGGTTGCCCCCCCCCCCCCACACACACACACTATAAAAAACGATGCTACGTGCCTGCTATTTAAGATAATACAACATTAGATTTCGATTTTGTACCGATAACTAATTGTAGTCTTTAAAGAAACCAAGAACAGTTAGAATTAATTAACAAACAAACAAAAAACACATCAACTTTACATTACAATTTAAGTTTGCAGATTCCAGTTTCATGTATATCGAATTTGAAACCATTACTTCTGGGTGTTTACCAATGAAAATGACAATGACAGTGAACTTTATTCTCATAACTGAATTTACAGTGTAGAGAAAAAACATAAGTACAGTATGTACAAACTACAATATATATAATACATGAAAATCAATGGTACAGGCATGATGAAGGGATAACAGATATAATTTAACCAAGAGAGCTAACTCTCTCAAATATAGTATCTAATAATTTACAAATATTGGTAAGTTGGTTTATGTTTGTGACATTAAACAGTTTTTCAAATTTTACAACATTTGGATTTGTTATGAAATATTTTGGTAAACATCTAACCCTTGAATTGGATATATATACATCAGTACATTTGAAAAGGTAGTGAAATTCATCCTCTATTTCATTGCAGGTACATAGTTTACAAATTCTGTTTTCTCTAGGAATATTAAACCATCTACCTATCTCAATAGGTAATTTAGCATTACCAGTTCTAAAGTTACAATATTTCTTACA
The DNA here is from genome assembly GCF_025612915.1 of Magallana angulata. Classification (NCBI taxonomy): domain Eukaryota; kingdom Metazoa; phylum Mollusca; class Bivalvia; order Ostreida; family Ostreidae; genus Magallana; species Magallana angulata. The sequence goes on from NC_069114.1 coordinate 25,154,108, forward strand.
TAATTGTGTTGGCAAAGTCAATAAATACTTTTCAAAATCCAGTGACTTTTTAAAAATCCTATAATTTAAACCTTTTGGAGAATTATGTACCTCACTATACCATGATTGCTTACATTGGTCTAATAAAATATTGTATACTTTAGATTTTAACCAGGGTATGTTTATTGTGTTTTGATACCATATATATGTCAATCCACATTGATTTAAAGTTTTCTTAATGGCTTCGCACCATGGGTTGTTAAAATTCTTCAATACATTAAAAAGTTTTGCTGACAATTTTGAGTTCTGGAAATTGACTAATTTACCCCAGAAGGAAATCATTCTAACTTTAACATTAATTGTTAAGGGGTATCTTCCAAGTTCCCCATATACCATAAAGTTTGGAGTTGAGGTTCTCAAGTTCAATATATGTTTACAAAATTTTAAATGTAATTTTTCAAGGAGATTAGTGTTATGAAAACCCCAGACTTCGCATCCATATTATAATATTGGTTTGATAATTTTATCGAACATGTCTACTTTACAATCAATTGTTAGATTATGGGTTCTGCACTTCCAAATAACACCATACATTGCTGTAGTAGCTTTATCAAACAGTTCTTTAACATTAAGATTAAAAGAGTTGCTTTTACAAAAAGTAACACCCAGGTATTTAAAGTTGTTAACAATTTCTAATTGGGAACCTTCAAAAGTAAAAAAGTTGGTTTGTTTACCTCTACCAAATATTACAACTTTAGTTTTTTGACTGTTAACCTTAAGACGCCACTTTTTACAATATCTAGAAAAAACATTGAGTAAGTGTTGAAAATCTTCTGGATTTTCTGACAATAAGATGGTATCATCTGCATACAATAAGACAAAAAGGTTTAAATAAAGATTAAGATCTTTCTTAATGTTATCAGACAAGCGTGACAAACCTCTGACATTGTTTATATAAAGATACTCCACAAGATCATTTAAATATAGTGAAAATAAAAAAGGCGATAAATTTTCCCCTTGTTGTACTCCAACTGTACATTCAAAAAATTCCGAGCTTAATCCATTAACCAGAACTTTTGACTTAATACCTTTGTACATATTAGTAATAATTTTAAAACATTTTCCATCAATATTGTTTGATAATACCTTGTTCCATAAACCAATGTGCCAAACAGAGTCAAATGCTCTCTCAAAATCTATAAACGCACAATATAATTTCATCTTATGCAATTTGAAGATTTCGATAAGAGAATACAATGAAAAAATATTATCTATTGTACTATAACCCCTACGAAAACCTGCTTGGTTCTCTAAAATGAGTTGAACATTGTCAGCATATTTGTTTAACCTTTCATTAATGATATCGATAGCAGTGAATAATTTTCCAAGACAGCTCAAGAGTGTAATTGGTCTATAATTTTGGGGTTCTGTACTATCCCCTTTATTCTTATAAACAGGTATAATGTTACCACTAACCCACTGTGTGGGTATAACACCAGAATCAAATATTTTGTTAAACAATACAGTATATAAATTCAACATACAATCTTGGGTACTTTTGATATATTCATTAAAAATTCTATCATCACCACAAGCTTTGTTATTTTTCAACATATTGATACCCTTAAATATTTCTTCACAAGTTATTGGTTGGTTAATGTCAATATTAAGATTAATATCAGATAACATATTAAGTTCATCAAGAGAAAATACATTGTTATTTGACTCTTCTTGTTCATTATAGTTCTTGTTACAACAATCCTGATAAAAAGTAAAAAGGTCATATAAATTTGCATTACATCTTTTCTTATCTGTGTTTGTATTCAAAATTTTCCAATATTCTCTAGGATTATTTGTTCTTAAACTAAAAAGTTTTTTTTTTCATTTCTACTCTATGCGTTACATTTGCATTTTTCAACCTTTTTTATACAATTTTTCTTTTTCATACAAGTCACTTTTAAAAATATCTCCACCAAATTTTTTGTACAACCTTTTCGCTTTTCTATAATTCTGTCGAGCATTCTTACAGTCCCGAGTAAACCATGGTTTCTTATATTTGACATTGAATGATTCATTTGTATTTGTAAGAACTGGCTTTCTACCGAATACATTTTTGGCACTTTCGACCAGTACATCACTAATCTTTTCAACAATATTATCAATAAATTCAAGTAATATGTTTTCAAGCATAGTGTTACTTAGTTCATTTTCTAATGATTTTACAATATCTACTTTATCTTCTATATAGTTATGATATACTTCAACTTTTTCGGGATTCCATTGTTTAGCAATTTCTTGTGTTGGCTTTTGTTGATATATGGATTCAGTGCTGTGCTGTCTTTCAAGTGCCAATACTATCTCTATAGGGTTATGAACATCAGATAAAAATGAGGAAAAAGGTTATATTCTCACATTGTGTAAAATATGTAACAGGGGGTATATTTGTTGAATGTTGAAATAATCAAACAACGCCTGTTAGGGTTCTGGGCATCTCCAATATTTATTAAGATAGATGGTAAACAAATGAATAGCCCTACAATGAATAACAACAATATAAATATACGGCATAAAAATATTACAATAGGAGCAAGTTGCGCTAAAGGGGAACAACTCTTTACATTAATCCATTATACATGTATGAATTACGTTATGTATCAATTCATGTATCTAAAAATAGGTTTACAATGATATTCATCTGTAATGTCTATAAACAGATAAAGACATCACTATATTATTCTAAATCATAAAACACAGTTAAACATACCATTCTATGGGAATGCGCTCTTGTACAGTATTATAACTCTATGGTATGTACAGTGTACTATCTGGTATGGCAACTACAAATTATTGTAAAGTTTACATTAATAAACTTGTACTTATGTTCACAATATAAAGGGATAAAAACAGTGAACATATTCATGTTATTCTTATCTATTAAAAAGTTGATATCTCACAAAATCATTCACTCTTACTGTGCATGAGCTATTGTTTTAATTTGGCAAAATTATAGAATTCACTGTTAATGAAATGTATAACTATTAATCAAATTATTAGAATAAGTAATGTTAACTTACCAAGAGGTAGAGTTTGTTACGTTTCAAAAGTCAGCTTTCAGATTACGAAAACACCTCCACTCTCTTTGATGTGACAAAGAAATATGACAAACTAGCTCCAAGAGTTTGGAGGGAAATATCAACAACCAATAAAATCAAAGAAGACAAAACTAAAAACCAATTGAATACCTAGATACATTATATATTTGGCCAGAACCTTAATTACAACCCTAAGGCAATTTATACCATGGTCAAGATAGCTGCCTGTTCTATTCAAATGATCATGACCAGAGTTTTAAGTTTATTAAAGATTTTATTATATACTTTAGTTTTAAGTTATAAGTTTATTTATACAATAATTAAAACATAATTATATTAATTTAATTATCAATAAATTAATTACTTTTATTTATAGATTTATTAATTTCATAATTAATAAATCTGTAACTCCTACAAACTCCCCCTCCTTTTAAAATCACTTCCACGTCATTTAAAGGAGACTTACCAATTCTGAGTCTGCAAAAAAAATACAATCACATATATAAATCTGAAAACAATACAATCAAAATTTCTTGATAAACATTTTTAAAAACTCTTTTGACATTTCTTTGTCCATTTCTTTCAATTCAGATGCCATTTCCTTAAAGCATAACACTTTCTCTTTCCATTTGGATGGTTGGTATGCTAACTGACTGCATACAAAGTTTTCCATCCATTTTGGCTTTTGTCTAACTCTTGTTGACCTTCTTGGGATATTCTGATCATCATCATCAGTATCATCATCGTGTATTTCATCCTGAGTATCATCAAGAACTCCTGAAATACTACTATTGTTACTGCTACTGCTACTGCTGGTATCAGGATCATCAGATGCCTCTGTGTTCTGATTAGGAGCGTCCTCCCTTGATCCTTCCTCCAGGCACTCCGCACTTTCCTGATCGTCACCAGTTAAAGTGGGAATGCTTCCATCCTCAGACGTATCTTCGTTCTGTACAGGGTATTCCCCTGTCAGATAAATACTGTCATCATCAGAATCTACCTGATGATGGATGGATTCCTCAACCTCAGTTTTCTTTTTCCTAAGCCTAGGTGCTGGAACAGGAGAAGTCAACTCTGATCCAATAGGGAGCAAAAGATTCCTATGAAGAACTCTTTCTTTCCCTTGATCATCCTCTCTCATGACTTTGAAAACTGGGATATCTCTGTTAGGCTGACTGATGATATAATACGGATGATCTTCCCCTCTGTCTTGAATCTTATGTCTTCCATCAAACTTGACAACACGAACGAGAACCCTATCACCTTCTTTTAAAGAAACTCCTCTGATCTTAGAGTCATAGTTAGACTTCTGTTTTTCCTGGGAATTCTTTATCGCTGTCTGTGCTTTCTGATATGCACTCTGGAGTCTATCTTTCATGTTCTCTATATATGCTGAAGTTGTTGAGTTCTTAACCTTATTTCTGTTTAAACCAAAAACTAAATCTATGGGCAGAATTGGGTCTCTTCCAAACATCAAAAAGTAGGGAGAATAACCTGTTGAATCATGAATAGTTGAATTGTAGGCATGTACCAATGGATAAATGTATTTCTTCCAATTATGTTTCTGTTCCGGATCTAAAGTTCCTAGCATTGAAATTAAAGTACGGTTAAATCTTTCTGTAATTCCATTTCCCATGGGATGGTAAAGAGTGGTTCTTGATTTTGAAATTCCGGTTATTTGACATAGTTCCTTAATGATGTTACTACAAAAGTTGGCTCCTTGATCTGAGTGAAGTTTTCTTGGCAATCCATAATGCACAATAAACTCATTAAAAATGGCCTCTGCAGTTGTTCTTGCAGTTTGATTCCTAGTTGGCACTGCAATGGTAAACTTGGTGAAATGGTCTGTCATGACTAATATATTTTGGATGTTTCCTTTTGATGGTTCCACTGTCAAGTAATCCATGCATACCAACTCCAAGGGTTCTGTTGTTGTGATGTTAACAAGGGATGCTCGTTGATTATCAGGTGTCTTAAATTTTTATGCATCTTCCACAGTCATTTATCCACTTCACTATGTCTGGATACATCCTAGGCCAATAAAATCTTTCTCTGACTAAAGCTATTGTCTTGTCTCGGCCAGGGTGACCCATATTGTTGTGCAAATACTGTAGAATCAACTGACTGTATGCACATGGCACAACATACTGCTTCTGTACAACTCCATCTCTCTGTGTCACCCTGACTAGAAGGTTGTCTTCCAACTCTAATTTCTTAAAGTTTTGATGTAAAATAGCTTCAGTCTCACTATTGGCTGAGTTCTTTGGGGGTCTCTTTCCTTGTCTGATATAGTCTATAATAGTGGAGATAACAGGATCTTCCCTCTGGATTTGCTTAAGATCGATATGTCTGTCAAACTTCTCCAGTATATCAGTAGTCTGTAATTTCTGGCATACAGAAGGTTCTCAATGTAGGGCTGCTTTTCATCCATAACTGCTCGGACTGTATCTCCATCCAAAGTCTCCATCTTAGATGTCAGTCTAGATAGCAGGTCAGCATCAGTATTTGACTAACCAGGTTTGTATGTGATGCTGAAGTTATAGGATGACAAAGCTGCAACCCAACGGTGCCCAGTTGCATCAAGCTTAGCTGATGTCAGTACATATGTGAGGGGATTATTGTCAGTAAAAACAGAAAAAGTCTGACCTGTCAGATAATCAGAGAACTTCTCTGTAATCGCCCATTTTAATGCAAGAAATTCCAACTTATGAATTGGGTAATTTCGTTCTGACTTACTAAGTCCCCTACTAGCATATGCTATGACCCTTTTAACACATTCCTGTTCCTGGTACAGGACTGCCCCTATGCCACTTTGACAAGCGTCTGTATGAAGCTCAAATGGGGAATTGAACTCGGGATAACCAAGTACTGGCGCTGAAGTTAATTTCTCCTTCAGTAGAGCAAAGGCCTTCTCCTGACTTGGTCCCCAATTCCAAGTAGATGTTGGCAACTTTTGTTTTCCTCTAGGCTTCTTCCCAACTGCCATTATATTAATTAAAGGGCGGGCAATCTTGGAAAAATCTTGAATGAATTTCCTATAATACCCTGCAAAGCCGAGGAACTGCCGAACATCTTCAGGAGATTTAGGTGTAGGCCAATCTCTCACTTTGTCTACTTTCTCAGGGTCTGCTTGTACCCCATCTTCAGTGACAATGTGGCCTATGTACTTTACCCTTTTCATAAAGAAAGAACATTTCTTTGGAGACAATTTCAATCGAAAGTCTCTAAATCTCTCAAAGACTTGCTTAAGTCGATCAAGGTGCTCTTCAACAGTCTTAGAAAAGATGATTACATCATCTAAGTAAATGAAACAAGTCTTATAATGAAGATCACCTAAACACTGTTCCTGCAACCGTTGGTATGTTGCTGGGGCATTAGCGAGTCCGAAAGGCATCTTATTAAATTCGAAAAAACCTAATGGCCCCACAGTGAAAGCTGTTCTTTGCTTGTGTTTTTCTATGATTTCAATCTGGTGATAACCAGATTTCATATCCAGAACGGTGACATATTTGTTCCCAGACAGTGAATCCAGGATTTCATCTATCCTGGGCAGGGCGTAATTATCTCTTACTGTCCTTTGATTCAACTGTCTGTAGTCAACACACATTCTCAATGATCCGTCATGTTTTTTTACCAAAACGACATTGGATGAGAATGGCGAGTGTGACGGCCTTATAATTCCTGCAGCTGAAAGTTCCTGTATTTGCTGCCTAACCTCCTCTATCATTGCTGGGGGTATACGCCGATATTTCTGCTTAAAAGGAGTAGGATCTGTCAACTCTATATGATGGTGTACTTTGTCTGTACTACCAATGTCAATAGAACTTGTTGAAAAAATGTCTTGATATTCTGCAATAAGACCTTGACATTCTTGTTTCTCAGAATCAGTGAGGGAATCTGAAATACTTACCTTATTTATGTATACACTTCATTTGAGAACTCGGTTCAGCTTTGTATCTGCGATAGAAACTGGCTGCATTTCACATAAAAGTCCTTTAGGGGGGACTGACACGGTCTGCATTGTTACATTACTTACCTCTATTGGGATAATACTAGACTCTTCAAAATCATAGTAATGTAAAGTTGGAGTTATATCCAGGTCAGTTGGAATGGAAGACTTGTGTGTCGGATGCAGCATAGCTAGAACTCTGTGGTAAGGAATCTTCCTGTCAAGGTAAGCATGTATAACCACTCGACCACTGGGTGGTATGATGATTCTTGAAGATTCTGCTGACTTCATAATCGCGAGTCGACTTCTATTCCTCTGAAGCTGTTTCTCCATCAAAGTTAAACATCGAAAAGCTAAGTACCATGATGTGTGCAAGTCAGCATCTTGTAAAAATCGAGAGCCATGCTCTGATCGGGTAACTTCTAGCAAATAGTTTAAAATATTTGTTCCAATCAGAACAGGTACTTTAGCATTGTACTGACTATCCGGAACAACCAAAAACATACACTGTCTCAATACTTCCAATGTTGAAAGTCCATAAGTGGATAAGTCTACAATTACAAATCCCAAGTAAGGCATCATCTGCCCATCTGCACACTCAATATCAATCTGCTCTTCTAATGCATGCAGTTCTGTCTTACCCTGCAGATTCTGTACATAAAATGTTTGGGATATTGTAGATACTGTTGCACCTGTATCAAGCAGTGCTAAACATGATACTCCATTAATAGCCACTTGAACTTCATTGGCTGTTCCTACTATTTGCGAGTTGATGGGACCATATCGATGCCGGCCGGACCCTTGTCCCCGGAAGTCGGCCGTCTGTAGTTTAAATTCCTTCTGTGATCTATCCGAACTCTGCATCCAATGGCTATGTGACCTTCCTGTCCACATCTATAGCAGACAGTGCTATTAGTGCTTGGAGGCATCTGTTGTCTTGGATCTACATCAGTGATCCTCGGCTCAGGCATCCTGGGAGTGTATCCTCTACCATGTCCTGAGAAACCTCTCTGTCCTCTTTGGAAGGATGGTCTACCCCTGTAGTTATTAAAACCATAAGAGGGGGGCCTATAGTAAGATGAATAAGATGTCTTCATCTGATTAATCTGAGCCTGAAGATCTTCAAACTTAGTATCCAGGGTACTTGTTGAATCTACCTGAGATATACCCGATTTTACTGTCGCAGGTTTTGGCTTAGATCTGCTCTGAACTGGATGCTCAGTTTCAATTTTCCGGATTTCTACCCGTAACTCGTCAAAATCAGTAATAGAGTGGTATAAGTGTCCACTGATATCCTTAAGGTCTTGCCTCAAACCTTTATAAAACATAGTTCGTAGCATTTCGTTTGCAGCCTGATCCTGCACTTTGCCCATCTTCATTGCTTTACATAAAATTTCCTCAAGGCGACAACTCCATGCAGAACAAGTCTCATCATCCCTTTGCTTAGCGCTGTAAAATTCAGCCAAAATATCCTCTTTCTCCAACACGTTTCCATAGATACTGTCTAACTTTGACAGAATTTCTTGCACATTAGCACCAACTCCTAATCTCATAATAACCTTGGCTGCTTCACCTTTTACAGACCTTCTAATAGCTTGAAGAATAGACTGTTCAGAATGAGATTCCTTCATGAGACAAATGACCTCATATTTCCATAAGTCGTATGAGTCTTTCTCTTCGCCTGAGAAGAATGAAATTCTCAATGGTACTTTATAGCTGTTATCTGATTGTGGCGTTGGTGGTAAGTGTCGTGACAATGTTACAGGAGTTTTAGGTGGAATTGGAATTTTAGGCTTCTTTTCCTCCTCTGCCTGCTTTGTTAACCACTAAATGAAGTTATCTGGTTTAATCTTTATTTTGTCTAAAGTAGCATATAATTCTGTCATATCTTTCTCTGATAAACCACCAGCTGTGGCACCCTTTTCACCTTTTGCCTCAGGTGGGTTACCTTCCTCGTGTTCCTGCTCTTCATCTCCTTGAGTACGCGGCATATTGGACAATAATGATATAAGTAAAATATAATACAACAATGCAATGATTGATATGGGAGAGCAGTTCAACTTGAACTCTCAGAGTTTAGATATACTGAAATGTTTACAGGTGGGAGTTCATAACAGAACTATCAAACATGGGTCACCTTTGTTTTTCACATTGCAGTGATCTAGCAAAGTCTTAATATAGAGCAATAAGTGGGTAGTTCACTCTAGGAACTATAAACACATAGGGAGCTTTGCTATAATCAAGTATGTTGCACAGTGATACAATTCAGTGTACGACAATCAATCAGCTGACTGATATTGTTCAAATACTTATCAAATTCAAATTTATTCTGAAATAAAATGACCTGAAAAAGAAATAAAGTTGTGACACTTACTTGAATAAACTTATAGGTTCACCTTTGTAAATGAATGACTACAAAGACAGGTAAATCCAAGAAATATCAAAATTTGTTTACTAATTCACGTTGTCTAAAATGACTTCCGGTTAACTTGCAAAATTAATTTTACGAACTTCGAGCTCGATCGGATTGCGCAATAAAGTAAACAAAACCGATCGCGATGCAAATATCGTAACCGAACCCGACGGAATTTAACCTACATTTAAAGTTTTATAGGCAGATTATTTACCTTTTTTTTTTTAAAGTTATAATAACTTTTAACAACTTTTCACTACATCAAACAACTGTTACTAATACAAGATATCTGACAAACTGACTAAACACCAATACACAATACTATGAAAATGATGATAACTGAACTCGTCTAACCAACTCAGAATATTGAACAAACCGAAGAATACCAAACTTTCGTCTTATTGTCGAAATCAAAAGAATCAGTAGTGAATTTTACTATTAAAACTACATGGTTAGTAACCAGGGATGTTTGTTGACGGGTAATTTAGCAGTGCGGCTTGGAAACCTTACTTACCAATCTTACTCACGCAATAGATATTATACAGCAAATAAATATATCACATATAAACTACTTAGCGGGTACCCAAATGTAATAATGACAAATAACTTAACTAAACTAATATGGTTTAAAGAAAAAAATATTGTGCACACCGATTTCTAAACAATTGCGATTTCAAAAAAAATATTGAGTTACAGAATTGTTTCTTATTCAAAAACTTCCAAGTACCTGAGCTCAATATAAACAGTTTAAACACTCACCGATCAGCTGATATGTATACTACACAAATATCACATGACAACACAACACAAGCATATACATTTCAGTGAACACAAAATCACGCTTGGATGAACGGGTCACTGGTATTCACAAGGATAATGGATAACGGACTGGGGTACGCATGGTTGCGGATTCCGTTGTATACAGCTAGTGTAGTAGTCCCATGGTAGTCCCGATATCCTCAGAATTTCTTTTGATGGTTGTGGCGCGGAGATGTCCCAAGGTGGGCGCCAAATGTAACAGGGGGTATATTTGTTGAATGTTGAAATAATCAAACAACGCCTGTTAGGGTTCTGGGCATCTCCAATATTTATTAAGATAGATGGTAAACAAATGAATAGCCCTACAATGAATAACAACAATATAAATATACGGCATAAAAATATTACAATAGGAGCAAGTTGCGCTAAAGGGGAACAACTCTTTACATTAATCCATTATACATGTATGAATTACGTTATGTATCAATTCATGTATCTAAAAATAGGTTTACAATGATATTCATCTGTAATGTCTATAAACAGATAAAGACATCACTATATTATTTTAAATCATAAAACACAGTTAAACATACCATTCAATGGGAATGCGCTCTTGTACAGTATTATAACTCTATGGTATGTACAGTGTACTATCTGGTATGGCAACTACAAATTATTGTAAAGTTTACATTAATAAACTTGTACTTATGTTCACAATATAAAGGGATAAAAACAGTGAACATATTCATGTTATTCTTATCTATTAAAAAGTTGATATCTCACAAAATCATTCACTCTTACTGTGCATGAGCTATTGTTTTAATTTGGCAAAATTATAGAATTCACTGTTAATGAAATGTATAACTATTAATCAAATTATTAGAATAAGTAATGTTAACTTACCAAGAGGTAGAGTTTGTTACGTTTCAAAAGTCAGCTTTCAGATTACGAAAACACCTCCACTCTCTTTGATGTGACAAAGAAATATGACAAACCAGCTCCAAGAATTTGGAGGGAAATATCAACAACCAATAAAATCAAAGAAGACAAAACTAAAAACCAATTGAATACCTAGATACATTATATACTTGGCCAGAACCTTAATTACAACCAAAAGGCAATTTATACCATGGTCAAGATAGCTGCCTGTTCTATTCAATTGACCATGACCAGATTTTTAAGTTTATTAAAGATTTTATTATATACTTTAGTATTAAGTTATAAGTTTATTTATACAATAATTAAAACATAATTATATTACTTTAATTATCGATAAAATAATTACTTTTATTTATAGATTTATTAATTTCATAATTAATAAATCTGTAACTCCTACACATATCTTAAAAACTCAGTGTTTGAAATACAATAATCTACGACACTTGATTGTTTACATGTAAACTCACCATTTTGGTCACCCATGGATCTACCATTAAGTATTATAATATTACAATGTTAACAAATATCAATAAGTTTTTTTCCATAGTAGTTAACAATGTTATCTTTAGATTTCCTTTCTATGGAAAAACCATATTTTTCAATTGCTTCTAGGTCTATTTGATCAACAGCCCAATCAAAATTACTGTTATTGTCAGCACTGTTACAAAAATGTGATAGAGAATCATCAACATCAATAAAATCTCTCAATGTGGATACTCTTCTATTAAAGTCACCTAATAAACATATACAATCATTTTCTTTGGACAAGTTAAAAATTTCATTCTCAATATCGTCAAAAATTTCAACTGATGAAAATCTGGAGTTTGATGGCGGTATATAAACAGTTCCCATCAAAATACGTTTCTTAATACTAAATGTTTTACCTTCTATTCTAATCCATAATATATTGTCACTTGCGTTATTAATAATGCTACAGAATTTGGATAAAGAATCTCTAATATAGACTACAATACCACCAGACTTCCGAAATGACAGATTTGATCTATGTTTGCTGAATACACTGAAATTTGGGATATCAATATTGTCAGCTTTATCTGTTTTTGTCTCTGTGAGGCAGATTATATCATATTTGCTAATAACATCAACAAACTCAGGATTTCGGAGCTTAGAAGCTAGACCGCAAACATTGATAGAAACAATCCTCGCATAAGAAGTGTCCGAAGATGTGAGAGAGTTACATTCGGTGGTTTCGTTTTCGTTGTTTACATTCCCGCTCGGTTGCTCTCTTTGGTATCCCGAACGGCGCGTGGTCGCAAAACGGGTTTCATGTCGATTTGCGCTGCGCGTTGCGGATTGGCGTGGTCCGTATGCGGTATCCGGGTCAGTGCGCTGTGTTGACACTGGGTTGTGGATCGAGGAAAGGGGGATTTCTGTCCCATTCACGAAAAGTTTATCTGCAATCAGCACAGCCTTTTTTCCGAGACGTTTTGCTTGTTTATAATGAGGGTATAACAGTTTTCTGCGGTCGTTGATTTCCTTTGGGAACTGATCATTAATTCCAAATGGTTTTCCAACAAGTTTGGATGGAGCAGCTTTTCTGACCTTTTCTCTCTCTTTGAATAAGACGAATTTCGCTATAATTGGCCGGTGACGTCCCTGCACTCTTTTCCCCAGTCTATGCACTCGTTGGAATTGTGGCTCTTCCGTTATGCCCATTTCTGATTTTAAGAATTCTCTTAAGACCTCCTCTGTGTTTTCCTCTTGCGTTTCGAGGATTCCCTCAAAGATAAGATTATCTATCATCGAACGTGTTTGAAGGTCTAAGTGGCGTTCGTTTAAATTCTCGAATTCCGATTTCACAAGGCTCAACTCTTTGAGGATGTTTTCGTTAACATTTGTTATTTCACAGACAGATTTTTTAACAGCCAATACTTCTTTTGTTTGATCTTCATACTGCTTGTTAATAAATACCACACTTTCTTCGACTCCGTTGACCTTGGCCTTCATGTCTTTCAATTCTGTGTTTACGTTTCCGACATTCCTTTCCAGTTCACTGAGTCTGTGTTCAATAAGGTCCAGTTTACATGTATTTAGCTTTGTTGAAACTTGCTCTATGATCCTTGACATGACTCTCAGAGCTTCCATGATATATATATATATATATATATATATATATATATATATATATATATATATATATATATATATATATATATATATATATATACCAGAATTAAATTGTTTGGATTGTTTGGTTAATTAGCAACGGTAAAATACCAGTACTAATAAATTGAAAGAGTCAATACGCACGCTATTTTTATTCGGAGTACCGTACAAATCTTCTTCACATTAAAATTCAGCCTTTACATTTGAGTGCGAAATAAGTTATCCCGGGGAATAGTGTGCCTATATTATTTTTTAAAAAAAAAAGTATACATAGCGTAAGCAAACCCGTCTTACACCTGATATACGTCGCATAAAGATAATACTGGAAAAAAAATAATCAGTTTGCGCACATGGTGTAAAAACAGGATCATAATATTAAACATACATGTATATCTAAAAATACAAATTTACTTTTTTTTCATCGTCATATTTAGCTTCCCCCTCGACTGAAGAATGAATTAGTAATGTACATGTAGAAGTATTTAAAAGTAAAATCTTTTAGTATTTGCCTTACTTTCGAGCGCAACATCATGGAGGATAACAATGTCCTTTGAAACAAACTTCAACAATGCTGAATGTAGAAGTCCCGTCCCAACACTTTTTATTTAAATGTTACAATGAAGCGCATTGAAGTGGTAAAAACGTTCGTTTGAAAGGAATGTTCTAAACTTTGTATCGAACGTCAATTGTTACATAAGACACACCCATTTCTTTTGAAACGAGGAAAACAGTATTCGTCACAATGCTTTTGGAACCGCCCCTCTTCTACATAAGCAGGAATTTCACACACTATACACATAAACAAAAACACAAACTTTCTTTCTTTCTTTCTTCTTTCTTTCTTTCTTTCTTTCCAACTATGTTCAGAAACAATGATATTGTTCAAAATAAGAATATTTTTAGTAACTTTGTGTTTTGAACTTTTTGTTAGATGTACTGTATTGCAAATAAAGAAAAGTTTTTTTTACAACATATATGCACATGTTTCAGTTTTTCGTTTTAGAGGGGTAAGCTACGTTCTTCGTCTTCTTCGATCTTCTGCATTTGTTGCTGTGTTCGCAGCTTGTTTAGGGGACTGGGATATGCACGGGCATGGAAAACATATACGGAGAAAATATCGAGATTCAGCTTGTGTCCACACTTCCAGGGTCCGCAGCCCTGCTTATGTTGTTTAGAAGATGAGCGGTTCAGAAAGCATTGTTACGAATACTGTTTTCCTCGTTATAAAATAAATAGACGTGTCCTATGTAAAAATTGACGTTCGATACAAAGTTTAGAATATTCCATTTAAACAAACATTTTTACCACTTCAATGCGCTTCATTGTATCTTTAAATTATTGATCCAGTAGTCCGTCGAAATAAACGTGAACGATCTGGAGATCTAGGTAACAGGTGCCGTTTACCTATTATATTGCACCTACTTTAATCGAAGTTCATTTCTGTCTGGGTTTGTGCCATCTCATAAAATGTGTTTGTAACTATTTAAGTTTATTTAAGTTTATATGAGCAATCCGATGAAATCGTATGCGTGTTCAATATTTTACAAGGGTTCAGATAAGGACATATACAGTTTTCTCTTTAGGGAGATGGACAGAAGAAAACAACGTTTAGGCATAAAAGCGTTTCCCTTTCAGTAATAAAATTTTGAAGTTTTGATATCAAAAGTAAAAACAATGATAAATAAACACTTACATAGCAAATACATGTATCGTTGACCAATTTTAATTCGCAAAGCACGTTACAACATTCATACTTTATTTCCCTCATATGAGGATTATTTCAGAACATACAAATACTAGTATGTCAAATACCAGAATAGACAATATACACGATAAGAGTTGCTACGTGTTGCCTGTGTAAACACAGCTTTATTGGTGGACACTTAATCAGACTTTTTGTTATGCTATTGTTGCAACGATCATAAGATAAGAATTTAAAATTACTAGTATCAAAATGCGAATTGGATCACCGTCAACTCGCACGTAATATATGTCTCAACTAACAAGCGACTTTTCTTCTGTTATAAAGTTCGATCAGCAAAATAATTTTCCATACATGTACATGTATATAGCTGGTACTTTCTGGTCACCTCGTCTTTTGAGAACATAATGGTGATATCAAGAATTCTGAAATTCACTCTTCAAAAAATATTTTACAAAGAAAAATCTATACGGTGCATACATGCATAAAATAAAAATAAACTAGTGGGTATTGTTTTTTTATACAAAAAAACCCACATGTCTCCCCTTCTCCCCAAGGATTGTAATATGGGGCAAATTTAAAAAGTGAAAAAGAATGAAGTCAGCTATATGTTAGATATCATCCATATATGATACAGTTTAGAAAATGAATTAACTTGAGACACAAGATTGGCCAAGGTCAAAAATTATGGAGGCGTGCACTCCTTCTCAATACCATCTACCTATGTTCCAAGTTTGAAGCCTTAATGTCAAAAGGTATCCAAGTTACCACCCAGACAAAATTTAATTAATTTTTTCTTAATTTGACCTTAAGTAAAACAAGGTCAAGGTCAAATATTAATCAATAGTACACCTCAGTGTATTATAATTGTTCTTTGTGTAAAGTTTGAAGTCCTTCTGTCAAAGAATATTTAGGAGGTGAACAATGAAGTTTTTTCTGATTTGACCTTGAAATAAATTGTTTAGGTCAAGGTCAAAAATTTTGGTAAGGTTGAACTGGACTAAATACCATCTATGTATGATACAAGTTAAAAAATTGTATGATTAAGGAGTCTTGTGTTATGGTCCGGACTATATTTTTTATAAAACGCTTGACCTTGAAGAAGATAATAGGTCAAGGTCAAAATTTTTGATGGCGTGCACTTTTTCTCAATACCATCTACCTACGTTCCAAGTTTGAAGTCTTAATGTCAAAAGGTATCTAAGTTACCACCCAGACAAAATTTAATTATTTTTTAGAGCCCTTTGGTCCCCTAATTTGAGGGGCCAGCCCCTTTTTCTTGTTATCAAATAAAAGGTCATTTAAATCCAAACCCATTTTGTTCAACAACTGTTTAAAAATTCGTTACCGTTCTTGAGATATAAGGGAAAGAACATTTTAGGGGCCGATCGTTTAACTCCTTATAGGGGCCGTTAAACGAAAATTTGAAAATTGCATATGATTTAATACATCATTCTGAGCATCTTTTCTTCTATACTGCATTTCAAAATATTTTTCCTTTCGGAGATAAATGTGATCAAAATTCTGGACTTTTGGCCCCTAATAACCCCTAATTACGCAACACATGATAAAATCATTACATTGCTTGGATACATAACTGTACGTTAAAAAACTTCTACGACGTCACCCATTGTATTTAGTCAACGTTTATTTTCACTATTCAACCAGCAGGTGTTGGATATATAAATATCCAACTGATAGGAGTTGGATATTTTTAATATCCAACCGTCAATCAGTTGGATATTCAAATATCCAACTGGGCATTAAACAAAGAAAACTGAAAAAATGTTGAAACGTGTATTTCCAACATAAATCCAAATTTAGAAAACAGAATTTTGTCATCCATAAATGTATATCCGATAAGCCACGAATAAGTGGAATTTTGCAGAAATATCTCCTTTTCTTAATTTTGATAGATTCGGGATCACATATAAATCACTTTCATAAACTTTTAGACTTCCTCTTTGAACCTTGAACCATATCACTCCTTCTAATTAGTTTAACAATATAGGAAATATTGTCGCACTATGACTTCATAAGACTCCTATCATTTTTTTAGATAAATCATCGTCTGTTAATTGACGTCAAAATTCTGATTTTTCCTTTCTCCTTGCAAGTTTAAAATATCATTCATTCAAACGGTATCCATGTATGTCTTTCCAGGAACTGTGGATCTCTATAAACATTGTACAAGTGTGTACTTTGCGTTAAAAAATTCATCTTCTAAATCTATGTCTGCTCAGTACAGCGGTATGGTTTTCTATAACATGCGCACCTGTTCACTCGTCCATGATTAAAAAGGTGTGTTTGGTTAGGCTATTGTGTAGTGTATTGCTGGAATTATACTTTTGTATGACATCACAGTTGGATATATGAATGGGTCAAAGCTTCTTAGAGGCTCAAATGAGGGAATTTTTTTAAGTAAGATAAATAACTCGATAGTGTTGAATAGTTTAGAGAAAACATCCCCTCCTCGGGCCTTCGGCCCTCGGAGGGAATGTTTTCTCTAAACTATTCAACACCATCTCGTTATTTATCCATTACATAAACATATTTGCTTCTATAACCGTTCACAAAATATCCCTCAGTAAAGGGCTACAGATAAAAGACTTTAGAGTCCTTTGGTCTCCTAATTTGAAGGGCCAGCCCCTTTTTCTTGTTATCAAATAAAAGGTCATTTAAATCCAGACCCATTTTGTTCAACAACTGTTTAAATATTCGTTACCGTTCTTGAGATATAAGGGAAAGAACATTTTAGGGGCCGATCCCTTAACTCCTTATAGGGGCCGTTAAACGAAATTTTGAAAATTGCATATGATTCAATACATCATTCTGAGCATCTTTTCTTCTATACTGCATTTCAAAATATTTTTCCTTTCGGAGATAAATGTGATCAAAATTCTGAACTTTTGGCCCCTAAAAACCCCCAATTACGTAACACATGATAAAACATTACATCGCTTGGATACATAACTGTAAAATGAACATATTTGCTTCTATAATTGTTCACAAAATATCCCTCAGGAAAGGGCTACAGATGAAAGACTTTAGAGCCCTTTGGTCCCCTAATTTGAGGGGCCAGCCCCTTTTTCTTGATATCAAATGAAAGGTCTTGTAAATATAAACGTTTTTTGCAATACATGTGTTAACAAAATATTTTTCAGAAAAGAGATAAACTAAGAAAACCATGAAAAATTACGACGTTTTTTTAGTCTCAATTTTCGGGACCATGCGAGCTTTAACGCCGTTTGAGCATGACAAATGTGAATGCCAAATAGCACATCTATAATCTCTTGTCTACAATCCCTGAAAGTTTGAACGCAATATCTTTTACCGTTTAGGAGGAGTTCCCTGGACAAGCCGACCCTCTGAAAATCGCTAAAACGTCATTATCTCAAGAACGGAAGTGACGTCATCAAAATAAAAAAATATGTATTTAGTTCAAATATATATCTATCGGATCTGAAAGTTTCATGAAAATCGATTGAGCCATCTGCAAGAAATCGCCTGCACAAAAATGCGTAAGAAAAAAAAAACAAGAATAACAAGACACGATCTCGTTGCGAGCAACGAGGAGGTCTTCCGTCTGATTTTAGTATTTGAGATATATGTTCGATCTTGATTTTGCTATTTAACAGCTAAACATGATCTAGAATAGAAAAACAGGGTCTACATTCTAAGGGCCAGATACGTTTTTGTTTCAGGGATAAGAGCTTTTTTCAACAAGTGTTTAGAAATTTGTCACCGTTCTTGAGATATCTGAGAAAAAAAAACGTTTTAGGGGCCAGTCCTTTATCTCCTTATTTGAGCTGCTGAACCAAATTTTGAAGGTTGAATTTTGTAAAGTACATCTTTATGAGCACCTTTTCTTCTATACTGCATTTCAAAAATATTTTCCTTTTTGAGATATAGGTGGTCATAGTTTATAGACTCTTGACCCCTAAAAAATCCTTATTACATAACACATGAATAAATCATTACATTACTTGGATACATAACTGTAAGATAAACATATTTGCTTCTATAGCCTTTCATAAAATTTCCCTCATCAAAGAGCCACAGATGAACATTTTTAGAGCCCTTTAGTTCCCTAATTTGCAGGACCAGCCCCTTTTTCTTGATATCAAATAAAAGGTCATTTAAATCTCAACACATTTTGTTCAACAACTATTTAGAAATTCGTTACCGTTCTTGAGATATATGATAAAGAACATTTTAGGGGCCGATACTTTAACTCCTTATAGGGGCCGTTTAACCAAATTTTCAAAATTGCATATTATTAAGTACATCATTCTAAGTATCTTTTCTTCTATAATGCATTTCAAAATATGTTTCCTTTCTGAGATATTGGTGATCAAAATTTTTATAATTTTGGCTCCTAAAAACCGTTATTTTGTAATACATGATAAAATCATTACATTGCTTGGATACATAACTGTAAGATAAACATATTTGCCTCTATAACCGTTCACAAAATATCCCTAAGTAAAGGGCTTCAGATAAAAGACTTTAGAGCCCTTTGGTCCCTAATTTTAGGGGCCAGCCCCTTTTTTCGTGATATCAAATAAAAGGTCATTTAGATATCAACCCATTTTGTTCAACAACTGTTTAAAAATTCGTTACTGTTCTTGAGATATATGATAAAGAACATCTAAGGGGCCGATCCCTTAACTCCTTGTAGGGGTCGTTTAACAAAATTTTGAAAATTGGATATAATTTAATACATCATTCTGAGCATCTTTTCTTTTATATTGCATTTCAAAATATTTTTCCTTTCTGAGATATTGGTGATCAAAATTCTGGACTTTTGGCCCCTAAAAACCCCTAATTACGTAATACATGATAATATCATTACATTGCTTGGATACAAAACTGTAACATAAACATATTTGCCTCTATAACCGTTCACAAAATATCCCTTAGTAAAGGGCTACAGATAAAAGACTTTAGAGACCTTTGGTCCCCTAATTTAGGGGCCAGCCCCTTTTTCGTGATATCAAATAAAAGGTCATTTAAATCTCAACCCATTTTGTTCAACAATTGTTTAAAAATTCGTTACCGTTCTTGAGATATATGATAAGGAACATTTTAGGGGCCGATCCCTTAACTCCTTGTAGGGGCCGTTTAACGAAATTTTGAAAATTGGATATGATTTAATGCATCATTTTGAGCATCTTTTCTTCTTTAATGCATTTCAAAATATTTTTCCTTTCTGAGATATTGGTGATCAAAATTCTGGACTTTTGGCCCCTAAAAACCCCTAATTACGTAATACATGATAAAATCATTACATTGCTTGGATACATAACTGTAAGATAAACATATTTGCTTCTATAACTGTTCACAAAATATTTCTCAGTAAAGGGCTACAGATGAAAGACTTTAGAGCCCTTTGCTCCCCTATTTGTAGAGGCCAGCCCCTTTTTATTGATATCACATGAAAGGTCTTGTAAATATAAACTTTTTTTGCATTACATGTGTTAACAAAATATTTTTCAGAAAAGAGATAAACTAAGAAAACCATGAAAAATTACGACGTTTTTTTAGTCTCAATTTTCGGGACCATGCGAGCTTTAACGCCTTTTGAGCATGACAAATATAAATACCAAATTGCACATCTACAATCTCTTGTCTACAATCCCTGAAAGTTTGAACTCAATATCTTTTACCGTTTAGGAGGAGATCCCTGGACAAGCCGACCCTCTGAAAATCGCTAAAACGTCATTTTCTCAAGAACGGATATGACGTCATCAAAATAAAAAAAATGTATATTAAGTTCGGATTAATATCTATTAGATCTGTAAATTTCACGAAAATCGGTTCAGCTATATCCGAGAAATTGCCTGCACAAATTTTGTAAGAAAAAAAAAAAAATAATAATAGGGAAAAAGAAACCGAACGAAAACAATAAGGTCTTCCGTTGGAAAACGGAAGACCTTAATAATAGGGAAAAAGAAACAAAGCAATAACAATAAGGTTTCAAACGAGCGTCCTCCCTTGATCCTTCCTCCAGGCACTCCGCACTTTCCTGATCGTCACCAGTTAAAGTGGGAATGCTTCCATCCTCAGGGGTATCTTCGTTCTGTACAGGGTATTCCCCTGTCAGATAAATACTGTCATCATCAGAATCTACCTGATGATGGATGGATTCCTCAACCTCAGTTTTCTTTTTCCTAATCCTAGGTGCTGGAACAGGAGAAGTCAACTTTGATCCAATAGGGAGCAAAAGATTCCTATGAAGAACTCTTTCTTTCCCTTGATCATCCTCTCTCATGACTTTGAAAACTGGGATATCTCTGTTAGGCTGACTGATGATATAATACGGATGATCTTCCCCTCTGTCTTGAATCTTATGTCTTCCATCAAACTTGACAACACGAACGAGAACCCTATCACCTTCTTTTAAAGAAACTCATCTGATCTTAGAGTCATAGTTAGACTTCTGTTTTTCCTGGGAATTCTTTACCGCTGTCTGTGCTTTCTGATATGCACTCTGGAGTCTATCTTTCAGGTTCTCTATTTATGCTGAAGTTGTTGAGTTCTTAACCTTATTTCTGTTTAAACCAAAAACTAAATCTATGGGCAGAATTGGGTCTCTTCCAAACATCAAAAAGTAGGGAGAATAATCTGTTGAATCATGAATAGTTGAATTGTAGGCATGTACCAATGGATAAATGTATTTCTTCCAATTATGTTTCTGTTCCGGATCTAAAGTTCCTAGCATTGAAATTAAAGTACGGTTAAATCTTTCTGTAATTCCATTTCCCATGGGATGGTAAGGAGTAGTTCTTGATTTTGAAATTCCGGTTATTTGACATAGTTCCTTAATGATGTTACTACAAAAGTTGGCTCCTTGATCTGAGTGAAGTTTTCTTGGCAATCCATAATGCACAATAAACTCATTAAAAATGGCCTCTGCAGTTGTTCTTGCAGTTTGATTCCTAGTTGGCACTGCAATGGTAAACTTGGTGAAATGGTCTGTCATGACTAATATATTTTGGATGTTTCCTTTTGATGGTTCCACTGTCAAGTAATCCATGCATACCAACTCCAAGGGTTCTGTTGTTGTGATGTTAACAAGGGATGCTCGTTGATTATCAGGTGTCTTAAATTTTATGCATCTTCCACAGTCATTTATCCACTTCACTATGTCTGGATACATCCTAGGCCAATAAAATCTTTCTCTGACTAAAGCTATTGTCTTGTCTCGGCCAGGGTGACCCATATTGTTGTGCAAATACTGTAGAATCAACTGACGGTATGCACATGGCACAACATACTGCTTCTGTACAACTCCATCTCTCTGTGTCACCCTGACTAGAAGGTTGTCTTCCAACTCTAATTTCTTAAAGTTTTGATGTAAAATAGCTTCACTCTCACTATTGGCTGAGTTCTTTGGGGGTCTCTTTCCTTGTTTGATATAGTCTATAATAGTGGAGATAACAGGATCTTCCCTCTGGATCTGCTTAAGATCGATATGTCTGTCAAACTTCTCCAGTATATCAGTAGTCTGTAATTTCTGGCATACAGAAGGGGGAACTGGGAGGGTCTCAATGTAGGGCTGCTTTTCATCCATAACTGCTCGGACTGTATCTCCATCCAAAGTCTCCATCTTAGATGGCAGTCTAGATAGCAGGTCAGCATCAGTATTTGACTAACCAGGTTTGTATGTGATGCTGAAGTTATAGGATGACAAAGCTGCAACCCAACGGTGCCCAGTTGCATCAAGCTTAGCTGATGTCAGTACATATGTGAGGGGATTATTGTCAGTAAAAACAGAAAAAGTCTGACCTGTCAGATAATCAGAGAACTTCTCTGTAATCGCCCATTTTAATGCAAGAAATTCCAACTTATGAATTGGGTAATTTCGTTCTGACTTACTAAGTCCCCTACTAGCATATTCTATGACCCTTTTAACACATTCCTGTTCCTGGTACAGGACTGCCCCTATGCCACTTTGACAAGCGTCTGTATGAAGCTCAAATGGGGAATTGAACTCGGGATAACCAAGTACTGGCGCTGAAGTTAATTTCTCCTTCAGTAAAGCAAAGACCTTCTCCTGACTTGGTCCCCAATTCCAAGTAGATGTTGGCAACTTTTGTTTTCCTCTAGGCTTCTTCCCAACTGCCATTATATTAATTAAAGGGCGGGCAATCTTGGAAAAATCTTGAATGAATTTCCTATAATACCCTGCAAAGCCGAGGAACTGCCGAATATCTTCAGGAGATTTAGGTGTAGGCCAATCTCTCACTTTGTCTACTTTCTCAGGGTCTGTTTGTACCCCATCTTCAGTGACAATGTGGCCTATGTACTTTACCCTTTTCATAAAGAAAGAACATTTCTTGGGAGACAATTTCAATCGAAAGTCTCTAAATCTCTCAAAGACTTGCTTAAGTCGATCAAGGTGCTCTTCAACAGTCTTAGAAAAGATGATTACATCATCTAAGTAAATGAAACAAGTCTTATAATGAAGATCACCTAAACACTGTTCCTGCAACCGTTGGTATGTTGCTGGGGCATTAGCGAGTCCGAAAGGCATCTTAATAAATTCGAAAAAACCTAATGGCCCCACAGTGAAAGCTGTTCTTTGCTTGTGTTTTTCTATGATTTCAATCTGGTGATAACCAGATTTCATATCCAGAACGGTGAAATATTTGTTCCCAGACAGTGAATCCAGGATTTCATCTATCCTGGGCAGGGCGTAATTATCTCTTACTGTCCTTTGATTCAACTGTCTGTAGTCAACACACATTCTCAATGATCCGTCATGTTTTTTTACCAAAACGACATTGGATGAGAATGGCGAGTGTGACGGCCTTATAATTCCTGCAGCTGAAAGTTCCTGTATTTGCTGCCTAACCTCCTCTATCATTGCTATTGATATTTCTGCTTAAAAGGAGTAGGATCTGTCAACTCTATATGATGGTGTACTTTGTCTGTACTACCATTGTCAATAGAACTTGTTGAAAAAATGTCTTGATATTCTGCAATAAGACCTTGACATTCTTGTTTCTCAGAATCAGTGAGGGAATCTGAAATACTTACCTTATCAAGTATACACTTCATTTGAGAACTCGGTTCAGCTTTGACTGTATCTGCGATAGAAACTGGCTGCATTTCACATAAAAGTCCTTTAGGGGGGACTGACACGGTCTGCATTGTTACATTACTTACCTCTATTGGGATAATACTAGACTCTTCAAAATCATAGTAATGTAAAGTTGGAGTTATATACAGGTCAGTTGGAATGCAAGACTTGTGTGTCGGATGCAGCATAGCTAGAACTCTGTGGTAAGGAATCTTCCTGTCAAGGTAAGCATGTATAACCACTCGACCATTGGGTGGTATGATGATTCTTGAAGATTCTGCTGACTTCATAATCGCGAGTCGACTTCTATTCCTCTGAAGCTGTTTCTCCATCAAAGTTAAACATCGATAATATAAGTACCATGATGTGTGCAAGTCAGCATCTTGTAAAAATCGAGAGCCATGCTCTGATCGGGTAACTTCTAGCAAATAGTTTAAAATATTTGTTCCAATCAGAACAGGTACTTAAGCATTGTACTGACTATCCGGAACAACCAAAAACATACACTGTCTCAATACTTCTAATGTTGAAAGTCCATAAGTGGATAAGTCTACAATTACAAATCCCAAGTAAGGCATCATCTGCCCATCTGCACACTCAATATCAATCTGCTCTTCTAATGCATGCAGTTCTGTCTTACCCTGCAGATTCTGTACATAAAATGTTTGGGATATTGTAGATACTGTTGCACCTGTATCAAGCAGTGCTAAACATGATACTCCATTAATAGCCACTTGAACTTCATTGGCTGTTCCTACTATTTGCGAGTTGATGGGACCATATCGATGCCGGCCGGACCCTTGTCCCCGGAAGTCGGCCGTCTGTAGTTTAAATTCCTTCTGTGATCTATCCGAACTCTGCATCCAATGGCTATGTGACCTTCCTGTCCACATCTATAGCAGACAGTGCTATTAGTGCTTGGAGGCATCTGTTGTCTTGGATCTACATCAGTGATCCTCGGCTCAGGCATCCTGGGAGTGTATCCTCTACCATGTCCTGAGAAACCTCTCTGTCCTCTTTGGAAGGATGGTCTACCCCTGTAGTTACTAAAACCATAAGAGGGGGGCCTATAGTAAGATGAATAAGATGTCTTCATCTGATTAATCTGAGCCTGAAGATCTTCAAACTTAGTATCAAGGGTACTTGTTGAATCAACCTGAGATATACCCGATTTTACTGTCGCAGGTTTTGGCTTAGATCTGCTCTGAACTGGATGCTCAGTTTCAATTTTCCGGATTTCTACCCGTAACTCGTCAAAATCAGTAATAGAGTGGTATAAGTGTCCACTGATATCCTTAAGGTCTTGCCTCAAACCTTTATAATACATAGTTCGTAGCATTTCGTTTGCAGCCTGATCCTGCACTTTGCCCATCTTCATTGCTTTACATAAACTTTCCTCAAGGCGACAACTCCATGCAGAACAAGTCTCATCATCCCTTTGCTTAGCGCTGTAAAATTCAGCCAAAATATCCTCTTTCTCCAACACGTTTCCATAGATACTGTCTAACTTTGACAGAATTTCTTGCACATTAGCACCAACTCCTAATCTCATAATAACCTTGGCTGCTTCACCTTTTACAGACCTTCTAATAGCTTGAAGAATAGACTGTTCAGAATGAGATTCCTTCATGAGACAAATGACCTCATATTTCCATAAGTCGTATGAGTCTTTCTCTTCGCCTGAGAAGAATGAAATTCTCAATGGTACTTTATAGCTGTTATCTGATTGTGGCGTTGGTGGTAAGTGTCGTGACAATGTTACAGGAGTTTTAGGTGGAATTGGAATTTTAGGCTTCTTTTCCTCCTCTGCCTGCTTTGTTAACCACGAAATGAAGTTATCTGGTTTAATCTTTATTTTGTCTAAAGTAGCATATAATTCTGTCATATCTTTCTCTGATAAACCACCAGCTGTGGCACCCTTTTCACCTTTTGCCTCAGGTGGGTTACCTTCCTCGTGTTCCTGCTCTTCATCTCCTTGAGTACGCGGCATATTAGACAATAATGATATAAGTAAAATATAATACAACAATGCAATGATTGATATGGGAGAGCAGTTCAACTTGAACTCTCAGAGTTTAGATATACTGAAATGTTTACAGGTGGGAGTTCATAACAGAACTATCAAACATGGGTCACCTTTGTTTTTCACATTGCAGTGATCTAGCAAAGTCTTAATATAGAGCAATAAGTGGGTAGTTCACTCTAGGAACTATAAACACATAGGGAGCTTTGCTATAATCAAGTATGTTGCACAGTGATACAATTCAGTGTACGACAATCAATCAGCTGACTGATATTGTTCAAATACTTATCAAATTCAAATTTATTCTGAAATAAAATGACCTGAAAAAGAAATAAAGTTGTGACACTTACTTAAATAAACTTATTGGTTCACCTTAGTAAATGAATGACTACAAAGACAGGTAAATCCAACAAATATCAAAATTTGTTTACTAATTCACGTTGTCTAAAATGACTTCCGGTTAACTTGCAAAATTAATTTTACGAACTTCGAGCTCGATCGGATTGCGCAATAAAGTAAACAAAACCGATCGCGATGCAAATATCGTAACCGAACCCGGCGGAATTTAACCTAAATTTAAAGTTTTATAGGCAGATTATTTACCTTTTTTTTTTAAGGTTATAATAACTTTTAACAACTTTTCACTACATCAAACAACTGTTACTAATACAAGATATCTGACAAACTGACTAAACACCAATACACAATACTATGAAAATGATGATAACTGAACTCGTCTAACCAACTCAGAATATTGAACAAACCGAAGAATACCAAACTTTCGTCTTATTGTCGAAATCAAAAGAATCAGTAGTGAATTTTACTATTAAAACTACATGGTTAGTAACCAGGGATGTTTGTTGACGGGTAATTTAGCAGTGCGGCTTGGAAACCTTACTTACCAATCTTACTCACGCAATAGATATTATACAGCAAATAAATATATCACATATAAACTACTTAGCGGGTACCCAAATGTAATAATGACAAATAACTTAACTAAACTAATATGGTTTAAAGAAAAAAATATTGTGCACACCGATTTCTAAACAATTGCGATTTCAAAAAAAATATTGAGTTACAGAATTGTTTCTTATTCAAAAACTTCCAAGTACCTGAGCTCAATATAAACAGTTTAAACACTCACCGATCAGCTGATATGTATACTACACAAATATCACATGACAACACAACACAAGCATATACATTTCAGTGAACACAAAATCACGCTTGGATGAACGGGTCACTGGTATTCACAAGGATAATGGATAACGGACTGGGGTACGCATGGTTGCGGATTCCGTTGTATACAGCTAGTGTAGTAGTCCCATGGTAGTCCCAATATCCTCAGAATTTCTTTTGATGGTTGTGGCGCGGAGATGTCCCAAGGTGGGCGCCAAATGTAACAGGGGGTATATTTGTTGAATGTTGAAATAATCAAACAACGCCTGTTAGGGTTCTGGGCATCTCCAATATTTATTAAGATAGATGGTAAACAAATGAATAGCCCTACAATGAATAACAACAATATAAATATACGGCATAAAAATATTACAATAGGAGCAAGTTGCGCTAAAGGGGAACAACTCTTTATATTAATCCATTATACATGTATGAATTACGTTATGTATCAATTCATGTATCTAAAAATAGGTTTACAATGATATTCATCTGTAATGTCTATAAACAGATAAAGACATCACTATATTATTCTAAATCATAAAACACAGTTAAACATACCATTATATGGGAATGCGCTCTTGTACAGTATTATAACTCTATGGTATGTACAGTGTACTATCTGGTATGGCAACTACAAATTATTGTAAAGTTTACATTAATAAACTTGTACTTATGTTCACAATATAAAGGGATAAAAACAGTGAACATATTCATGTTATTCTTATCTATTAAAAAGTTGATATCTCACAAAATCATTCACTCTTACTGTGCATGAGCTATTGTTTTAATTTGGCAAAATTATAGAATTCACTGTTAATGAAATGTATAACTATTAATCAAATTATTAGAATTAGTAATGTTAACTTACCAAGAGGTAGAGTTTGTTACGTTTCAAAAGTCAGCTTTCAGATTACGAAAACACCTCCACTCTCTTTGATGTGACAAAGAAATATGACAAACCAGCTCCAAGAATTTGGAGGGAAATATCAACAACCAATAAAATCAAAGAAGACAAAACTACAAACCAATTGAATACCTAGATACATTATATATTTGGCCAGAACCTTAATTACAACCCTAAGGCAATTTATACCATGGTCAAGATATCTGCCTGTTCTATTCAATTGACCATTACCAGATTTTTAAGTTTATTAAAGATTTTATTATATACTTTAGTATTAAGTTATAAGTTTATTTATACAATAATTAAAACATAATTATATTAATTTAATTATCAATAAAATAATAACTTTTATTTATAGATTTATTAATTTCATAATTAATAAATCTGTAACTCCTACACATATCTTAAAAACTCAGTGTTTGAAATACAATAATCTACGACACTTGATTGTTTACATGTAAACTCACCATTTTGGTCACCCATGGATCTACCATTAAGTATTATAATATTACAATGTTTACAAATATCAATAAGTTTTTTTTCCATAGTAGTTAACATTGTTATCTTTAGATTTCCTTTCTATGGAAAAACCATATTTTTCAATTGCTTCTAGGTCTATTTGATCAACAACCCAATCAAAATTACTGTTATTGTCAGCACTGTTACAAAAATGTGATAGAGAATCATCAACATCAATAAAATCTCTCAATGTGGATACTCTACTATTAAAGTCACCTAATAAACATATACAATCATTTTCTTTGGACAAGTTAAAAATTTCATTCTCAATATCGTCAAAAATTTCAACTGATGAAAATCTGGAGTTTGATGGCGGTATATAAACAGTTCCCATCAAAATATGTTTCTTAATACTAAATGTTTTACCTTCTATTCTAATCCATAATATATTGTCACTTGCGTTATTAATAATGCTACAGAATTTGGATAAAGAATCTCTAATATAGACTACAATACCACCAGACTTCCGAAATGACAGATTTGATCTATGTTTGCTGAATACACTGAAATTTGGGATATCAATATTGTCAGCTTTATCTGTTTTTGTCTCTGTGAGGCAGATTATATCATATTTGCTAATAACATCAACAAACTCAGGATTTCGGAGCTTAGAAGCTAGACCGCAAACATTGATAGAAACAATCCTCGCATAAGAAGTGTCTGAAGGTGTGAGAGAGTTACATTCGGTGGTTTCGTTTTCGTTGCTTACATTCCCGCTCGGTTGCTCTCTTTGGTATCCCTAACGGCGCGTGGTCGCAAAACGGGTTTCATGTCGATTTGCGCTGCGCGTTGCGGATTGGCGTGGTCCGTATGCGGTATCCGGGTCAGTGCGCTGTGTTGACACTGGGTTGTGGATCGAGGAAAGGGGGATTTCTGTCCCATTCACGAAAAGTTTATCTGCAATCAGCACAGCCTTTTTTCCGAGACGTTTTGCTTGTTTATAATGAGGGTATAACAGTTTTCTGCGGTCGTTGATTTCCTTTGGGAACTGATCATTAATTCCAAATGGTTTTCCAACAAGTTTGGATGGAGCAGCTTTTCTGACCTTTTCTCTCTCTTTGAATAAGACGAATTTCGCTATAATTGGCCGGTGACGTCCCTGCACTCTTTTCCCCAGTCTATGCACTCGTTGGAATTGTGGCTCTTCCGTTATGCCCATTTCTGATTTTAAGAATTCTCTTAAGACCTCCTCTGTGTTTTCCTCTTGCGTTTCGAGGATTCCCTCAAAGATAAGATTATCTCTCATCGAACGTGTTTGAAGGTCTAAGTGGCGTTCGTTTAAATTCTCGAATTCCGATTTCACAAGGCTCAACTCTTTGAGGATGTTTTCGTTAACATTTGTTATTTCACAGACAGATTTTTTAACAGCCAATACTTCTTTTGTTTGATCTTCATACTGCTTGTTAATAAATACCACACTTTCTTCGACTCCGTTGACCTTGGCCTTCATGTCTTTCAATTCTGTGTTTACGTTTCCGACATTCCTTTCCAGTTCACTGAGTCTGTGTTCAATAAGGTCCAGTTTACATGTATTTAGCTTTGTTGAAACTTGCTCTATGATCCTTGACATGACTCTCAGAGCTTCCATGATATATATATATATATATATATATATATATATATATATATATATATATATATATATATATATATATACCAGAATTAAATTGTTTGGATTGTTTGGTTAATTAGCAACGGTAAAATACCAGTACTAATAAATTGAAAGAGTCAATACGCACGCTATTTTTATTCGGAGTACCGTACAAATCTTCTTCACATTAAAATTCAGCCTTTACATTTGAGTGCGAAATAAGTTATCCCGGGGAATAGTGTGCCTATATTATTTTTTAAAAAAAAACGTATACATAGCGTAAGCAAACCCGTCTTACACCTGATATACGTCGCATAAAGATAATACTGGAAAAAAAATAATCAGTTTGCGCACATGGTGTAAAAACAGGATCATAATATTAAACATACATGTATATCTAAAAATACAAATTTACTTTTTTTTCATCGTCATATTTAGCTTCCCCCTCGACTGAAGAATGAATTAGTAATGTACATGTAGAAGTATTTAAAAGTAAAATCTTTTAGTATTTGCCTTACTTTCGAGCGCAACATCATGGAGGATAACAATGTCCTTTGAAACAAACTTCAACAATGCTGAATGTAGAAGTCCCGTCCCAACACTTTTTATTTAAATGTTACAATGAAGCACATTGAAGTGGTAAAAACGTTCGTTTGAAAGGAATGTTCTAAACTTTGTATCGAACGTCAATTGTTACATAAGACACACCCATTTCTTTTGAAACGAGGAAAACAGTATTCGTCACAATGCTTTTGGAACCGCCCCTCTTCTACATAAGCAGGAATTTCACACACTATACACATAAACAAAAACACAAACTTTCTTTCTTTCTTTCTTCTTTCTTTCTTTCTTTCTTTCCAACTATGTTCAGAAACAATGATATTGTTCAAAATAAGAATATTTTTAGTAACTTTGTGTTTTGAACTTTTTGTTAGATGTACTGTATTGCAAATAAAGAAAAGTTTTTTTACAACATATATGCACATGTTTCAGTTTTTCGTTTTAGAGGGGTAAGCTACGTTCTTCGTCTTCTTCGATCTTCTGCATTTGTTGCTGTGTTCGCAGCTTGTTTAGGGGACTGGGATATGCACGGGCATGGAAAACATATACGGAGAAAATATCGAGATTCAGCTTGTGTCCACACTTCCAGGGTCCGCAGCCCTGCTTATGTTGTTTAGAAGATGAGCGGTTCAGAAAGCATTGTTACGAATACTGTTTTCCTCGTTATAAAATAAATAGACGTGTCCTATGTAAAAATTGACGTTCGATACAAAGTTTAGAATATTCCATTTAAACAAACATTTTTACCACTTCAATGCGCTTCATTGTATCTTTAAATTATTGATCCAGTAGTCCGTCGAAATAAACGTGAACGATCTGGAGATCTAGGTAACAGGTGCCGTTTACCTATTATATTGCACCTACTTTAATCGAAGTTCATTTCTGTCTGGGTTTGTGCCATCTCATAAAATGTGTTTGTAACTATTTAAGTTTATTTAAGTTTATATGAGCAATCCGATGAAATCGTATGCGTGTTCAATATTTTACAAGGGTTCAGATAAGGACATATACAGTTTTCTCTTTAGGGAGATGGACAGAAGAAAACAACGTTTAGGCATAAAAGCGTTTCCCTTTCAGTAATAAAATTTTGAAGTTTTGATATCAAAAGTAAAAACAATGATAAATAAACACTTACATAGCAAATACATGTATCGTTGACCAATTTTAATTCGCAAAGCACGTTACAACATTCATACTTTATTTCCCTCATATGAGGATTATTTCAGAACATACAAATACTAGTATGTCAAATACCAGAATAGACAATATACACGATAAGAGTTGCTACGTGTTGCCTGTGTAAACACAGCTTTATTGGTGGACACTTAATCAGACTTTTTGTTATGCTATTGTTGCAACGATCATAAGATAAGAATTTAAAATTACTAGTATCAAAATGCGAATTGGATCACCGTCAACTCGCACGTAATATATGTCTCAACTAACAAGCGACTTTTCTTCTGTTATAAAGTTCGATCAGCAAAATAAGTTTCCATACATGTACATGTATATAGCTGGTACTTTCTGGTCACCTCGTCTTTTGAGAACATAATGGTGATATCAAGAATTCTGAAATTCACTCTTCAAAAAATATTTTACAAAGAAAAATCTATACGGTGCATACATGCATAAAATAAAAATAAACTAGTGGGTATTGTTTTTTTATACAAAAAAACCCACATGTCTCCCCTTCTCCCCAAGGATTGTAATATGGGGCAAATTTAAAAAGTGAAAAAGAATGAAGTCAGCTATATGTTAGATATCATCCATATATGATACAGTTTAGAAAATGAATTAACTTGAGACACAAGATTGGCCAAGGTCAAAAATTATGGAGGCGTGCACTCCTTCTCAATACCATCTACCTATGTTCCAAGTTTGAAGCCTTAATGTCAAAAGGTATCCAAGTTACCACCCAGACAAAATTTAATTAATTTTTTCTTAATTTGACCTTAAGTAAAACAAGGTCAAGGTCAAATATTAATCAATAGTACACCTCAGTGTATTATAATTGTTCTTTGTGTAAAGTTTGAAGTCCTTCTGTCAAAGAATATTTAGGAGGTGAACAATGAAGTTTTTTCTGATTTGACCTTGAAATAAATTTTTTAGGTCAAGGTCAAAAATTTTGGTAAGGTTGAACTGGACTAAATACCATCTATGTATGATACAAGTTAAAAGATTGCATGATTAAGGAGTCTTGTGTTATGGTCCGGACTATATTTTTTATAAAACGCTTGACCTTGAAGAAGATAATAGGTCAAGGTCAAAATTTTTGATGGCGTGCACTTTTTCTCAATACCATCTACCTACGTTCCAAGTTTGAAGTCTTAATGTCAAAAGGTATCTAAGTTACCACCCAGACAAAATTTAATTATTTTTTAGAGCCCTTTGGTCCCCTAATTTGAGGGGCCAGCCCCTTTTTCTTGTTATCAAATAAAAGGTCATTTAAATCCAAACCCATTTTGTTCAACAACTGTTTAAAAATTCGTTACCGTTCTTGAGATATAAGGGAAAGAACATTTTAGGGGCCGATCCTTTAACTCCTTATTGGGGCCGTTAAACGAAAATTTGAAAATCGCATATGATTTAATACATCATTCTGAGCATCTTTTTTTCTATACTGCATTTCAAAATATTTTTCCTTTCGGAGATAAATGTGATCAAAATTCTGGACTTTTGGCCCCTAATAACCCCTAATTACGCAACACATGATAAAATCATTACATTGCTTGGATACATAACTGTACGATAAACATATTTGCTTCTATAACCGTTCACAAAATATCCCTCAGTAAAGGGCTACAGATAAAAGACTTTAGAGTCCTTTGGTCTCCTAATTTGAAGGGCCAGCCCCTTTTTCTTGTTATCAAATAAAAGGTCATTTAAATCCAGACCCATTTTGTTCAACAACTGTTTAAAAATTCGTTACCGTTCTTGAGATATAAGGGAAAGAACATTTTAGGGGCCGATCCCTTAACTCCTTATAGGGGCCGTTAAACGAAATTTTGAAAATTGCATATGATTCAATACATCATTCTGAGCATCTTTTCTTCTATACTGCATTTCAAAATATTTTTCCTTTCGGAGATAAATGTGATCAAAATTCTGAACTTTTGGCCCCTAAAAACCCCCAATTACGTAACACATGATAAAACATTACATCGCTTGGATACATAACTGTAAAATGAACATATTTGCTTCTATAATTGTTCACAAAATATCCCTCAGGAAAGGGCTACAGATGAAAGACTTTAGAGCCCTTTGGTCCCCTAATTTGAGGGGCCAGCCCCTTTTTCTTGATATCAAATGAAAGGTCTTGTAAATATAAACGTTTTTTGCAATACATGTGTTAACAAAATATTTTTCAGAAAAGAGATAAACTAAGAAAACCATGAAAAATTACGACGTTTTTTAAGTCTCAATTTTCGGGACCAGGCGAGCTTTAACGCCGTTTGAGCATGACAAATGTGAATGCCAAATAGCACATCTATAATCTCTTGTCTACAATCCCTGAAAGTTTGAACGTAATATCTTTTACCGTTTAGGAGGAGTTCACTGGACAAGCCGACCCTCTGAAAATCGCTAAAACGTCATTATCTCAAGAACGGAAGTGACGTCATCAAAATAAAAAAATATGTATTTAGTTCAAATAAATATCTATCGGATCTGAAAGTTTCATGAAAATCGATTGAGCCATCTGCAAGAAATCGCCTGCACAAAAATGCGTAAGAAAAAAAAACAAGAATAACTACACAAGATCTCGTTGCGAGCAACGAGGGGGTCTTCCGTGTGTTTTAGAACTTGAAATACATGTACGACCTTGGTTTTGCTATTTAACGGCTAAACGTGATTTAAAATATAAGAAAAAGGTCTACATTCTAAGGGACAGATACTATTTTGTTTTAGATGTAAGAGCTTTGGTTGAAAACATTTAGACGTCTAATTCGAGGTGCCAGCCTCCTTTTCCTCGTATCAAATGAAAAGTCATTTACAATGTGTACTTTTAAAGATATTTTGTTCAACAAGTGTATAGAAATTTGTTACCATTCTTGACATATCTCAGAAAGAGCGTTTTAGGGGTCGATCCCTTATCTCCTTATAGGGGTCGTTTAACGAAATTTCGAAGAATCCATATTGTTTAGTAGATCATTTTGAGTATCTTTTCTTCTATACTGCATTTCAAAATATTTTTCCTTTCTGAGATATTGGTGATCAAAGTTTTGGATTTTTGACCCCTAAAAACCCTTAATTACGCAACACATTATAAAACCATTACACTACTTGGATACATAACTGTAAGATAAACATATTTGCTTCTATAATCTTTCACAAATATATCTCAGTAAAGGGGCTATAGATGAAAGACTTGAGAGCCCTTTGGTCCCCTAATTAGAGGGACCAGCCCCTTTGTCTTGATATCAAATAAAAGGTCTTATGAATATAAAAAATTTAAACATTATATGTTTTAACAAAATATTTTTGAGATAAACAAAGAAAACCAGAAAAAAATATGATATTTGTTTGATCTCAATTTTCGGGTCCACGCGAGCTTCAGCACTTTTTGCGATCGAAATGATTTTAAACCTTCATGCACAATTTCAATCTTCCGTCTACCTCCACTGAAAATTTCAAGTGTATATCTGCTATAGTTTTAGAGGAGTACTGCTGACAAAATACCTCTCTGAAAATCCATAAAACGACTTTATCTCAAAACCTGAAGTGACGTCATCAATAAAAAAAACTTGCAATACGGTTCACATTATCATCTATTAGATCGACAAGTTACATTAAAAAAAATTGAGTAGTTTTCGAGATCTTGCGTGCACAAAATTTGTAAGAAGAAAAAAATAATAATGTATAAGAATAAGGAAAAAGAAACAAAGCAATAACAATAAGGTTTTCCATTGGAAACGGAAGACCTTAATAGTATAGAAGAATGAGAACGCGTAGAAAAACAGTAAGGACGGAAGACCTTAATAATAAAAAACTGTTTTTGTGTAAATCTTAATGGAAGAGTGTTTTTCAACTTGTACTTCAGTCCAACAACCCCTTTATGTTGAATATTTTAGTTAGAAAATGGAGAGAAGGAAATAGAGAGAAAGAACAAATCTTGGCTCCGGTGAGATTCGAACACACAGCCTTAACAGTATCATAACAGTATTTCATCGAAGACTGGTCCTCTTTCTCTATCGTACGAAATATATATCGCGCATATCAGACAGGCATTCCCAGTCTATATTTCATCGAAGGTTCACGTCAAAACATGGCTGACGCGAAATAATTCCCGATTTTTTTCTTTGAATTTGGGGCGTTTCCGCCCGGGACAGGAGCTGTTTTTTTTTATGAGATGAAAAACAACGTGTAAGATGTCTCACTACTTAGGTTTGGTAACAGTGCGAGGTCATTTGAAATATTGATGCGTGTTTGTGTCTGGGGGGGAATGAAAAGCAGAAGGATAAAACGTACGCTCAACTAGGACCCCAGGTCACCTGCTTATTCACAACTACCAAATCTGTGCACTCCGCTACAAAATGTAGTGCATTGCAACCGCAAAGTGAAAGTAGAATAACTAGTACCACTACTTAGCATTTAGAAATGATATACAACAGGTAGAAATGTATTTTCATTAAAGAATACCCCTCTAAGTATTGGAAGTACACTATAGATGATAAAAAATTCAACATTGACTGTTATTTGAAAGATATATGATATACGTTATATAGACATAAGGTGACCTGTTGTCCCCCTAAGGATATATAAGTTAAATGTAACACAAAATCCTCCTCATTAAAGTATCAAAGTACTTCACCTTCTTACTCTGTATACGTAGGTGTAGCCTGTAGAAAGAAGTAGTCCCCCCCCCCCCCCCAAGCCACCCACCCATAGACTTTTTACTGATACTTTAATATAATTGTAATGATTTTATAATAAATTACATTAGATGACATCTGGTTTCCGTAATGGTAGCATGCCAAAACAGTTTTGTATAAAAAAAATATCTGACATTTTCGAGCCCGTTAGTGATGAGAACTGTGTGATATTTTTTTTTCCATACAGAGCTGTTTTCGGCATACATCGTACTAAAAACACTGCTATTGAATTTCATTGTTGAATTACCTGAGACAGTCTGATTTTGAAGGATATCAGTACTGTAACCACGAGTAACGGTCTTATTTTAAGAAGCTCACTAATATCGGACTGTACATGTAAAATTTTAGACTGCTGGAACAAAGGACTGACAAAGGCAACCTTATAAACTTAATGCTCTAGCTAACATCTGGTCTTTTTATTGTCATTACGGAGTAGGTGTTCCCCTGTCTACAGGTGTTGCATGAGGGTTGGAGTTCACCACTCCCCCCCCCCCCCCCCCCCCCCGCTCCACCTACCACTTCCCTGGACTGGATTTTCACTCATCAAATTAAAAAAAATATTTAAATTGCTAAAATAAACATAGTAAATACGGACCTTTTGTGAATTGCATCTAAGAAATAAATGAAGACGAGCAAATCGTCACCCCTTTACCCCCCACCCCCCCTAACTTCCTTTGACGACAAAAAATAAGGAATAAATGTGATCGAAATGTGTACCGTTTTTGCTTATTTATAAAATCAAATCTGAACTTTTGTGTTTAGTAGATTAGAGTATAATTTTTCACACACCACATTTTCAACCTGTTGTCTCCTTATAAGTTATGCAATCTCTGGTCTCCCCAATGATGTACAATATATGGCGAACTCTGGTTAACGTATTTTTTATCATCTTTATGTGACACATGTTCCCTCTAACAATTATGTTCTTCCTAATAAACAATATAGATATAGCACATGATTTTCGACTTGTAAAAAGACATAAGATAACCTTTGGTATCCGTATTGATTTTAAAAATATAACATTGATTTAGAAGCTAAGGTGACCTCTGGTCTCCCAATAGACATTGGTTTCTTTACAGTGGATGAATTCTGCATGGTAATTCCTCATCTTGTAAAAGAAGGTGGCATCTGGTCTTTGTATTAATGAACAATTTACTACAATAATTTAGGTCTAAAGGTGACCTCTCATCTCCTTATTGATAATTCATAAAATTTTATCCCTAGTCTCTCTACCGTGGATTACTTTGGTCTCTCTACAGTGGATTACTTTGTTATCTCCACCTTATAAAATGAAATAAGATGACCTCTGATCTCCTTCTTAATTAACAAAATTATAACGACACATATATATCCAAGACCTAAAACGAACTCTGGTTTACCTACAATAGATGATATTTTATGATTCTTCATCTTGTAAAATAACATTAACGGATCTCGTATCACCGTATTGATTTACAGAATTGATAATTATACTACATCAATTTCGATCATAAGGTGACCTGTGGTCTCCTTTTGGATATTCCACTTAAGGTGACCCTTGGGTCCCCTACAGTAGATGACTTTTTTGAATCTCCATCTTGTAAAATGACATTAAGTGACCTCTGGTCTTCGTTATTAGTTAACAAAAATATAACGACATATATCGATTACCAAAGGTGACCTTTGGTTTTCCTACAGTGGAAGGCTTGTTGGGAATCTCCATCTTTTAAAATGACATTATCTGACCTCTGGTTAACGTATTGATCTTTTAATTCAATCTAAACCTTTTTGAAACTAATGTGACCTCTAAATTCCTTTTAGATATTCCTCTTATAATGACCACTCGGTTTCTCTAGATCTACAGTAAATGACTTCAGGTAAATGTCTTTCTTGGAAAAGAAGATGACATCTGGTGTTCGTATTTATCAACAAACTATTACATTGATTTAGGACATATCGAGACCTATCATCTTGAAATTCCATTCAAGCTGACCCATGATCTAACAAATGGATGACATCTAGTGAGTATACATCTTGTTTAATGATATTTGGGGACCTCTGGTATCCTATTGATAAACAAAATTATTGCTACATTAATGTAGGACATAAGGGGACCTCAGGGCTCCTCATGGATATTTTACTAAATGTGACCTCTGCTCTCCCTACAATAAATGACTTATTTGAATCTACATCTTGTAAAATGACATTAGGTGACCCCTGATTTCCGTTATTAATGGACAAAATTACAACGACAGACATCGCTTTCCAAAGGTGACCTTTAGTGGATGGCTTCTAGGGATATCCATCTTGTTATGACATTAGCTGACCGTTTCTATATTAAAATTATTTTATTGATGAAGGACCTGAGGTGACCTCTGGTCTCCTTGTGCATATTTTTACTTCAGGTGACCCCTGATCTTCTACCATGGCTGAATACCTATCATGTAAATGACATAAGGTGGCCTCTGGTCTCCCTATAGATAAGGAAAATAATTATTTAATTGATAGGGGACATGAACTGACCTCTGGTCTCCTTATGGGTGTTTTTGTAAATGACATACGTTGACATCTGGACTTCATGTCATTTTAAGAAAATTAAAACTACATTGTCTTTAGACCCAGGTTGACGTCTGGTAGCCTTTTAGATATTCACTTAGGGTAATCCCTGGTCTTCCCACTGTGGATAATTTTGGTAAATCTTTACCTTGTATATTGATATATTGTTAAAACTCCATATTGAATCAAAGAATTGCAACGTCAATCTAAAACTATTGGTGACCTCTGGTCCCCTTATCGATTTTTTACTTAAGGTGACCCCTGGTCACCCTACCGTGAATAACCTTAGTGAATATCCATCTTGTAAAATCATCTGAGGTAACACCAGGTAGTCAAAGAATGGATGAAGACTGATTAATCTCCATCTGCAAAATGCATCTGCCGACCTCCAGTTTCCGTATTGATTTACAAAATCACTACGACATTTGTGTAGGAAATACATGTAAATAGGTCACTTCTCTTTCTCTCATGATATTTCAATTACTACAGTGGATGACCGGTAGCTCTCAATCCTGTAAAATGAAA
Organism: Magallana angulata; assembly: GCF_025612915.1. Classification (NCBI taxonomy): domain Eukaryota; kingdom Metazoa; phylum Mollusca; class Bivalvia; order Ostreida; family Ostreidae; genus Magallana; species Magallana angulata. The sequence continues at coordinate 25,193,866 of NC_069114.1, forward strand.
TAAGGGGACCCCTGGTCACCCTACAATGGATGACCAATGGCTCTCCCTAGTGAAAATGACATAAGGTCATGACTGGTGACTCTCTGTCCAGTAAAATGACATAAGGTGACCCTGGTCACCCTACAGTAAATGACCGGTGACTCTCTGTATTGTAAAATGACATAAGGGGACCCCTAGTCACCCTACAGTGGATGACCGGTCACTCTCCATAGCGTAAAATGACATTAGGTGACCTTTGGGCACCCTTAAGTGGATGACCGGTGACTCTCTATCCTTTAAAATGACATAAGGTGATCCATGGTCTCCGTATTGATATAAAGAATTAATACAACAGTGATAAAAAAAACTAAGGTTACCTCTGGTCCCCCTAGGCATATTTCATTTATTTATTGTGTAAAATGACATACGGGGACCCCTGGTCACCCTACAGTGGTTGACCGGTGACTCTGCATTATGTATAATGATATAAGGTGACCTGTGGGCACCCTGCAGTGGATAACTGGTGACTCTCCATCCTGTTATATAACATAAGGTGACCCGAGATCTCCGTATTGATATAAAGAATTAATACAACAGTGATAAAAAAAACTTAGGTTACCTTTGGTCCCCCTAGGCATATTTCATTTATTAATTGCGTAAAATGACATACGGGGACCCCAGGTCACCCTGCAGTGGTTGACCGGTGACTCTCCATTGTGTAAAATGATATAAGGTGACATGTGGGCACCCTGCAGTAGATTACTGGTGACTCTCCATCCTGTTATATAACATTAGGTGACCCGAGATCTCCGTATTGATATAAAGAATTAATACAACAGTGATAAAAAAAACTTAGGTTACCTCTGGTCCCCCTAGGCATATTTCATTTATTCATTGTGTAAAATGACATACGGGGACCCCTGGTCACCCTATAGTGGTTGACCGGTGAGTGACTCTGCATTGTGTAAAATGATATAAGGTGACCTGTGGGCACCCTGCAGTGGATAACTGGTGACTCTCCATCCTGTAATATGACATAAGATGACCTGAGATCTCCGTATTGTTATAAGGTTAGGTTACCTTTGGTCCCCCTAGGCATATTTCATTTATTAATTGCGTAAAATGACATACGGGGACCCCAGGTCACCCTACAGTGGTTGACCGGTGACTCTCCATTGTGTAAAATGATATAAGGTGACCTGTGGGCACCCTGCAGTGGATTACTTGTGACTCTCCATCCTGTTATATAACATAAGGTGACCCAAGATCTCCGTATTGATATAAAGAATTAATACAACAGTGATAAAAAAAACTTAGGTTACCTCTGGTCCCCCTAGGCATATTTCATTTATTAATTGCGTAAAATGACATACGGGGACCCCAGGTCACCCTACAGTGGTTGACCGGTGACTCTCCATTGTGTAAATTGATATAAGGTGACCTGTGGGCACCCTGCAGTGGATTACTTGTGACTCTCCATCCTGTTATATAACATAAGGTGACCCGAGAGCACCGTATTGATATAAAGAATTAATACAACAGTGATAAAAAAAACTTAGGTTACCTTTGGTCCCCCTAGGCATATTTCATTTATTCATTGTGTAAAATGACATACGGGGACCCCAGGTCACCCTACAGTGGTTGACCGGTGACTCTCCATTGTGTAAAATGATATAAGTTGACCTGTGGGCACCCTGCAGTGGATAACTGGTGACTCTCCATCCTGTTATATGACATAAGGTGACCCGAGATCTCCGTATTGATATAAGTTAATACAACAGTGATAAAAAAAAACTTAGGTTACCTCTGGTCCCCCTAGGCATATTTCATTTATTCATTGTGTAAAATGACATACGGGGGCCCAGGTCACCCTACTGTGGTTGAGCAAAATTGAGCTGAGAATGATCAAATGAAATTTGAGAGTCATTCGTGGAGTTGAAAGCAAGATACAGAGCTGAGAATTCTTTGTAATGTACACAACGCTCGTGCCCTGTTTTTTGTTTACATAGGTTCAATATACAGGTAAAAAAAATTGTAAACCTGATTGTCTATCTTTTAACTTATTTTAGGCATAAACATTTTCTAACGTTTAACACATTCATTTGACGTCTAAAATTGGAATTTTCACTGAAACATTTAAAATATAAACAAACGCTTTGTTTACTTTGCAAAGAAGTTCAAGCTCTGTAACTTGTTCACAATTCAACAAATTACACTCAAATTTCGGTTGCTTATTAAGAATACCTTACTGAAGCATTGTAAATATTAAAATAGGAAAGGTGATTTTTGACCAAAATCGTGACCATGCCAATATAAGGTAACCTCTGGCTTTGGTAAATCTTCACCTTGTATATTAAAATATTTATTAAATCTGGTCTCAATATTGACTCAAAGAATTACAACATCAATCTAAAACCATTGGTGACGTCACGTCTGAGGTAACACCAGGTAGTCAATGAATGGATGAAGACTGATTAATCTCCAATTTGCAAAATGCATCAAATGACCGGTGACTCTCCATACTATAAAATGAAATAAGGTGACCTCTGGTCTCCCTAAAGATAAAAATTATTACTCCATTGATTTCAGACCCACGTTGACCTCTAGTCTCCTTGTGAATGTAATTTGATATTTAGCCTTCTTACAGTGATTGACTTTTGGTGAATATCCATCTTCAAAACTACATTAAGGTGTTCTTTGGTCTCTCTATAGATTCACAAATTATTACCTCATTGATCTAGGACCTAAGATGGCCTCTGTGTAATTTTGAATAGTTTACTTAAAGTGACCCATACTCTTTAGACTAACAAAATTATTTTATTGGTTAAAAACCTAAGGTTACCTCTGGTCTCCTAATGGATATTCTACTTAAGAGGACCCCTTGTCTTCCTACAGTGGCTGAATTATGTTGAAGCTCTCCACCTTGTAAAATCTTGTAAAATGACATAAGATGAACTCTGATCTCCATATAGGTGAACAACATTTTTATTTGATTGATTTAATACCAAAGGTGACCTCTAGGCTCCTTACAGTGGCTGACTTCTGGTGAACCTCCATCTTCAAAAATGACAAAATGTGATCCCTGGTCTTCTTATAAATTATTAAAATTATCACAACATTTATAACGGACCTATAGTGACCTCTGGTCTTCCTTTGGATAATCTATTTAAAGTGACCCCTGGATTCTCTACAGTGGATGCCCTCTGGTGCAGCATCCTTCACACATTTTTTTAAAGATAGAGTTTGGTGGTGAACGTTAAAGCATCAGATCTACCTTAAATTTTAGAAATTATGTTTTAAGCTATAAACTATATCTTTTTGTAGAATTTTATTATAAAGGAGATCAATATAATATAAAAATGGTCACGATCATCGAACCTCCTTAATATGTGACCTCCGGTCTCCCTAAAGATTAACAAAAAATTATTACTTCAGTGATCTAGGACCAAAGATGAACTCTGGTGTCATTATAAATGGTTCACTTTAGATTAACAAAATTATTTAATTGGTTAGCTAAGGTAACCTCTGTTCTCTTTATTGGTGTTCAAAGTAAGGTGACCACTAGTCTCCCTACAGTTGCTTCTTGTGAATTAATCTCTATCTTCAAAAATGCATAAAGGTCAGACCTCTGGCCTTTTTTTTGGATATTTCACTTAATGTGATCAATGGTCTCCCTATATAGATTAATAAGGTTATCATTTCATTGATTTAGGACCTTGGGTGACGTTGGGTCTCCTTATTGAAGTTCCACTTAAGGTTAAGGTAGTCTCCTACAGTGGCGAAGTTTTAGTGATTATCCATCTTCAAAAATGGCATTAGTGAACTTGGTCTTCCAATATATTACCAAAATTATAACAACACTTGATTCAGGACCTAAGGTGATCTCTATTGATATCGTTTTTATAATGATCCCTTGTTTCTCTACAGTGAATGGCTTCTGGTGAATCTGTATCCTTAAAAATCTATAAATCTTTAGGCACGTAGCATCGTTTTTGAAAGTGGGGGGGGGGGGGGGGGCAGAGTCATCCAAAAAATCTTAAAACTCTTGACAAGCAAAAAAAAAAGTTCCCCAAAGTCTTCAAAATCCTAATCCGAGGGGGACTGGGGGCAGCCCCCCCCCCCCCCCCACTGATGCTACGTGCCTGGACCTCTAATTTCCCTATAGATTAATAGAATTCATAGGTCCTAATATAATATGACCTCTAGGCATATTATGAATATTTCACTTAAAGTGACACCTGCTCTATTAATTACCGAATTATTTTTCTCTCTTCGTATTTAGGACCTAAGGTAACCTCTGGTCTCAAACGAACATTCCACTTAATTTAACCCCCGGTTTCTCTAAAATGACTGACTTCCAGTAAATATTAATCATGTAAATTGTCATAAGATGACCGGATAACATCTCCCCATTCATATTACACATTAGGTGACCCCTGGTCCCTACAGTGGATCACTTCTGACGAATCTCAATATTGTAACTTTTGTTTCCGTATTGATTAACAAAATGATTACGACATTGTTTTAGGACGTAAGGTGACCTGTGGTCTCCCTCTTATCTTCACTTGTAAAAGAGTTCCATTCGTGCTCATTAATACACTCATTTTGGAGAACTATTTTCGGGTGACCCAAGGTCCTAGTTGAGCGTACGTTTTATCCTTCTGCGAATGAAAAGGACCGAGCTTAATTTTCGTCGTAAATAAATCGAAAGTAGAATTTTGAGGTGTGGATCTCGGATTCGATTAACGACAATTAGGGGAAGTCCTAAAACAATGACTGATGTATTTTACACATGTATTTCAGTGTAGAGATTTTTTTTGGTGTCGTTTACTATTATGTTTGACTGTTTTATATCAACCGGATTGATAAAATCTTTATAAATGTAGAAATAACGAAATCAGTAACACGTAAATTTATTCATAAAAAAATTGATGACAGTAATTTCCACAGTTCTAACATTCATAAGTAGTTCACACGCTATCGTAGATACAGACTAAACGGAAAAAAGGAATATACATGCAACAGAAATATTACGCGGCTGGTTACATCTCTTGCACTGTGTAAATTTTTAGTCCCTGTACAGGCTATACATCGGAAATTTCTTCTAAATTGTTCAATCCGCTGCAAATTTGGCAGAAAAACAGAATGAGGTCCGAGGTACATTTACACAAAATTTCATGAGGATTGACTGAAGGGCTCGGGAGTTAGAATTTTTTTCTACAGTACATGCCAAACACGACAATTGAAACTCAAATGCCAAAAAGTTCATAACTCTGTTAATAATGAACGAATTGGTCTGGTAATTAGTACAGTAATCTAGAATGGTACTAAGTTGAAATTAAAGGTCCGAGATAAAAGATCAAGTAAAATCGGGCCAGTAAAACTAACTGAATTTATGAAGGGGAGGGGGGGGGGCGGCGGTCGGTGACTTCTATATTAAACGGAAAATACTAAATTCCCAATATCACTAGTTTGAGATACATGCATGACCTTTATTTTGCTATATACCAGCTAAACATGTTTTGGAAATAGAATGAAACATCCTTTGATTTTAAACAGACTCTTTTCTTCAATTTCTATATCATCTTTTTCTTTTACAAATAAATCATAAATGTATTGGACTTCTCGCTCTTGTTTTGTTTCTGATATATGTATAAGAGCTTTGATTGAAACATTTAGATCCCTCTTATCATCTAATTTGAGGGGCTAGCCCCTTTTTCTTGATATCAATGAAAGGTCCCTTAATATTAAACACATTTTGTTGAACAAGTGTTTAGAAATTTGTTACTGTTTTTGAGATATTTGGGAAAGATTGTTTTAGGGGCCGACCCTTTATCTCCTTATAAGGACCATTAAACGAAACTTTGGTGGTTAAATATTATTACGATTATTATTCTGAGTATCTTCTCTTCAAGAATGCATTTCAAACTATTTCTCCTTTTTAAGAAATAAATGATCAAAATATTGGATTTCTAGCCCCTTTAAAATCCAAATTATGTAACATATCAGAAAACTTTAAACAGATATAGGTAGATAACTGGAAGATAAACATTTTTGCTTCTATAATGCATTACAAAATATTTTTCATTTAAGAGATATAGATAAAAGACTTTAGACCCCTCTTGGTCCCTAATATGAGGGGTCAGCCCATTTTGCTTGGTGTCAGTTAAAAGATCTTTTATAGATACATTTTTGATGCTCTATACGTGTTAGCAAAATATTGGTTAGAAGAAAGATATTCGTGATCAAATCTCAAATTTCGTAAAAATTGTCCAAAAAATTTAACATCAACATTTTCAGTTCCGGGCGAGCTTCAAGAATGATCACTTCTGGTCAAATCTAAAACAAGCAAGCAAATCTACCATAACTACTCTATCTTGCATATAAATTTCAAGTCCCTAACTATAACAGTTTTTGAGGAGATGCGTGGACAATATCATGTTCCAAAATACATGAAAAAGGGAGATAATTCAGAAGCGGAAGTGAATTTTCAGACAGGAAGTAAGATGCAAAGAGATATTCACCTAAGACATCATCCCTGTAAAAATCATTAAAATCGATTGAGAAATGGCTGAGAAATTAAGGGTGACTACCAAGAAAAAAAATAATAATATAGAAGAATGAGAACGCGTAGAAAAACAGTAAGGTCTTCCGCTGAAGACGGAAGACCTTAATAATAGGGGAAAAGAAACAAAGCAATAACAATAAGGTCTTCCGTTGGAAACGGAAGACCTTAATAATAATAAAAGAAACCGAAGAATAACAAGAGGGTCTTCCGTTGGAAACGGAAGACCCTAATAAGAAGAATAAGAAGTAGAAGACTAGACACGATCTCGTTGCGAGCAACGAGGAGGTCTTCCGTGCGATTTTTTGAAGGTTATATGACCTTGACTTTGATATTTGACCCTTTATCTCCTTATCGGGGCAACAATAAAAAAAATTGATGGTTGAATTTTGTTAGGAACATCATTCTCAGAATTTTATTCTATATTGATTTTCAAAATGATGCTTTTTAAAATATTTGTTTTGTTTGAGGTATGTTATCAACGTTTTGTACTTCTGGCCCCTTAAAACCCATTTAAAAAAACCCCTTAATACGGAGCACATGATAAAACAATTATAATATATAGTTAAATAAATGTGAGATGAATATATTGCTTCCTAAACATATAACAAAATATTTTTCAGTAAAGTGCTATGGAAGAAAGACTTTAGAGCCCTTTTGGTCCCTAAATTGAAGGGCCAGCCCCTTTTTCTAGGCATCATACGAAAGTTCTTTTGATATTAAACATATTTTGTTCAACAAGTGTTTAGAAATTCTTTGCCGTTTTTGAGCTATCTGGGATAGGACGTTTTAGGGGCCGACCCCTAATCTCCTTATTGGGGCCAGATAACGAAACTTTTATGATTGAATATTGTTTAAAACATCATTCTAAGCATCTTTTATTCTATATTGCTTTTCAAAATATTTGTCCTTTTTGAGATATATTCGATCGAAGTTTTGGACTTCTGGCCCCTTAAAATCCCTAATTACGTAACGCATGATACAAATTTTATAATGTATAGTTTTATTAGTGAAAGATGAACATTTTTGCTTCTTAAACATATTACAAAACATTTCTCAGTAAAGTGCTATGGAAGAAAGACTTTAGAGCCCTTTTGGCCCCTAAATTGAAGTGCTAGCCCCTTTTTCTTGGTATCATACGAAAGATCTTTTGATATTAAATATATTTTGTTCAACAAGTGTTTAGAAATTCTTTGCCGTTTTTGAGCTATCTGGGATAGGACGTTTTAGGGGCCGACCCCTAATCTCCTTAATGGGGCCAGATAACGAAACATTTTATGATTGAATATTGTTTAAAACATCATTCTAAGCATCTTTTATTCTATATTGCTTTTCAAAATATTTGTCCTTTTTGAGATATATTCGATCAAAGTTTTGGACTTCTGGCCCCTTGAAACCCCTAATTCCGTAACGCAGAATAAAATTTTTATAATGTATAGTTTTTTTAGTGAAAGATGAACATTTTTGCTTCTTAAACATATTACAAAATATTTCTCAGTAAAGGGCTATGAAAGAAAGACTTTAGAGCCCTTTTGGCCCCTAAATTGAAGTGCTAGCCCCTTTTTCTTGGCATCATACGAAAGTTCTTTTGATATTAAACATATTTTGTTCAACAAGTGTTTAGAAATTCTTTGCCGTTTTAGAGCTATCTGGGATAGGGACATTTTAGGGGCCGACCCCTAATCTCCTTATTGGGGCAAGATAACGAAACTTTTATGATTGAATATTGTTTAAAACATCATTCTAAGCATCTTTTATTCTATATTGCTTTTCAAAATATTTGTCCTTTTTGAGATATATTCGATCAAAGTTTTGGACTTCTGGCCCTTTAAAACCCCTAATTACGTAACGCAGAATAAAATTTTTATAATGTATAGTTTTTTTAGTGAAAGATGAACATTTTTGCTTCTTTAACATATTACAAAATATTTCTCAGTAAAGGGCTATGGAAGAAAGTCTTTAGAACCCTTTTGGCCCCTAAATTGAGAGACCAGCCCCTTTTTCTTGTTATCAAACGAAAGCTCTTGTAAATATAAATTTTATTTGCTCTATATGTTATAGTAAAATATTTTCAGGAAAGGAGATAAAGAACGAATACCATTAAAAATTACGTCGTTTTTTCAAACTCGATTTTCGGGTCCAGGCGAGCTTCGACGCCTTTGAAGCCAGACAACCACAAATGCCTTTAAACACATCTACAATCTTTTGTCTACAATCCCTGAAAATTTTAATTCAATAGCTTTTTTCGTTTAGGAGGAGATAGCAGGACAAAATGACTCTCTAAAAATCACTAAAACGTCAATATCTCCCGAACGGAAATGACGTCATTAAAATAGAAAATTATATATAAGGTTTTTATCAATATCTACAAGATCTGAAATTTTCACGAAAATCGGTCAAGCCGTTATCAAGAAATCGCTTGTACAAAAAAGCGTAAGAAAAAAAAAAAATAATAAAAGGGAAAAAGAAACAAAGCAATAACAATAAGGTCTTCCGTTGGAAACGGAAGACCTTAAAAAAGAAAGTCGACAAAAACAATATGTCTCCTCTTTGAAAGGGGAGACATTAATCATGAATTTGGACTACGACACATGGAGCATCGATACTATATAAACACATCTAATTGTTCGAAATTGCTTTCACGTTTAACATTAATATTCTTTTGACCTTTTAGTTCAATAAGCAGATTTTGCCCATCTAAAAACAAAACAAGAGGCCCGTGAGCAACATCGCTCACCTCAGCAACAATAGACGTTATATAATTAGCTTTGTAGAGTCATATACAAAATATCTTGACAAGGAAGTGTAATAGATCCTGTATAAATAGATTTTCAAAAAAAAATTCCCTGGATATTCTTATGTTTATTATTGAGCCCCTTTAGTATCGGGATGATTTTATAGTCATATTAAGCATTACAGTTCTGAAGAAAGATCTTAAACAACTGTTAAACCTCCACCAACCTCTGAACCCCTTGTAAGGCCCAAGAATTCTCCAGGGGGCCAGAGTCTGAACAATTTTCAAGAATCAACAATATGTCAAAATACTTGCATAGATGTATAAGTAAAACCATATATTAAAACCTTTGAATTTTTTAATATCGTATAATTGAAAATGTTTTCCATTGTAAAATTGCCCCTACCTAATAAGGCCAAACTCTACCACTGAAGATTAAGATTTTGACCAATTTGAATCCCCACGTACTATCTTAAGTTGCTTTCGCTGAATATACAGCTTTTCTAGGCATAATATTATTAAAAAGAATACTGTATTTGTTAAGATTTTTCTCTATTACATATTCCATGTAAAAATTTGACCCACCATTGTGGTCCCATCCCCAGAGATCATGATTTGAACAAACTTGAAATTACACTATCTAATGATGCTTCCACACAAGTTAAATGTCTGGGGTTTATTTTTTCCTTTTTTTTTTTAAATTTCATCTTTTGTCACACGAACAATCTTGGATGTCCAATGAAATCATCCGTTTAACAAGTATTTTTGTATTAAATTTTATAAACAACATAACACATGTACGATTACATTAAATTTACATTAGGGGGAGGAAGCGGATTGGAGGGTGAGGGCAAATTTGCTTTTAGAAAATTGAATTACAATGTAGTTGCCCCTCCCCCTTCCCACTTTTTTGAGAGCATGTAAGAAACTGAAGTGAAAATAAGGAAATTAATAACAGTGAAATTGAATGTACAAGCATACATTGTACGCACTCACAGCGCTTCCCCACAATGGATTAAGATTTTCACCATTTGCTAATTTCCTTTTTCATTAGGGTCTTCCGTCTTCAGCGGAAGACCCTTCTATTATTCTATTGTTTGTTTTTCACTTTTCTTATTGTTATTAAGGTCTTCCGTTTCCAACGGAAGACCTTATTGTTTTTCTTCGGGTTTTTTTTCTCATTCTTCTCCTTTTTTTTTCTTACCGATTTTGTGTCAGCGATTACTCAGAAACTCTTTGATCAATTTTGATAAAATTTTCAGATCTTATTGATATTAATTTAAACTTGATCGGAAATTTTTTTGGTTGATGACGTCATTTCCGTTTTTGAAATATCGACGTTTTCTTGATTTTCAGAGGGACGGCTTGTCCAAGAGAGTTATGAAAAACTATAAAAGATATTTAGTTCAAATTTTCAGGAATGTTAGACAAAAGATTGTAGATATGTAATAAGGCATTAATCACTTTCAGGCACAAAAGGCGCTAAAGCTCGGTAGGGCTCGAAAAATGAGATTAAAAAAGTGTTGTGATTTTGCCTGGTTTTCTTAGATTATCTTTTTTCTCACAAATATTTTGTTAAGACATGTAGAAGAAAAAAAATTTATATTTACAAGATCTTTTCTTTGACATCTAGAAAAAGGGGCTGGCCCCTCAAATTAAGGGCCTAGAACCCTTCAAAGTTTTCACTTTATAACTCAAAATTGGTTAAGATTTCAATATGGCTGTCGCTGCAAAAGTTGTTCATTATGATCTTATTAATGTCGTAACAATACTATTTTGTTCGGGTATTGCGTAATATGAGTGTAACAAGCCAGACTTGTTACCATGTATTTGTGTTTTATTTGGCAAGTAAACGGGGTATTTGTGCGTATAACTGACATAAAGGATACCAGTTTATATACGGAAAGTGTTTAAACATTTTAGTTATTTTCTAGTGAAACACATTATGGATGAAAGAACTGTTTCTATGCAATTCATTTGAGTCGCATTTTAAATCTAGCTGTATTCCGAGCTGTGTATGTGAACAGTTACGTATCCACCCTTGCCCGCAGCAGGTCACGACTGGACTAGCGAGCGGGTCTGCCGTTATCAAATACACAAGATTTGTGTCTTGCTGTATTGCACACATGAATTTTTATATGTAGCTGCAAACACAGAACTTCCGATTTTAGTGATTTTAATAGTAAATAAAAAAAGATTATACCTTTACCTACTACCATAGACAGTGTACTAGCTTGCATTCGGAAAGTGTTGAAACATTTTAATTCTTTTCAGGGGAAACACATTATGGGTAAAAGAATTACTTCTATGCAATGTATTTGAGTCGCATTTAAAATCTAGCTAGCTGTTTTCCGAGCTTCATGTATGTAAACAATTATACGTATCCGATCCTTGCCCGCGGCCGAGGAAATGGGTAGCGGCTGGACTAGCGAGCGGTCTACCGTTATCCAATACACAAGATATGCGCCTTACTGTAATAAACACACGGGTTTATTTATTTTGCTGCAAACACAAAGAGTTCAGATTTAAACGATATTAAAGAGTGAATGGAAAAAGATTATACCATTACCTACGAAGTATTGCTTGTTTGCTCTCGTAATAAAAAACAATAGATTGTATGACTGTCATTGAACAAGGGGCGTTCTTTGTGATCTTGTCTATGTCATGAAATAGTTTTATTGTTGGAAAATAAAATTTAGTTATCAAACTGCAAACATTTCAAACCCACCACGTTAAGTGTACATTTTCATCACACGGGCCAAGGAGAAGCCGCGCTAGTGGACAGCCGATTCGCTGTAGGACACATGCTTCTCGTGTTTATACGTTACCACAAATTTCAATGCTCTTTGATTCGTTGTTATTTTCATTTCCAATGATATCGGTTAACGATGCATCAAACCATTGATTTAAATCATAGTTCGTAAAATAAAGGAAAAAATCTGCCATCATTTAATATAATACGCTTTACAGTCGTACGATTTGAAATGTAAATGAATTCACCTGTTTCTATTTGTGACATTTTGCTGCTGAGAATTAAATGCATTACACTACCAATTTCAACAAAATATTGGCGATATTCACATAAGTATCTGTAATCTATGATAATGTGATTCTTCATTTGTCTAACAAAGTATTAGAATTTTTTATGAGTTGAGAGAGAGAGAGAGAGAGAGAGAGAGAGAGAGTTAAGCAGGATGTAGTAAGTAAAAGTTGAAATATATTTAAAAAGCGTTCGAGATAAGGCAGCTTAAGAAGTACAATTTTACATGCTTGCGGTAGGTGCGGGCACGATAAAACTAATCATTTTATAGAAGTTGAAAAATTATTTACATTCAGGCCGTAAAATAATAAGGGTCACAATATTGGTATAATAACCTCTTCTCAATGGTGGTCAGATTCATTAAAAAGCATACTCATTGCTGATTTTATTAATTTATTATTAATCAAATTTTATTTTTATTTTTGATTCTGAATGAATATGTGAGTTATAAAAAGTTTATGTACATGTGCATTCATTGTAAATATTTTGATTGTATTCGGATAGTTAAAAATCGAGTAGAGAACACATGGTTAAAAATACTACTTAGTAGATTAATTATCTAATACAAATCGAATTGGCTTTAAAATTTGCATATTCAAGCACACTTAAATAGTTAATACATAAATAATATATATATATTAATAAAACCGTCTGTAGGCTGTATTATGTATTTGCTGTCTGATTAGGACTATTTTTCCCAAAAAAGAAGCGCTCGGCAATCGCGTAATTTTTTAAACGTTCTGTAAAGTACAACACCTGATTGGAGTACATGCTTATATATGTTTTTTTTAAAAATGTTATCGTTTAACTAAGCGAAATTGTAGATGTCATGGAGTCAATAGGCAAATCAAATTCGCCAATCAGGCAATAGCAGTTATCTAATGCCTAAGATTGATAATTTTACACGGTAAATTAATACATGTCAATATGAATTTTAAAGCACTCCCTCCTCCCCTGTTAAAAGCTCCCGTTACCTGCATTCTTTTAATATACGATTTTTGTGCACAAAGTTATTCGGAAATGGCTCAAATTTTGTTACACGGGCCCGATAAAAAGATGAAAGGATGACCCCTAAAATTTCTTTCCCAAATATTTCAAGAACGGTCTTAAATTTCAAACACTGGTTGAATAACATATAACTTATTTTGTACAAATTTATGTGCATGAATGACAATGTTCCTGCAACTTAACAAAAAATGACACTTTTTGAAATCTATAAGTTTCTGAATTCATCATTAAAATTAATAATGTTAGACGGCCCATGCAGCAAGTTTTTCTAGTCGAGTCTTTCGTTCAACAGCGAATCGATTGTAATCATTTCAGCGGGGTTTACAACAAGACGGTGAAACGACCACGAATTTTTACAGGTTTGGCTAAAAAGAGTTTAAAAGAGATGGATACAAAACACAGGTGCGATTATATCTTGTAGGAGATAAAAAATGATTAATCTATGTTTGCCAAAAATACAATTTTTTATCATAAGAATACTTTAACGTTTATATCCGCCGAATATTTCCATTTCCCTTTATTGTTTGATGCCTGATTTGAAATAACGTTTCGAGGTATAAAATGTTGAGAAATTTCTTTAAGCTGCATGTTCCGATTTGTCGGCCATTACAGTATCAAATAATTTTCCTTGCAAACCAAATGAATGATCTTACAAAGTTATAGATGTATTTACACGGAATTGCTCTCCCTTCAACGTTAGAAATATTCAAAGTAAATAAAAATAAATTTTGGGCATACAAAAAACCCCTCAAAATACATCATTGGAATGTTTAAAAAAGGAAACCGTTGGGTTTCATCCTTCGAGTGATTGTGTTTATTCATCCTGCATGTTTTGCAATGATTATAAACAATGTAAACATAAAACCTATTAATGAACAAATGTACACTGCTTTATTTTTGTTTAAATAGTCATGCTGTATATTTCATATGTTATAATAGATTATATAAAAAAGACAGATGTCAAAGTCGTAATACAATCATGTTAGCTTCAACGTAAGGGGCCAGTTTAAACACGAGGCGAAATAACGCAAAACCCTTTTATGTCGATTATTTTGTGGATATACACCAAAAATTGTCTAATCCGGCGGAGGGTGGTTCTGAAAAAAAATGGCCGGATTAGGCAACATCCGGTTTAGAGGACATTGTTTGAAATTAATTTTAGTATTTAATGCAGTAGGTCCTGATCGTGTATTCTTGTAAAATTTTCAATTGTTCTGAAATATATTAAATTTCATCGATCTTATCTATACGGTACCAATTTTCATTTTAAATTATTTTTTTGAAACAATAAATCCATAACGGAATACATACGATGGAAATACTTTTTGAATCAAATCATCGTTATTGATAATTTTTCAAACATCCGATCTACCTGTAAAGTGCATGCTTAACCGTAAATTGTTAAACAAAACATTAACAAGTCAACAGGTGGCTGAAACACCTGATGGCGAGAACTGTTATGATACAGGGAAACAATGGATGAATATTAATATAATGAGAATTTTATTTAAAAAAAATAGCATTTTGACAGATCTAGAATAATATGCAACTCTGTACGTGTAGCCATACAACGGGGATAACAGACAATATCGGCAGTCTTACTCTCACAGTATCCTGAATCACGGCCTGAAAAAATGGGGTGAATTATAATCTAATTATCTAATTTTTGCAATTCATAACAAGACTTTACGGTATTAACTGAAATGAGTTGCTAGTTTGGATCTATATTTACAGTTATTTAAATCAATAGCAACGACAGTAAAATTGGTCGATAATTGAGCATTTAAAATATCTCGCAGAAGGCCGACCGATCGATAAGTAGACGGACTACGGGAGATAACTCTCACTAATTATAAGCAGTATGTTTTTTCATTTCGCCGGTTTACAGAATAGACAGGATCGGGATTGCACAATTTTTTTAAAACAAAAATGATGGGAAAATGTCAAGGGGCTGAATAATGTCGCCGGATTGGGCAGCATGCCGTAATACACAACATCCGGATTCAACGAGTTTCAACATGTACATAATTTTTTTTATTTAAATATGGCTTAATTGACCGGGAAAACTACTGCAACGTATATTATTGCACACATACTTAGCATAACCATCGTTTAAAAGCATACAATTATTTTATTGAAAATTGGACCAAGCAGCTTTTACATTAAGATTTACATGTGTAAGACACTTTATTTGTCATGTGCATGATCATGTGCATTAATTATGTTCAATACCCGCTTATTCTCCAAAATGATCTACAATTCCATTCACAACTATGGTCATTCAAAATCACATGAATTAATCAAAATTTTAAATTTTGTGTCGATCTCAACTGTTATGTATCCAAGAAATCTATTGATTTTATCATGTGTTACGTAATTAGGTATTAACGTTTTTTAGGGGGTCAAACTTCATTCAGAAATTACTATTTTTCCTTCGTAAACATTCACAGGATCAAAAACAGATTTCCTACGGAGATTTTATAATGGGGAATGTTTACATCTTTTCTCAATTCGGAAGTCTCACGGAATATCTAGCACAATTTTTCAACGTTTTCATCCGGGCTTTATAATGGCCGATGCAATGCAAAATCCCCGTAGACATTCTTTTTTTAGCCGTGTATTTAAACCTGACAAGCTAGAGGGGACGTTACAAAAGGGAAATTCTTGGGATTTTTTCATACTATCGAATGAACCTCGTCTGAATCAAGAGATATTTACAAATATCGAATAATTTGAGAAAATGTGTGGCAAAAATATCTTGGGACAGACTTTATGTATAATACGTTTATATATCCCAACAATATAATGATTTTCTCATGCGTTACCTAACTAGGGATATTAGGGGCCAGAGGTAAAATAGTTTAATCTTTTCTATTTCAATTGGAAAATTTTTTTCTATTTGAAAAAGCAACGTAAAAGAACTTATAAAAAGCATTACAGGAAAGCATTAGTTCTTCGCCCCTATTTCCATACCATGTTTTGTTGTCGATAATTAAAGTCGATGACGTCATTTCACCTTCTAAAAATCGGACGGAAGACCTCCTCGTTGCTCGCAACGAGATCGTGTCTAGTTATTATTAGGGTCTTCCGTCTTCAGCGGAAGACCCTTCTATTATTCTATTGTTTCTTTTTCACTTTTCTTATTATTCTTTTTTTTTCTTACCGATTTTGTGCAGACGATTTCTCGGAGATGGCTGGGTCGATTTCGCTCAAATTTTCAATATAAACGTGTTTTTATCTAAAGCTGATACATTTTTTGTCATTTTTTAAAAAACACTTCCGGTCAGAAGTAATCGACCGTTTACGATTTTAAAAAGTCAATTTTGTTGGTCGGGTTTCTCAAAAACGAGTAAAGATAGAGAACTGAAATTTTTAGAGATGATAGATCTACCGTTTTTCTGGTGCACCTCGGTATAGAGAATGTCAGCCGTCACTTCCGGTCGTCACCGGAAGGATATTTCAAAAATTGAATTTTTCGACTTTTTATTTTTTATTATTTTTCTTTGAAATTTTTACACCTTATAGTGGCCCTTTTACTGATTAAGAATATGTAATTAGTTTTAAAATCGATCAAGGCATTCTCGAGAAATTAAGCGTCAAAGTTCTGAAGCGGAGTCCGAGTAGCTCAGTCGTTATAGTCGTGGACATGGCCCAGGCGACCCGGGTTCAAGCCTCGAGTGCCTCAAAAAAAAATTTCTCTTTTTTTCGCTTAGATCTATGATTTTATCTTTGAATTGATAAGTTTAATCTTATCTATTCAAAAATTGGACGGAAGACCCAATCGTTGCTCGCAACGAGATCGAATCTAGTTATTATTCTTTTTTTTTCTTACCGATTTTGTGCAGACGATTTCTCGGAGATGGCTGGGTCGATTTCGCTCAAATTTTCAATATAAACGTGTTTTTATCTAAAGCTGATACATTTTTTTTCATTTTTGAAAAAACACTTCCGGTCAGAAGTAATCGTCCGTTTACGATTTTAAAAAGTCAATTTTGTCTGTCGGGTTTCTCAAAAACGAGTACAGATAAAAGGCTGAAATTTTCAGAGATGATAGATCTACCGTTTTTCTAATGTACCTCGGTATAGAGAATGTCCGCCGTCACTTCCGGTCGTCACCGGAAGGAAATTTCAAAAATTGAATTTTTCGACTTTTTTATTTTTTAATATTTTACTTTGAAATTTTTACACCTTATAGTGACCCTTTTACTGATTAAGAATATGTAATTAGTTTTAAATTCGATTAAGGCATTCTCGAGAAATTAAGCGTCAAAGTTCTGAAGCGGAGTCCGAGTAGCTCAGTCGTTATAGTCGTGGACATGGCCCAGGCGACCCGGGTTCAAGCCTCGAGTGCCGCAAAATTTTTTTCTCTTTTTTTCGCTTAGATCTACGATTTTATCTTTGAATTGATAAGTTTAATCTTATCTTTTCAAAAATTGGACGGAAGACCCACTCGTTGCTCGCAACGAGATCGAATCTAGTTTTTATTATTTTTTTTCTTGTCAAGATTTTTTTGGATCAGTCTGCCCTCCCCCCAACCAACTTTTAAAATCGATGCTAAGTGTCTGCATTGTTTACATTGGGCGCGCTTGATTTTACCAAAAGGTGTACACCGTGTACACTTTTATAAATCAAGTGCAAAGGTGTAGCATTTAGGTGTACATCGGGTGTACATTTTTCTACACCGAGTCAGGGGCATGTGTTGTTGGGTGTAGCACTGAAACCAATATGGCGGACGAATGTTATGATGGAAACTTGGAAAATGATTAAATAAGTAATGTAACGGATTAGAAGTCGTATAAAAGTTGTCGTTTGTATGAAAGCCATTAAATTTGAAATATGTGTTTATTTTATTACATTTATATAACCAAAAGCCTATTAATTGTCGCTGAACAGCAGATTCTTTGTTAAAACTGAACCCTTTCCCGTCATATTCATTCTTAACTTCCCTACACCATGTACACTACACAACTGAAGTGGACTTGATATACGATACAAAATTTTTACACCGGTGTACACCAAGTTAAGCTTAATCAAGCGCGCCCATTGGTTCTATATTACCGTTGGTTTTGTATGTACAGCTCCGATGATGCGTAATTTGGTTCAACCACTGAAAACTGTTGTTAAATGTTCCACTTACATGAATATTGACTCATTTACGGAGTTCAGCAATAAAAGTTCGCTCTTAGGTAATTTTTATTTAAAAAAACCCAAGTGCCTGTGAATGAAATCTAGTCCCAGTCAAAAATGTTTAGATGCGGGAGGAGGTGAAAGGTTTTGAAGCAGGTACCCTTGATAGCCATGTCAAAGCTTTAACTGGTCTTTATCTTCACCAAACTTTTATGGATACTGCATCTTGTGATATCGTATCGTTTGATCACAACAGGCTTTAATGCTAAATTTGGGCAATGGAAAACATTAATATTATCGAGGTGGCTCGAACCACAACATGAGAGCAGCTAGCAGTAGGACTGGTTCAATTCTAAATTGGCTTAATTACGGTCTTCCGTTTCCAACGGAAGACCTTATTGTTTTCGATAGGTTTCTTTTGACCTACTATTTTTCTTGTTTTTTTTTCCTGCACAAATTTTTCAAAACCAAATATTTTAAAAACAATTCGACGGATTTTCACGAAATTTTCAAAGGTAGAAGTCAGTACCTAAAGCTATGCATACGCATCTTTTTTAATATGACGTCACTTCCGTTCGTCAACGTCGTTTAATTTACTTTTTTCAAAAATTCATTTTGTCCAACAAATATTTAAATAATGGTTGAAAATAGAAACATCAAATTTTCAGCGATGATAGATCTACCTTTGGAATGATGCCCTTATGTTAAATGATTAACGTCCGTCACTTCCGGTCGTCACCGGAAGGAAAGACAAAAAATCGATATTTTTCTGTAGGGTTGATAGTGACCCTTTCACTGATTCAGAATATGTAATTTGTTTTAAAATCGATCGACGCATTCTCGAGATATCTAGCATCAAAGTTTGAAGAGAGAGTCCGAATAGTTCAGTCGTTAGAGTCGTGGACATGTGCCCAGGCGACCCGTGTTCAAGCCCGGAGTGCCAAATATTTTTTTTTACCGGTTTTTATGACATTTTCAGATCTCAATAACAATGTTCTGAACCTTAACGGAATTTTTTTTTGGTTGATGACTTCATTTCCGTTTTTGAGATATTGACATTTTAAGGAATTTTAGGTGGTTGGTTTGTCCAAGAGTGTTTTCATGAACTTCTTATGATATCGATTTCAAGGATGATAAACAAAAGATTGTTAATTTGTACAAAAGCATTCATATTTGCCTAGCACAGGAATATCGGAGCTCGGAAGGGATCGACAATTGAGATAAAAAAGCGTTATAATTTTGCATGGTTTTCTTAGTTTATCTCTTTTCTCGCAAATATTTTGTTGAGACGTGTAGAAGACGAAAGATTTGAATTAAAAATTTCTTTTGTTTGACATCAAGAAAAAGGGGCTGACCCCCGCAAATTAGGGATCCAGAGCACTTGAAAGTTTTTACTTTATAACTCAAAAACGGTTTAGATTTCGATATGGCTGTCGCTGGAAAAGTTGTTCATTTTGATCTTTTGAATGTCGTAACAATAATATTTTGTGCGGGTAATACGCAATATGAGCGTAAAAAGCGAGATGTGGTACAATATATCTGTTTTCATTTTGCATCTAAACGAGATCTCTAATGCGTATAACTGACATAAAGCTACCGTAGACAGTGCACCAGCTTACAATGTACATATATGGAAAATGTATAAACATTCTCATTCTCTTCAATAGTGAAACACATAATGATAAAACGAACTGCAGCTATGCAATACATTTGAGTCGCATTTAAAATCTAACTGGATTCCGAGCTTTGTCTGTGACCAATTACGTATCTGATTCCTTGCCCGCCGCCGAAGAAATAGGTCGCGACTGGACCAGCGAGCGGGCTGCTGTTATCCAATACACACGATTTGCGTCTTGCTGTAATGCACACATTGGTTAATTTATTTAGCCGCAAGCAGGGTTAGGGTTAGGGTTAGGGTTATTGCGCAACGCGAACTGTCGTCTGGCGATGAGCTGTCGTATTTTCACATCGACGGTTTATTTGTTTAATTTAAGATTTAAAACAGTGATATAAAATGTGTAAGTTTATGAATTTGCATAAAATATCATTTATATCAACATTTACATCAAAAGGTTTTACTTTTTTAATCATTTACAAACTTAAAGTTTACGACATACTTGCGCCGATTTCCGGTAATTTCCCAAATCTCGATGTAAACAACAAGTCGGAATGACAAAAACTGATGATTATCATTAGTGTATGACGAATATTGCGAACACAAACTGATGTCGGGTGTCATAAAAAGGGAATGGAAAAAAAGGACGAGACCATACACCAGTTCCCTGTGATCTAAACCTGCCATTTGCAAGCAGTAAGCATGGTAGGTGTCTTATCATGACATGTGCTATTGTATTATGTTCACATTACAGATTATTATGCTCGTATATTATCCACGTGAAAACAATATCGCCTAGCTTATATGCAGAATAGTCATATTAAGCATTACAGTTCTGAAGAAAGATCTTAAACAACTGTTAAACCTCCACCAACCTCTGAACCCCTTGTAAGGCCCAAGAATTCTCCAGGGGGCCAGAGTCTGAACAATTTTCAAGAATCAACAATATGTCAAAATACTTGCATAGATGTATAAGTAAAACCATATATTAAAACCTTTGAATTTTTTAATATCGTATAATTGAAAATGTTTTCCATTGTAAAATTGCCCCTACCTAATTAGGCCAAACTCTACCACTGAAGATTAAGATTTTGACCAATTTGAATCCCCACGTACTATCTTAAGTTGCTTTCGCTGAATATACAGCTTTTCTAGGCATAATATTATTAAAAAGAATACTGTATTTGTTAAGATTTTTCTCTATTACATATTCCATGTAAAAATTTGACCCACCATTGTGGTCCCATCCCCAGAGATCATGATTTGAACAAACTTGAAATTACACTATCTAATGATGCTTCCACACAAGTTAAATGTCTGGGGTTTATTTTTTCCTTTTTTTTTTAAATTTCATCTTTTGTCACACGAACAATCTTGGATGTCCAATGAAATCATCCGTTTAACAAGTATTTTTGTATTAAATTTTATAAACAACATAACACATGTACGATTACATTAAATTTACATTAGGGGGAGGAAGCGGATTGGAGGGTGAGGGCAAATTTGCTTTTAGAAAATTGAATTACAATGTAGTTGCCCCTCCCCCTTCCCACTTTTTTGAGAGCATGTAAGAAACTGAAGTGAAAATAAGGAAATTAATAACAGTGAAATTGAATGTACAAGCATACATTGTACGCACTCACAGCGCTTCCCCACAATGGATTAAGATTTTCACCATTTGCTAATTTCCTTTTTCATTTTTATTATTTTATTTTGATGAGCTGTCGTATTTCCACATCGACGGTTTATTTGTTTAATTTAAGATTTAAAACAGTGATATAAAATGTGTAAGTTTATGAATTTGCATAAAATATCATTTATATCAACATTTACATCAAAAGGTTTTACTTTTTTAATCATTTACAAACTTAAAGTTTACGACATACTTGCGCCGATTTCCGGTAATTTCCCAAATCTCGATGTAAACAACAAGTCGGAATGACAAAAACTGATGGATATCATTAGTGTATGACGAATATTGCGAACACAAACTGATGTCGGGTGTCATAAAAAGGGAATGGAA
Organism: Magallana angulata; assembly: GCF_025612915.1. Classification (NCBI taxonomy): domain Eukaryota; kingdom Metazoa; phylum Mollusca; class Bivalvia; order Ostreida; family Ostreidae; genus Magallana; species Magallana angulata. Next base: position 25,215,957 of record NC_069114.1, read on the forward strand.
AAAAGGACGAGACCATACACCAGTTCCCTGTGATCTAAACCTGCCATTTGCAAGCAGTAAGCATGGTAGGTGTCTTATCATGACATGTGCTATTGTATTATGTTCACATTACAGATTATTATGCTCGTATATTATCCACGTGAAAACAATATCGCCTAGCCTATATGCAGAATAGCTATACACAATAATCCTAATTTGTTCAAACATAAAAATTATTCATTGTTAATTCAGTCAGTGTTTGTAATTAAAATAATCACAATTTTAGTTCGAATTTTCTTAAATGAAATTAACCATCTGATGATAAATGGTAAGGTTAACCGCATAGAGGTCCCTGAGTTCATCTAGCATATGACAAGCTTATTTACCAACATTTACTCACAAAATAGTTTTAGTGTAACACTTTCATGCACATTAGCTTGAACAGTATATTTGTAAGGAATAGTTTATATGTTTGTATTGATGATTTTTTAGCACATATAGTTCATAACATGAAGAATTAATCTTTTATTCACTATCAATAACTGATAATGTTGATTCTCTGTACTGTGAAAACATTTGAACAGCTGACTGATATTCACCTTTATTGAACTGAAAAAATCAAAGTACAGTTGAAAGAAAGGAATTATAGGATTGCATACAATCATGTATATACATAGGACAAATCATAAATCATTTCAGAATATGCAGTGTTGTTTAGTCCAATCAGATAATATGATTTAAAGAATTATCATGATTAAGTATCAAATTTCATTTTATACCTGTAATCATTTGAAAGATTCTACTATTATCCGACACCCATTTTAATGCAATACCTTGCAAATCAGACAAAACTTTTAAAGATTGATAGAGGAAATTCAAATTAATTACAATCAGTATATGATTTTTATGAAACCTGTGATTTATTTGGTTTGATTGTATTGTAAATCTTTCAACAAAGGCTTAATAAAGATTGTGTGTATTAAAGTTTTCATGCATGTTTTTCTTTTTTATGTACAGAGACTAGAGTTTCTTGATTATATCAGATGCACAACCATGACACTCTGTTAATTGCCATTAAAATAAACTCTTTAGGAAGTGAAAAAAATGTTAAATTAAAGAATCATTTTCTCGTTATATGATTGGTATTTAGAAATACAACCATTTATGGCAGTGTTGACTTTCATGAAGTGTGCAGAGTGATTTTTTGTAAAAGTCAGATCAGAGGAAATTCGGATTTTCAGCCTTTTTAATTCAATTAGTTGTAGTATTTAAACAAAACTCCAATAATTTTGTTCTACGAGAATTTATGCAGGTTCACAGTATAACTAGTTGAAAGAAATTGCCATTTCAAACTGAATTATACATCTTTTTTTAACAGCATGTAGGGTTTGTAGCATCTATTTCAATAGAGGTCAGAGGAAATTCAGACGTTATTATCTTTTTTTCTAATTCACCAACATGCCAATTATTGATTACTAATTTTTTGCTATTTATCATTTCTTCAAAATTACATTAAAAAAATAATATTGTAATTATAGGAAATAGTATTTTTTGCAATTTTTCTAGCTCTGGTCACGTCAAAAAATGTCACTTTTTTAGTGGTCAGAGGAAATTCAAACTAAAATAGCGGATTAAATAAAAGGAATTCTTATAATCCATTTTCAGATAAATAGAGTATTTTATTAACCTTTTTAATATTTTGGTGAGAAAATTTTTCTAGTTAATTGTAAATATGTCTTTTATGACATTTTTAATTTGCATTTAAGTTTTTTTTTCTCGTTCTAATTTTTTGAACATGGGTAAGTTTGAAGGTCGTTGCCATGGAAACGAACTCACGAACATATGCTTAAAATGTCTATTTTGACAAAAACAAATCAATTAGAGTCTGTTTAAACAATTTTTTCAATTATTCAATTAGTTTCATGTCAGGTTCACATATCCTTAAGGATATGGAGTTATGCTGTTTTAGTCTCGTATTTTAAGAAGGATTGTTAGTATGAATGTTTATGAAATAAGGTGTTCATTGTGATCTTGTCTATGTCAGAAAATAATTTATTGTTGGGAAATAAAATTCAGTTATGTTATCAAACTGCAACCATTTAAAACCCACCACGTTGGGTGTACAACATCACTCGAACATGGCCGAGGAGATACCGCGCTAGTTGACAAGCGATTCGCTGTAGTCTAAGACACAGGCTTCTCGCGTGTCTACGTTATCACAGTGACACATTTGAATATTCATTTATTCTTTGTCAAATTGTTTTTTTTTCAATTATATCGGTTATAGATACATCAAACCTTTAATTTAACATTGATTTAAATCATAGTGCGTATCAAAAAAATAAAAAATGTCATCAATGAATGTAATAAAACGTTTTACACCCGTACGAGTTGAAAGATACATATATGTAAATACATCTGTACATTGCGTACATTTTGCTGCTGAAAATTCAATGCATTACACTACCCACTTCTAGGCGATATTCACAACATGATTATACCAACACACACATCTTATTTGTATTGTATTGTTTATTACCAAGAACCATACGATTCATAGGTTTAACATATATACTTAAGTGAACAAACATATGAAAACATTTTTAAAAAACAAAAAACAGAAACAAAAAAAAGAAAATCTGAAAAAATACAAAACATAATCTTGTATTTGACTGCGTGTGCACATTGCAGTCTGCAAAATGTACATGACAAAAGTAAACAGGATAATGAAGAGTATATTCTCAAAACAAAAACAATAGTTATAATTTTATCGTAATGTTGAGCATTTATATAGGTATTTTCCCAAATTGCACAACTCTTTGATATTCTTTGTTGAAAGTAATTGAATAAGTTTAAAGACAGAAGGCTTTTCATAATAATATTTTTTACATACAACTTTCTTATTTCCTTATAAAATGGACATATCAAAATAAAATGAAACTCATCTTCAATCTGTGATAGTGAACATAGTTTACAAACTCTCTCACTTCTATGGATATTATCAAATCTGCCTCGCTCAATCTCGAGTTGATGAGAGGATAAACGGTATTTACTTATAAATTGTACATATACAGTTGGTATTGGTTTTGTTAAATGTTCTTGTACTTCAAAATTTTTACATAAGTGCTTATACATTATACATTTGGAAGAATTTTCAAAGTAGCCATGCCCTTCTTGTATAAACATATCGGTCAACCTCTGCTTCACTTCGAGTAGGAATACATGTTCATTAAATTGTTCTTTACAGTTCCATATATATCCAAAACCTAAATTGTTAATCAGTTGTTTTATGTATGAGAGACAACAATTAGAAACTAACTGTGTTTCACATTCATTTACCATATCTTGGTATATATTGCTTAAAATACAATTATCACTATCCTTTAATTTTATCCAATATTTCAACATTCTATAATTTCTATCCAACTCCAGTGGTTTACGCCCCAATTCAAAATACACCATCATTGACGTAACACTTTTCTTAACACATAATAACTTCTTACAAAAATCTAAAAGTATACTTTCTAATTCACTTGCTGGGTGTTGTCCCAATAATTCACAACCATAATGTACTATGCTACCAATATATGTATCAAACAGTGACAATTTTGTATTTACGTTCAATTGTAATGGCTTCATTTTGGATAATAAACAATACATCGCTTTTCTACTTTCCGTTTTATGAAAACTGCCATTAAAATTCAAAGTTATACCAAGATAATTGAAATTTGCAACACTATCAATAAATTCATTATTATAATTCCAACAATAATTATTCTCTAACCTTCCACTTTTTCTACATACAACAATTTTTGTTTTATCTACATTAATTTTTAACTTCCACTTTCTTGTATATTGCTGTGAACAATCAAGCATATCTTGTAAACCTTGCTCTGTCTCTGAAAAAAGTACAGTGTCGTCTGCATACATAATCAAGAATAAAGCAATATCTCTAATTTCAACAGGTAAACACATCTCCTTTATGAATTCAATTTCAAATTCATTTACGTACAAGGAAAATAAGAAAGGAGACAGAGAGACTCACCCTGCATCAAACCATCGAGGCAATAAAAAAACTCGGATATATGATTTTGATATTTTACACATGACTTTATGTTACTATACATAGACTTTATAATATTTAACATACGACAATCAACACCACTTCTTGCTAATTTAAAAAACATTAGATTTCTATCAATTTTGTCAAAAGCCTTTTGATAATCTACAAAACAGCAAAATAATTTTTTCCTCTTTGCAATACTTCGACTAATTAACCAATGTAAAATAAAAATTGCATCTGTTGTACTATACCCAGCTTTAAAGCCAAATTAAGCATCAGTGATTACATTATATGCCTTGGACCAATTACATAATCTGTCATTCAATAGAGATGTAAATATTTTAGATAGACACCTTACAAGTGTGATACCTCTGTAATTATTACAGTCCATAGAATCTCCTTTTTTATAAACAGGAGTTATAATACCTTCTGACCATTTTTGGGGAAAGATTCCCGAGGAAAAAACAATATTGAATAAGTCAACTAAGTATGTAGTAAGATAGTCACCAAACGCAATAAAATATTCGTTCAAAAGATTGTCCATTCCTGGAGACTTGTCCTTTTTCAAACGTTTTATGACGTTTTATGTATCTGTAATCTGTTATAATTAATCTAGGTTTAACACATATTAGAAGTCTTTTTTGAGTTATGAGAGAGAGGGCGAACATGAACTAAGCAAGGTGTAGTAAGTAAAGTGAGTTGAAAAAAATATTTAAAAAGCGTTCGAGATATGGCAGTTTAAGTATTACAATGTTACATGCTTGCGGTAGGTGCACATTTAACGTAGAATAATGCCCCCCCCCCCCCCCCGGTCATTATTCTACGTCAAAAAATGACCCTTTTGCCTGAAGAATAAGTGTCATTTTCATGAAAATGAGCACAGTCTACATGCAGAAAAGTGACCCCTGTAGAATAATGCCCCCCTTGTAGATTAAAGTTTTTCAGTATATTTTTTTACTATTTGTGAAATAGTCTTTATAATATTGTAATTTTTACTGTAGTTTACAGAAAGTAACAGAAATTATAATTCATATTCAAATAAATTTAAAGTGAAAGAAGGAGTATATCTTAGAAAATAAAAATCCTTCCGTTATAACAAGATACTGACGTATTGCATCAGGGTATGGTTGTCATCTTAACGATTACATTTACATGTATCTATGGTGTTCCGATAGAGCCACTTCGACCTTTCGCCTTTAGGGGGAAGATACGAGAGTGCAAAGTTGCGAAGGCGAAAGTGCGATACTACATGTACTATCGCTCCTTCGCCTTCGCAACTTCGCACTCTCGCCTTCGCCTTTTTTGATTGAATTCAGCAAGTCTCGGTCGATTACATAGAATTTAATGCAGGCACCGTACTCGCAAAGGTTTTCCGATTAATTCATGCTATTATAGGTACGCATACGCTAGGCCATCGTGCTTACTATGAATGTTTATAAATATTTTAATGTGCACATGTTACATACTATTATATGTTTACCAGTGCTGGCTATGCCAAATTATTATATACTCCACATAAAATGTAATGTCCGCCATTATGTGTACATATGCACTTCCAGAATCCTGTAACTTCCAGCCGTCTGTTTACCGTGGATCAAACACAGTAACATTCAAATATGCGACACTCCTTGCTCATGTATGGATCTACAGGGGGAGAGGGGGTCCGCCCCCGGAAAATTCAATATCAATAATTTCACGCAGTAAAAGGGGAGAGGGGGTCCTGTTAAACAAAAGAGAGCTCCGCAATTATAAAAAAGGCAAAGGCGAAAGCGCGAAGAGGGGAAGGCGAGCACTTTTGCCTTCGCATCTTCGCGCTTCACCGTCGCATCTTCGCACCTTCGCCATCGCAACTTCGCACTCTCGCATCTTCGCCCTATAGGCGAAAGTGCGAAGATCGAAGTGGCCCCATCGGAACATCATATGAATCTCATTATTACGAGTGACAACACAATAAAATTATTTCGAGATACAAGACACTATAAAACAAAATTCTGATTATTGGCGTCGATATTGTTCATGAGTTATACTTGCATTGACGATTTTCGCTACTACAAACTGCTGGGTATGCAAGTGCATCACGCGGAATTCATGATGAAATCAAAATTATGAAAAATTTACTTCACTGTTAGGCATTATAATAACCAAGCTGAAGTTAGCAGGCACTGTGTGACAGCAGCCATTACGCCAGTAGAAGTTAACGGCCAATAAGGAAAATCGTCAAAGTACTGAGAGTACTCGAACAGAAAATATATTTTATTTTATCTTCGGCATACTTTAGTTAATATCAAGATGATTAATGCATCAATAGTTTGTATGAGCATTGATAACTTTGGATACAATAAAGATCGTGTGATCAAAATCAAGGGGGGTATAAACCCCTAACATGGGCCTGAACCCCTTATCAACGCTTTAAGAAACAATCACTTTTTATTATAATCGAACAGTGTTTATTATCTATTTAAGATGTAATATAGTCAGGTACTCTTCACACATTTGCTCTAAAAGAGTAAAGTCTATTCATGATCACAAATACAACATTACAACAAATGTTTAGAATATCGATGTTGATGTATTACGTAGAAGGAAACAAAACTAACTTAAAATGATTTTTTTAAAAATCACTTTCCCCAAGAAATGTAAATACGAAGTATTTATATTCCTACGTTACCTGCCTACCTAGTCTTTTTTCATAAAAATATACACATGTATCATTCTTCGATTGACAATTTCATTCTCTTATGAATATTGCTTATATTATTACAACAATTATTATTTTATGATTATTGTTCGTTAATTATCGCACAATAGCCTTATTGTGTATGAATTTGGTTTTCTTTATTTGCGTCATTTCCCGCCATATCTCGACGAGAAAAGTGACGTAACTGTTAACAATCAATTAGTGGCAGTGTAAGAGTGTTTTGTGTGTGCTTGCTACGGATATAAAAAACTATATACAGTTCGGTGTTTATAACTTCAAAATCAGTTGAACAGAGTAAGTAATTTGAAAGAACTATCTTGGATACGGGGTAACAAATTTCTACTCTTGTTTACATAGGGGGTAATTTTTCTAAGGGGGTCATTTTTCTTCATGTTTAACATGAAGAAATAAAAACCCTGGGTCTTTTTTCTTCAGAAAAAATCCGATTATTCTTCAGCTAGGGGGGGGGGTCATTATTCTACGTCGAAAAATGACCCCCGGTCATTATTCTACGGGGGTCATTATACATGTACTTCATTACACAGGCACGATAAAACTAACCGATGCCCGCTAGCACGGAAGGAATGGATAGAATCAGCGATTATTTCGAATTCTTTAATATACCCATGAGTTTTTAAACAAGTTTTATTTATATTCAGGCCGTAAAAAATATCACTATTGGTTTAACCTCTTCCGATTCATTAAAATGCATACTCATTGCTGATTTCATTCTTTCATTTAATTAAATTACATTTTTTTTTGTTATTGAATATATTATATCCCTTATGCTAGAGATAACACACGTGTTGCTGAATAAGATTTTATTCAGAGACTGCATGGCATGGTCAAGTTTGTATTAATACGCAGAGCATCACATGGTCAAAGAGCGGGAATGAAATGAGTAATTTGGTTATCGATTTATCATTACACATAAGACAGAATAGACCTAATAATTTGCATATTAAAACAGTTACTTAATTAAAGGCCGGATCTGACCTAGTTGAATATCCACACGGACGGCAGTTAAGCATATTAGGGAGATGGCCACACCCCAACTGATAAGACTACAGAGTGAAGCTATAAATAGATGCCTGCATAGCACAGACACGTGTTGAAATAAAAAACAGCAGCACATGGTTTCACTATTTATTTTTCCCGCTTTGAGTATACTTGTTTTATATAGCGCATCCATATATTATTTCTAAAATTAAATGTTTTCTTTTTTAGTTTTTTTTGCCCTTTAAGCGTCTAGGGGCTTTCGGATCAGCCTTGAATGATACTGAAGTATGTTCTCTATTCACATTTTCTTTCCAATGCAGAGTTCCAAGGAAAGCACGCACTTTATACTGTACGTTCACTTCCAAATGCTATTCTTTTGTCTTGATAGACATTCAAAGTGTTATTAAAACTTTCCACAAAGTATGTATCTCTCCCTTAATTGAAATGATCTGGATATTTATAAATTGTGGAATTTACAATAACACTTTTGAGTAATTTAATTGCCACAGTATTTTCAAGTACAACTTTTGATGGTTCATAATTTGGATCTTGTTTACATCTTGAGCTAGGGTTGCATCGCTTGTGGTCATTTTGGTAATGGTCAACAATATTGTCCAACAAAGTTCTCAAAGTAGTAGAATTGTCCTCACAATGCTTGGCTGTCCAATAAAAATGTGTCGCAATAGGTTCCACCTATGGAAATAAATATATGTATCCTGGTACATCACATGAAAAAATGATCCAGTCCGTATTATAAAACGTAAAAGTGCAAGCAATATTACATTTCACAACATAGCAAGTAACCATTGTAAAGATATTAGAAGACTTCAAGAAAATGTCAGAAACTAAGAGAAAACGGCCAGGTAATTTCAAGTTTGAGGAGCCGATTACCGAGGGAAAAAAAGCAGGAAATTATGCAAAATCTTCAAAATGTGAGGGAAGTTTTGGTCAGCAAGTTAGGGAGACCCGTTAATAACACGGACATTATGGAATCATTGCTGGATACCTGGAGACAATATCTAAAAACGAATGATGATGATTTTAAATCACCTGCAACTTACACTAAAGTTAATAAGAGTCAAGTGAAGCAGGATTTTTTTGTGACACCATTGCAAGCTGTAAGAAAACTGATCGATGTTTCAGTATCCCACGGGAAGTACTGTAAAAGGACTCTTGAAGTTAAAAAAGTCACAAAGAGAAGTCATGTGAGTTCATTGAAATTAGTTTGTACCCGAGGCAATTGAGGAAAACATTTCTACATTTGGGCATCATCTCCATACCTACCAAATGAGAAGTATCTTGTTAATAAAATGTCTATGCATTGGAATGTTACCTTCTCATTATTCAAGATTCTGTAATGCAGCAGGACTTGGTGTTCTCTCCGTTGAAAAAGGGACGCATTTTTTTAAATGTATAAACCAATTGTACAAGAAGAATATGAAGATTCGTGCAACACTGCCATTCTTGAAGAAGTTGGATTATATGAAAACTTGGATGGAATAGACATAATTACTGATGCACGGCATGGATGGCGAAAAGATGCTCAAGACATTAGTGTCGTTGCAATTGGGGAACGATCACATAAAGTTCTTAATTGTACTCATGTAACAAAGGCAGAGGATCCTGTTTCTCAAAGACAATTGGAACACGAAAAATTTATGAAGATTTTGACATCAGTGACATTTCTGTGAATGTGCATACCCACGACAGGAACATGGCCATTAATAAATATGTAAGAGAACGGGAACATGGCTTTACATGTAATCAAAATGATCTTTGGCATATTTCAAGTGGACCAAGATACAAGGAAGGAAAAACCTGGTCCGAAAAACTTGTCGATTAAGTATATTTATGAGTCAAATGTGACTAGCTACAATGGACTAGTACAATGAATCATGTGAAGTTGAAATATTTTCACAGTGGGGAGGCACTCCCTGCATCCCGCCAAATGTTAATAAATCTATTAATCAGCCCATCTCCCGGGGTGGGCCCTCAGTGAGGATCAAAATATTTGTGGATGCGGGGAAAATATGGTGATAGTTATTATGTTGTAATAGATTTCCATGTAAATATTTAATAACAACTTGGATGGACAGAAAATACGAATCTAATGCTTATACATGTTGCCATGGTAGAGAAATCTCCTTTGGTACCCCATGCCCTAAAACTTTCCCTCCAATTCTGGCCATCATTCTTGTAACAAAATGGAGGAAAATGAGGACACAAGTATAATAACTTTGAGGATGAACTCTGATCAAAGGGAATCAATAATTCAATTCATCATTTTAATGAATGGGAGTTAGAAGAAATGATATGTGAAGAAATTACAACTGGGAATGAGGACATCAGTGCTGATGTCTTTAAGAAGACATTCTGTATCCCGCAAAGTCAAAACTGTGATGAATGTGAACATTGTTTTTGCAAACCCTGCATAACAGACGGGAGAAACAGACAAATGTGGTGGCCTTCTGAACCAGCATTACATGACAGAAGAAATACCTCCCAACCCCAAAAAATATCCCATACATGGGACACCGTTCGCAGTGACTGTGTTATTTTTTTTAAAATTAAAAACAATATAATTATACACATTATTTTTATTTAAATCAGAAAATTTTGTTCAAAATATCTTTTTATTGGAATTTGTTTTTGTGAAAATTACATCTGCACTGGACTCTTATCTGGTCACTGCAAGGTTCGTGTAAACTGTGCTAAGAGCAGTGGTAGGGAGATAACAGCCGGACGCAGGATGCACATTCACGCTTACATGCAGTGTATGTGTTCTTTATTTATCAAATAAATAGATAAATAAATAGGACTTAAATCTTTCTTTGCTGAGGTAGGATTATTAAGACATCATCTTATTAGCAACCATTTTGAATGCGTCTGTGGAGATTAGAGCATCCGGTGTAATGTAAACAAACCTCTGCTGTCAATCAAAATGGGCAAATATGAAAATCAGTGTCACTTCAGAATTTTAATTGATTAATTCTCCCTTATTACATACATTTGGAGTACATGTAAATTATATGTATTTTAAAATGCAGAACACATAACTTTATATACACAACAACTATCTTAATATCCCCTGAAGTGAAGAGTGACAAGAAAATTGAAATATCCTCCATTTCCCCGATTGGCTGCTATGTATACCCCAGAACCGGCCTTTAAGATATTACATCGCTCCTTTTCTTTGGACAAAGGATTATAAATACAGATATTAGACAATTACCAGCTTAGAATTCAGACTAACAATACTAACACAAAACTAATAGCCTACATAAAACTTTAAACAGTCTATAAAAGTCATTTTAACACAAAGTCCTTAAATGCACTGGGCTGTCGGACTGCTCGGTCGGATCTGGTAGTATACTGCCTCTCTCTGGTCGCATTTGAATTGACAGTTCCATTCGGCACCGATTCCTCGGACTCTTCCGTTGGGCGCGTAGTAGTGCAGTGCAATTCGGGTGTTCTGGTTGTGGTTATTTCCTCTTCCTTAGCCACTTCGGAGAACTGTGGTTGTATGTCGTCTTTACGCCTGATCTTTTTGAAGAACGACCAATGGGTGCAGCTGATATCATAGTTCCCTTGGCATTCAGCACGACATGGGGCTTCGGATTATACGCCGGTGTTAATTTGTTCCCAGTTTCGTTTCTGATCAAGACGGTGTCGCCACTTTTGATGTCCTGGCCCAAGTTCGTGTTGTTTATCTTCATTTTGAGCTTGGCATGTTTGTCTTGTTGTCTCGCGACTTCGTACAACGGGCGATGAGCAAAGGATGAAATTTGAGGCAATTTTTTCCGGGTTTCTCGGTTGAACATAAGAGTGATAGGACTCATTCCGGTAAAGGATGAGGAGTGTTGCGGTATTGCCGAAGGAAGTTATATAGCTCTTGCTTCCAGGTTTTTTTTTGACATATGTGCAGCACGAACTGCCTTCATCAGGGGCTTGTTGAACGATTCCGCCTGGGCATTCGCTCGGGGCCATGCATCGAGGTGTAATTCGGCGGTGATGAGATCCTATGTTTTTAGCGAATTCCTCAAATGCTGCGGAGTTGAACGGACGTTGTCTGACTTAATAACTTTGGGTATTCCGAATGCGGAAATCACCTTGTCAAGAACAGGAATTGTGGCGTTGGCTGAGGTTGAAGACGTCACTTCCACTACTGGATATCTGGAAAATTCGTCGGTGATCACGAACAGGTAACCTCCGGATGGCAGAGGTCCACAGAAGTCGACACATAGGTTCTCAAATGGTTTTTAGGCATCTTGAATGGTTCAATGCGACTTGGTCCGACAGTAACGCTTTAACAGGGTATACAGACCTATAGAGCGTTTTCGACTAAATCATTTAGTCCTGGAAACCATACCTTTGAGCGGAGCAACGATTTGGTACGACTGATCCCTTGATGACCTTCATGGGCGGTAGCTACAGCACGGTCATGGAGAGTCTTAGGTAGGACAAGACGACCATTTCTGAGTAGAACATTGTCGGAGTATACAGCTAATTCGTTTTGAACATTTCGTATGGTCTGCAATTCGAGTATATCTACATCAGCATCTTCCAAGTGCTCGAGTTTATACCACTTACCAGTGCGCACATATTCGATTGCTTTCTGTAATGTTTTGACGAGGTTGCTCGCTTGAATTCATCCAGATTCATGGCTTCTGGAACGGCTTCATTAGCAACAAATCGCACACACTGCTCTGCTATATCTTTTTCTCGCGACAGCTTATGTGTCACTATAGGATGTCTCGACATGAAGTCAGCAGGGTTGTCTTTACCAGGTCGATGGACAATCTCTAGTTTGTACGGTTAAAGTCTAAGACCCCATCTTTTGATCCTTAATGGTGGTTTCGGACGTTTCCAGATTGTGGTCAAGGGTTTATGGTCTGTGATAACTTGAAAGTGTGACGCGCCTCTCAGATACATGTCAAAATGTTCACACGCCCAAACGATCCCTAAAGCCTCTCTCTCTGTCTGGCTGTAACGCGACTCTGGTACACTTAAGGAACGACTTGCGTAGGCCACTACCTTGTCCTCCTGGGTAAGTATTGCCCCTAAGCCGACAGGACTAGCTTCCACTACAACTTCGATTTCTTGTAGTTATAGTAGCCCATTACAACGTCACTGGACAACAGGTTTTTGAGGCTTTTGAACGCATGCTCTTGTTCTGAGGTCCATTTCCAGTCAGTGTCAGATCTAGTTAGGCGGCGAAACGGTTCACTCACAGTTGAGTAGTTGGGTATGAATCTGGAACAATAAGATGTCATCCCTAGAAAGCTTCGCAATTCACCTGCATTCGCTGGACTATTCGATTTTCGGATAGCAGATATTTTTGAAGGATCAGGTGATATCCCGGATTTTCTTAACACCAAACCGAAAAATGTAATATGGTCATGATTGAACTCGCATTTTGATTGATTGAGCTTCAGGCCATTGGCGGTAAGTGCCTTGAGAGTGTCGTTGAGCGCTTTGTCTTGCTCTTCTTGCGTTCTGCCAAATATCAATATATCATCTGAGATGTTTTTAGCACCAGCCACGTTTTGAATCACACTACGCACAGTCTCTTGTAATATCTCGGAAACTGAAGATATGCTGAAGTTGAAACGCTTGTATCGGTAGATTCCAATAGAGCGACTCTCGTGATCTAGATCAAGTTGGTGGTAACTTTGTCACCCACAGTTTATTCCAATTTTCAATAGAACACCACAAAACATATACTTATCAAATATTAAAATGATGATAGGGATACTATAGGTATTTTTAAAGAATTTTTTAATGTTTTTTCGTGTTTTTGTAAAATATTTTTTTAAAAGTTAGCTATTAACTAATTGAGAGAATTTTTTTGTCATATGATGTATAATTCCTTCGGACACATAAAAAAAATATAACACTTCTTAACATTCAAAAATGTTATTATTGCAATTTTTTTTAGTATTTCCCCAAAACATAATTTTTTTATATTTTCTTCCTCTGTTGACAAATCATCTGAAAAAGTTCTTGATGTTTTGAGAAAATGTATTTTAATAAATGTGACAGAAAAATTGAATGAAAATCATTGCAAATAAACACAAAAAATATTTTAAATTTTATTTGGTATGAAAGTTCCTCAGGTAAAGATTATCGTTCCTAAGTCTATTGAAAGTATATTGAAAAAATCTATTCATTTAAGACATTTTTCAAAATAGCGATCCCCATACAATTTGCATCAGATTAAATCAGCCAGTACCGGAATTGCATGCTTCCAGATTTACTTTTTTGCTTACTGCGTCATCAAAAAGTGGTGTATAGAGCCACCTTAATATTCCCTTGCACTACTTTGTTAACTCTATGCAGTTTCGTGTAAATTTATTTCATATTTTGATGCATTTCTCTTCAAATGTAAACTTTTATACAGTAAAATTATTATTCAACCATGAATCATATAAAGTCACATACTAATCTATTCATGCTTTAATTCGTAAAACTTCGATAAGTACACAAGCCTCGTCAACTAAAAAGTATAGGTAAGCTATTATCCGAAAACAACAAAACATCGCGATTTATGCTATTTGATGCATGTTGTAGTTTCAGCATAATATAAACGTATTCCATGGTGCTGACAGTTCATATCACATGCCGACCGTTTCTTCAAATGGAATGCTTTGTTTCTGTACTATTCACCGACAATTTAACAATATTGTAGCTCCTTTGAACATGTGCATATGGCATGAAATCCCAATCCCAATTCAGATAAACGCGTGCTAGCCTGATCCCTTTAGCTACCCACCAATCGCATCCATGGCAACCCCTACCCCATTTATAAACCTTGATATAAATACATTTTACAATCCTTTGATATGTAAGCTAGACTTCATTAAAGCCAATGATATTGTGACCGTGTAGATTCGTACAATGCAAGTTAATTAGTCTAAACAAATGTGTTCGGAATGATTTCTTTAAGGTTGCTTAGTATGTAATAAATCCAGAGGTGCTCGAATGGGAGTTCACAAGACTTCCCCGAGATCAGTTCCTGTGAAATTTCGAGCGGAAGTATAAGTGTTCGGATAATATTTTCAAAATACGTAAGAACTGGTCGTTTTTCAAATCATATCCGAATTTGATTTAATATGTTAAAACATGAAAATCTATTAAGATATATATTTCATCTAACAGTTTTTTAATTAAACGATAATATTCAGAACAGAGTTATCGTTCGTGTTCAACCACTCTACACGTGGTTAAAAATATAGACATTGGGTTGCTTGATAAAATCATAGCCATGTTTGGTGCTTTTGGTGTGCAATACATGCTTTTAAAAATAATGGGTGTCTGTTTTGTATCAAAACTTAATATAACTAGCCATTTTCAAGGAACATTTTGCATAAAATAGTATGGTCTGTTTCACTATTGATGCTATTATTATAGGTCAGGTGCGGATCAAAAATTAATCCTTGGGGGGGGGGGGGGGGGGTCGCTACTAAGCATGTTTATTGCAGAAAAATACTGTATTTTTTATTGTCACATTTATATCCGGAACTCATTTTATCTCCGGTTAATGAAGATAAAGTTTAAAATAAATAACTGTCAAGATTTTATATTTGACTACAAGTACCTAGATTCTAGGAAATAGACTATAAACACGAGGCATGATTTTTACTGAAACTGAAAGGGTCAAATAAAACCACGTGGTCTAAATTAAAATGACAATAACATTCGCAGGGGTGTGTTGTTGTCCATCGTTGTTACGTCGAATTGAGCTTCAATGGGGGAACTCGCTGGCTGAAGAAGTCCAGGATCTGGCTACTGCAAAATATATGCAGCAGCTCCGGGCGTTGTGGTTATCCGTAGGATTATCCACCAATTGTGACCGTGTAAATTCGTACGGTACTAAGGGATTTCGTCTGGAACTGCATCCGAATGGGGTAAGAGAATGTTGGCGTAGAGGGTACACGATATTAAGTTGTTGCGCGCTGTAGGTCGTAAGGCAAAACAAAGGATACTAGGTGTGCCGTGTTCCCGAAGGTCCACCAATATGCAGTTCCAGATAAATAAAAACCAATTGGTGCGGGATTCCAAATTTATTGGACGAGAATCAACGATGCCAACATTACAACAATTTAACAGACAGACATATTTCAAACAAGTCGGATATGGCCAGTAGTGGCCTCCGGACTCAGGACTCTGGGTTAGTCGTACGTGGCCGAGGCTGGCCGTCGTATTCCGGTCTGCCGATTGACATTTGTACATTACTATACAATGTATATAGAAATCTGAACAATGAGTTAAAATTGACATGTGATGACTTAAGTAAGCTGAGTGAAAGATTGACAGATATAAAATAATCAAATAAACTCGACGAGTCTTTGATGTCCTAGACATGAAAACAGGCCCCAAGTGCCATTAAAGTTAGACGACCTCACTTTTGATCTCAGTCTCACTTTTTCACTATATGTTCCTTTGGTAAAAGTGAGACTGAGATCAAAAGTGAGCTCGTCTAACTTTTATGGCCCCGGGACCTGATCATTGCACAATAATGCTTTAACAGATTAGCAGTTCTTGAGACATAACACCCTGTCTCTTTGAAAACACACATAGAGTCCGAAAAGTGTCAATCACTAATTGAATAAGTAACTTTGTACGAAATATACTGCGAGAAAATATTACAAAACAGATGGTTAATTTTAAAAGTAAATTCCAAAATAAAGTTATTAATAAACAGTGAATTTTGTACGGTGATTATATACCATGAAATATACCACAGAAGCGACATACCAAGCTGTCTTGCCGATACTTATTTTAAAGAGAATCGACTTCATTACTTCATTTTGTATATTATTCTAACATCCAGTAATGCTAATACATTTGAGGTGTTTTTCCGAGCCTTCCGGAAAGGCCCGAGAATTTGCGAATGAGCTACCCATATTATCGCACAGGAACCAGGCTAGCTCATGTGCAAGCTGATTTTCCCTCAAAGCATCCGGTTTATTAATAACCTCGCTTATGTATTTCTGCGTGGACCTCAGTGTTGACGCAATAAAATCACGAAACATACAAATAATCGAAATCCCATGCAAAGAAACCATATGCGGACTGATTTTTATACTTTGCTTGCATCTTTACAAAGAAAAGAATGTTTATGGGTGAATACATGTGTTAACTGCAATAATTTTTTTTTCACGCATTAATTGCCAATCACCATTACGCCTGAAATGTTGACGTAAACATATATGTGATAGAAAGATGTCTTCATAAGAATTACAAATATTAATTCGGTCTCAAAAATATTATGGGGGTGGGGACAGGTCTCACTTACCACCCTCGATTTCTATGTGCCTGGTCTATGCGATTGTTTATCGTATTAAGTTCATATTCATCTTTAAAAATATCACTTCACTGATGCTGTTATTACTGTTGTGGTTAGTTTACCTTCAGATAAATATTGGTACATCAATATTGATCCATATGTTCCTACAAAGCAATTTCCCTTCTTGTCTACGCAAAGTCCTCTTGGCTCTCTCAAGTTTTCGGCAAGTTTTATCATACCGAGGAACTTCCCTTCTTCATTTATTATATGGATACCCCTTGAACTAGAATCAACAATAATAATCTGTTTCAGACTGTCCGTACATATTCCATAAGGAGTGAATCCATCTTTGCCAATTCCTGGGTACTTGAATCGTAATTTATTGTCTTTAACAACAATAATGCATTGGTTGTTGTCTGAAACACATAAATCGCCATTGATATTTTTTGCCAAGTATGCAGGATACTGAAAGAAATTTCTGTTTGCTCTATTTTCCCTATGTTTATGAATATCACAAACTTTATTCCAATCTTTATCATACTTTGTAACCTTTGCATCATCACCCATTGCTTTTCCAACGAAGAAAAAATTACATGTATTTTCATCCGAGATCAAAATACTTATTGGTTCCCAGGAAGCAGTTCCATGTTCTTTCTTATCGTCTCTCTTAACAAGCTTGTTTTCATTATGAACCCAATAAATATGTTCTTCATTATTGACGGTTTCTATGGCAAAATGTCCGGAATAAGTGGAACAAGTTTTGGTTGACCGTATAGTATTACCACTAGAATCGATGAGTCCAAGGTCACCACGGTCATTGCTTGCCCAGATTTTGCCTGTTGAAGCACTCAAGTACAAATGGGAAATGTGGCCCTTTATATCAAAAGGTCTAATGTCTTGATCCGATACAGCAACTGATATACTTCTAGTATAATTTGGTCTTTCGATTACTTCATTTTTCTGTAAAGAAAAAAAAAAGCATGCACATTATTGTTTTTGTTCATTGAATGCGATAGCTACTCCATGTTTTTATTAGAAAAAGGACCTCTCTCCAAATTTAACTAACTACGGCTGTTAAGACGGATCAAAAAGATATCTCTATTTTTACCTCTTTAAAGATGATGATCCAATACATGATATACATGTACCAATCAAGGAACCCGGTCTCTCCAAGACTTGAATTTAATCAGGACAAAACTATTTTTAACGAAGATGCATTATATAAAAAACCCAGACACAGCAAAATATATGACGTTTATAAAATATAGTAGATTTATATTCGTTCAAGCTGTTACCCCTGAGGTCAGAATATGGTCCCTTAATTGGTACTCAAAGTTCATGAAAGAAAACATACAAAGACTTGTTGAAAGCAAGCTAGCGTAAGAACGTTTTGTTTTCTCATGACACCTTAGGGTTTGAGGGGCCAACAGCCGGGCTTATCGCCGCTTCGGCCCGAGTTCGATCTTCGCAGTCGACATTGGTTGTATGTGAATGGGTATGGTGATCGCCCCTTTGGACAACTGTGTTTTCTCCGGGCATTTCGGCTTCCATCTGCATCAATAACCCTGTGCCAACAAGAAATGCTATTATGAATTGTAGAACTTGCTCCGTGCATCTTAAAACTCATCTGTTAATATTGTTTATAAGACATAAACTCATGAAAATATAATATTTTGAATGTTTTGGTAATAGGTTTTAGCTGTTTATATTTCGATATAATTGTTTATTAGAGAGATATACTGATTTAAACTGGGAACACTTTACAATAGGGACCGCGGGATTTCGCGAGATTTCGATCAATTGCCAATCTCTGTTATTTATGTCTTTAAACAAACAATCAATATCAATATTACCGTGAACACTTTTTTTCATGCATCTTTATTAATATGTAGAAAATATCTATTCAATTGTTAAACAATATCCTGGCCAAGATCCAAAAAGCACTTATAAAAATCATTAACATTCTCAAAACCAGTAATCCCGTTTACTTGTATAGGATGATGGGAAATGAGTCGATACCAGAAGCCCAACTTTTCACTTAAAACTTGTTGATTCAAGATAATAAAAGGTTACTGTAATCTCAGCACCAAATTTTTTGAATATTTCATATAATTATGCGGGTAGTGAGTATCCTCTTATAGAGATTTTACCTATATAGAATTTACTTTATGGTGCATCGATAATCTGATAAGAGAAATAACCCCTTAAAAATAATATTGTAAATTTTATGACACTTTAGAAAAATTGTAAGATCAGATGGTATTCATTTTTTTACTGAGAAAATTAATCAATAGTGATGCAAGAGTTTATGTATTTTATCTGCTGTATCTTTATTTTTTTTTCAGGAGAGGTTACTATTATGAATAGATTCTTATGATCAAGGAAGATGTTACAATACATTTATAGTTCTTGACCATGAAGGCTAACGCTTACACCAGAAACCTTGAAGTCAATAGTCATGAATTTTCCAATTTGCTCTTCATTGTCCATACTCAATATGCACGCAAGAAACATTAAAGTAGAGAAGCATATTTTGTAATAACGAGTTTGAGAAGTGTTACAAAGGGAGCATTAGAGCTACTAGTATATACTGTGAATTAGCACATGCGACTCTGGTAACTTAAGATATTGATCAGTTAACTTACCTTTTTTCTCAGAAACGGTTGTTTTTCCGCTTCCATTTTCGTTTTTTCCATTTCTCTCTGAAAATGAATATTTTTTTCAAAAAAATACGATAAAAATTTGTATCTAAAATAAACACGAAAAAAAAAGTTTTATACACACCTGAACATAATCCAGGGCGTTTATGTTTGGTCCAATATACCACTAATAGAAGTATTACGACAGTTAGAACACAGGTAATCAACGCAACAAGACCAAGATGAAGAGAGGTGACTGCATTGGTCTGATTGCTTGCCAGAGCGCTGTTCAGTAATGTAAAACATTTTTACCAATTAATTCAAACTATACTCTTTATCGCTTATATTTAACTCCCTAGGTGTTACCCCGCTCAAGCGCGGGAATTAACACTTTACACTTTTTAAAAAATGATACAATGTTCAATATGTATGTAGAGCCATATTTTTTAATTCAGTTTTGTTTACACTGTTTACACAAATTTTCTTAACTGATTTTTTTCTTTGACATATTCTTTAAAATTGAAATGAAAAACTGCAGGGCTGGATATTTAGAGTAGCGGGCAGGAATGAAAAATCTAAACTAAAATGGATGACATATACATGTACGCAGTGTATTTCTCTTTGTTGCCGCTGACTGAAAAAAAAATAGCAAACTTTTTTTAAATCTTATTTCAAACCATTGATTGAGTATTTATTCTACATTTCTATTTTTATTTTTATTACTGTTCAGAATAAGAATTTCAGGTTAAAGAATGTTTTAAAAAAAACAATCCATTTCATTTATTAAGTTTTTAAAAAATTAACCATAGATTTCCGATCGAAGGTATCTGCCTGCAAAGCTGGAAAGTTCTATCCAATTTTCTCACCAGGGGTCGTGCTTTGCAAGCGTCTATCCCATTCTCTCACCAGAGGTCGTGCTACACAAGCTTCGCACCTTTGTCATCGCCGGAAAATGGCATGTCACATGATCAAAACAAGGATGAAGCACATAGCATTGTTTGTTTCTTCTGTAAGATCAGCTTGAAGGGAGGTCATCGACGTGTGACAGTGTTGCTAATTTATGTAAAATCATCGATGAATCGTTAGCGCACTGAAACTGATTTTTCAAACATCTGTCAAACTAGATCATGTGATCATATTTTAATTTTTACCTCTGCAAAATAGTTTTCCCAGTAACGTTGAAATGAAATCAATTAAAGCGTTGAAGATTGAAATTTAATTATTTATAATCATATTCATAGATAAAAGGAATAACTACATAGGTTTCAATAACATTTTACCCATCGTTTAAATTTGTACAAGAATCTTGTACATCGGGCGTTGACAGAGGTGTAAGCGAAGCTTGTGTAGCACGACCTCTGGTGAGACAATGCGTCTATCCATCAAAACTAAAATCGCGCATTCAAGAAACGAATTGACTCATTTTATTTATTCAACATTGGTCAAATCTTAATTTCTATGTATACCCTAAATAAGTTCCGAGTAAATATATTCACTCTTTGCGGAATCATTCAATATTATTTCATTCCAACCATACATTTTGATGCAAACTCCCGCTGACTTGGATCCGCGAAAGCGTGTCCACCGCCTTACTCTCATTTTTGCGAGTTCGGGCTTGAAAGTAGGTTTT
Organism: Magallana angulata; assembly: GCF_025612915.1. Lineage (NCBI taxonomy): Eukaryota > Metazoa > Mollusca > Bivalvia > Ostreida > Ostreidae > Magallana > Magallana angulata. Next base: position 25,237,254 of record NC_069114.1, read on the forward strand.
TGATTTTTTTCTCAATAATTATTTATCGGGTAAAATTCAATTATAGCTTACGGACATCATATCACACGTGTTGAAATTCTAAAGGTGTAAGCAGTTACTCTGGTGTAGGCGTTTCGTAGTTTATTTGCGAAATGTCTTAATTTATAAGTAAAGATATTAACTATTTGAGTCAATGATCTATTTAGCAAGTGAGTGTTTAGTATGTATTTTATATAAACAAGTATTTGTTTGATGTTATCATCGGTCTAGTAGAGTCAAATGCAGTCATACAGAGAGTAATAAACCAAACACCAACAACATCGTACATACTTCGTTGAATTTCTCAAAACTGTGCAGCCAGGCTCCTCGGTGAAACATCGTTCAGAAAAATTCAAATCTAGACAAGCTGGAACTTAATAAATAAATGATAAATAAAATAAGATACCCGATCTTTTCAAAACATTAAATGTGGCAACGTTAATCTACCATTGAGTTGCAAAAATTTATTTTTGAAAAACTAATATAATGACTTTCTTTCATGTTAGTGGAAAAATACAATAAAATTATATACAGTGACTGAGCATTTTTAAAATGTGACATCATGACATTAAATTATTTAGATAGTGAAAACAATGAAATAAGGATAGTTTTACTGATTATAAATAGGCATGTAGATTTTAAACAATTTTTTTTTATCAAGTTTTTTTCCCTAATGTATTTTATCACAATTTTCTGAATTCTACCCATTGGAATGTATAACAAAAATATTATTTGCGCCTCAAACCACTGATCACCTCTAACTTTTAATGTATTGTCCTTATTCAATTAGTGTGAAATTAGATTAGATCAATGGTCGATTTTTGGGATATGCTGTCCGATATCGCAAAACTGCTTCAGTATACTTTTTCACTATAGCTAATCACTTGTCGTCGGGACATCCTTTGACGAAGTTCTTGCAATTGACTTGGTTTGAGGTAACTCGTTTTACCTTTTCCCAATAATTAGCCTAGTAACAATGATTCAGAAAATAAGACAACAGGAAGATAGTATACTTGCTCTTATAAACGTGTTCGCTCAAATACGTGTAGTCTGGGCATCCTTTGACAAAGTTCGTACAGTTGACTTGGTTTAGGTACCCCATTCCACCTAATTCCCAGCAATTACCTGGCATCGGTTAATATTAATATTGGAGAAGAAAAATATCATCATGTCAAATAAAAAGCATATTAAAAATCAAAATTGATATTATTTATATTTATTGATAAATCGTTTTGCAATATCTTGTCTCACCTTTCTCTGTCTTCATACTAGCTCTGTCGTAACAAAACTCTACAAGATTGGTTCTCTCGGCACTAGGGATACAGTAATAATGGTTAAACGGCTGGTCGCCTCCAACATTACAGTTCATCCTCAGGGACGCCGACGTCCATGCCGAGTCCGTCCGTGGACATGTAAACGTTTGGTAGACATTCAACCCTTCTCTGTATCCGGGTACCTGCCAAAGTACAGAGTTATAATAATATACTGACGGACCCAAAAATTCTCAATGCCTGAAACTTCCTCTATCGGTCGTCATTTTATTCATATCTGATAAACAAATTATATCTTGTATATAATTATATATTATATATAATTATATATTATATATAATCAACCATGTGAAATGATCAATATTTATTAATTTTTAACAGTTTTTAATTAAAAAGAGAGGCTACAATTGTAATGAATGTCAATGGATTGGTGGGAGGGGGGTGCACGTAAAATGCGGTTTTGGTCACTGATACCAGATATGGCCTTTATCAGCATTAATGATGGCATGAAGGCGTGAAGACTAACAGACACTTCAAATGATCTTTTGAGCAATATTCTGCCATTTTCTTGCAGGTTCAGAGTCAACGGCTGGTGGCAACGCACACATTTATACCCAGCTCGTTTCACAAATGCTTGATAAGAATTAAATATTGAGACATAGCGGGCTAGTCATGGAGGTGATCCCGTTCTTTGTGTCAAACGTGCCGTATGCACACGCGCGCATTGTTCTGTTGGAAAATAAACCAATTGCCTTATCTATGTTGCTGCATTAATGGTTCTAAAACAGGCTAAAGAATTTGTCCGCTGGCTTTGAGGGTTCCGTTCAAAATTAATCATTGCACATGTTATAAAAAATTGTGGTTAATGACTCCTCAGACCATGACATCACACCCCACCCATCAAATCTGTATCATTCAAGAACACAATTGTTCACATAACGTTAGTGCAAACGACAGTAAACTCGACATCTGCCGTCTGCATTTTTTACATTTTATTTTGACCCATCAGAAGACTCCGATTCTGACGTTTATTCAGCTTTTTTTTTTTAATTATGAAGTAACGGTAGATGTAGTTTGGGCAACAAGCTGTGTGGACGTGTCTATACTCTTGCTGAGATATCTTATGCGTTTCCCATGTGATCTTTGGAACGCCATCCCTGGGTGTGCCTATCCGTGCTAAGACTTATGCTTTCCAAGTCCTACGGAACTACATGTAACTATAGGCGAGACGTCTTGCCGAATGCCAGTCCATCCTAAGAGAACTGTTGTCAACAATCTCATTTGAAAAATCTCCTTTGTAAATAAATTGTTCTTGTTTTTCTTATTTACAATAATACATGTATAATAATTAAGTAAACTTACACTGTAATATTTACATCTACCAAGTATTATTCCCTCTATTTCTTACAAAAATTTATAGTTAATTCATAGTTCTATATTTACATCTACCAAGTATTACTCCCTCTATTTCTTACGGAAACATATACTAGTAGTTAATTCATAGCTCTATAGAAACAGCCAGACTGAAATCTACACGCCCCGTTTATTGATTGGTCGAAATCTACAGCGGCTGAAACTGACAAGAAAGTGACAGGACCAAACTTGACACGCCCAGTTTATCGATTGGTCGAGACCTACAACTACCTAGGAAAAATCACAAACTGCACGAAATAATCATGACGACGTCAGACTCAAAGTCTCACAGGAGATGATTTGGCTGTTTCTTTTACTTAACGTACTTTCGTACATTAACACTAATTTAGTGAATTTTACTTACTTTTCATAATCAATTTATCAATTGGCTAAAAGAAAGATGTTAATATAATGATTCATTCTGGTAATTAAGGTAGCGATCATTGCAGAAAAAATTTACATAACCCGCTAACGGGGGTTATGTATTTTTTCTGCAATGTCGCTATCTTCATATCCCGAATGAATCACCAAAGAAAGCATTTTATTGTTTAAATAGAAACAGCCAGACTACCTGCAATCTACACACCCCGTTTATGGATTGGTCGAAATCTACAGCGGATGAAACTGAGAAGAATTGACAGTCTGAAATTGACACGCCCTGTTTATCGATTGGTCTAAACCTACAGCGCCTACAGTGACCTACGAAATATTACGGACTGCACGAAATAATCATGATGATGTCAGACTTAAAGTATCACAGGAGACGATTTGCCTGTTTCTTTTAGTTAACGTACTTATGTACATAAACAGTAATTTAGTGAATTTTAATTACTTTTCATAATCAATTTAATTAATGAGTTAAAAGAAGGTGTTCAAATAAACAATAAAATGCTTTCTCTAATGATTCATGTGGGTTATGAAGGTAACGATCAGAAAAAAAAATTACATGACCCGCTGACGCGGGTTGTATTTTTTCTGCAATGTTGCCACCTTCATGTCCCGAATCACCAAAGAAAGCATTTTATTGTTTAAATAATGACTCCACATTTTTCTATATTATTTTGTTTTTTAAAACAATGTTAATTCTATGATTACAAAACGGTTGTTATATAGATAGATTTGTGAAGAACTCCACAAGATTTGGTATGGGATATGATGTACATGTACAATGAATATCCATCTCGCTGTTTCGGTTTCAGTTTTCTACCATGTATATAGGAATGCGTCATAGATACCTGACCTTTTTAAAATAATGTGAGAGAAATTCTTTGTTAAGTTTAAACTTGACAAGATGTGTTGAATTTTCATGGCTTAAAATTCAAGGTGCAGTACAAAATGTGGGTATAGGATTTCATAATAAACAACATAGTACATAATAAAGTAGCCGTCTGTTGCCTATATAGGTAATCCCGAATTATAGGGAGTGAACACTAAGACCTTAATCATTGTTAAGTAATTAGAGCATCATTAGTGATGGGAGAAACCCCAACATTTATGCACATTAGATCATTAGGAGCAAGTACGTCACACACATACAGACAGACAGACAGATGTTGACAGGTCACCAACAGAATTTTTGTTTCATTATAAAGTTCAAAAAGCGAAATGATAAAATCATTCTTTTCCCCATTACTTTCTGGTGATCGTTTCTGCTCTACTCTTTGATATGAGTATAAAGAATTCTGATATTCACTCCTTCAAATATTGTACTCAAAGAATTAAATCCATCTGGTGCATATGCACCTGACGTTATATATTTTTTTTTACAAATAAAAATATATTCTTTTTACCAATAATACACCCTTGTGTATTATTAGGTATATAGTACAATGAATGTATTTTTATCATGAGAAAATATAATTTATAACGTCAGGTGCCTGTGATCTGGTGCATGTAACATGATTTTGTGCAAAGACAAAATCCTTAAATACACGGTGCATTGATGTTGAACAAATCCAATAATTCCGAATTGCTTTAACTTTTTATATAGATGTTGTAGCATACTTATAAAATATATATCACGCATAAATATATGTATTTGTCTTACCCTTGACCGGAACATCGTTGAGGAAAACAATAACGACCTTCACAAAATGCTGAATGTCGTCTGGCTAAAGAAAAAAAATACAAATCACATCCATTGGTAATTTATAATCAAGCTAAAGAATTATTCATACAAATAAATATGCAAGGTTTCTGAAAATATTCCATTCTTACTTTTCTGTCTGAATTGAAGGCACGGTATGCCGTTCCCAAGAAACGCTCGCTTCAAATAAATTCAAGGTTGGGCCTTTCCAATAACCTGCTTGTAAGTTAAATGTCTGCTTTTTACCCTTTAACTGTTTTTTATGTCGGGAAATTTGGTCATGCGAGCGATTTCATTGTATGTCCAATGAAAACACCATCTGATACACATGTGCAGTTGCAAAAAAATTATTTCAATAGAATAGATTAACAACACCGTATTGGCAGTATCTGTCATGGCTTTATTTTAATCTATCAGAACATCATAAACTATTTAATTGTATGCAAAATATTGCAAATATAGCAATAGAGTAAGTTAAATGATCAACATCGACTTTTGGGTAGTTATGATGTTAGATCTTCAATGAACCAAACAATCTATCAATCAAGATGAATCAATCAATGAAATCAATCAATCAATAATTCAAACAATATTTCAATCAATCAATCAATATGCAAATCAATAAAGTATAATCACTGTTTTGCTTTAGTGAATATGGTGGCATAGATCTGCCACCACTTGTCAGATAATTATGTTAACCTCTCATATGATAATGTCGACTTGTAAGATATTTACGTCAACTTGTCAGATCTTTATGTTGACTTGTCAGAAAATAACCATAGTGACTATAGAGACTCAACATTTTGTTGTCAAAGCGTGTTAATGCCACTAACTGCCATTTACTTGTCATCTTAATACCATATAAGTCGACATAAATATCTGACAAGTTTACATAATCATCTGACAAGTCGACATAAAGATCTGACAAGTTAAGATAATTATCTGTCATGTTGACATAAAGATCTGACAAGTTAACATAATTATTTTACAGAAAAAATAATATGGCCACTAGTTTAAAGAAAATTATCATTCATATTGTAAGTCGACTTGTCAGATAATGATGTTGTCTTGTCAGATGTTATGTCATCTTGTCAAATAATTATGTCGACTTGTCAGATAATTATGTCGACTTGTCAAATAATTAGATCGACTTAAAAGATGATTATGTCGACTTGTCAGATCCTTATGTCGACTTGTCAAAAAAATATTATTTCAAATGGATGGCACAAATTGGGCTTGGAAAGGTTAAAGTGTTGAATTCTTAACCACGTGAATAAGTGACAAGTCGACTTAAAGAACTGACAAGTGGACATACTTATCTGACAAGTCGACATCAAGATCTGACAAGTCGACATAATTATCTGACAAGTGGTGGCAGATCTATGCCACCATAAGTGAATGTCTCAATATGACAATCAATGTATCAAATTAATTGATTACTCAATGTATTCAATTATGACATTCAACCCACTGCAATGTATCAATAGAATTATTCAATTACTCAGTGTATTCAATGACTCACTGTCAATCAATGTCTGAATCAAACAAAGTGTCAATGAAAGCAAGCCCGACTATTGGCCACGGACCTGGAAGTAAACAGAATCCGGGGCAGGCTTAAGCAAAATTCTGTCATATGTCTTCATGTATGGAAAATCTATGATTATGATGCATGAAGACATCGGCCACAAGCGGTCAAGATTTTTCACAAATGCCATGACAATAAAACTGCAGAATTACTCGGCGTGGGATTTAGCATAAACTTTAACATTATTATGTAGTATGTTTACGAGGCCAGCACGTATGGTTTTCAAAAATGTATTCTGAGCAGTATCAGACAAATGTATACCATCATGGTAATATTTTGGTGAACATTGTTGTAGATTAGGGTACTTTAAGCAGGCGCTCTTACGCTTGACTATAAATGGGGCTAGTGATTTGTTAATTCTTTTTCGAGCGGTCTCGCCGGCAATATTTGATAACATATGTCTGTAGTAATTTCGTGGGAGTATCTGGGACCATATGAATTTTGTATTCGGCAGAATTTTTCGTAGGTTAACAACGGTTAATTTCATGAATTTTTGCAGTCTTAGCAACGGCATGGTCCCAATACTATTGCCCCCGCAATGTAACATTACCCAATCTGGGTGGCCTCTTCGTTCAGCGATATTTGTAATTGTGGGCTCTACATCCTCCCAGACCATACCACTCTTTCCATGCCAAAATACTGTGATATTATGTTTGTGAAGGTCTAGGTGTGGGTTTCCAAATTGTTGGACAGCGTGATGGGATGCATGTTTGATAATTGACGAACTAATGATCCAGACCGTGGTGTTGGGACCTGAAAACAGAGTATTGAATAATAATACGAGACTGTTATGAACACACATAAAATTATGCTTTACAGTCTGATATATGAACAAAACGCGTTAGATTTCCATCTGCCTTTTGACTTAATGTCCTCCTCCGAATGCCCTTGTACAAAGTACAAGTACAAATGTGTAGCTCCACCTATTCTAAATGAGTGGGATTTGAAAGTTGTTGTGTCAAGGCCAATAAATTTGACAGACTTATGTAGTACGGATGTGAATTGATATTTAGTAAGAGGTTTGTGGTTGAAATGGCAGAATTTAGGCCTTGTATTCTAACTGCCAAAAATTCACGCATGTGCTTGAATAAAGACTGGGTTTGAGAATTTCTTTCAATCTGTAGCTTAGTACCCCTATTGTATTGGTCTGTTTTTGAACCTTAAATATACAGACCAATGTTTGTTTGATTAATGGTCACGTCTTGAAATAATAAGGCTGGTGCGTCGTTACTAGTGAAAGTAAATTCGCTAATGCGCAATAATGCGAAAAATGCCAAATGAAAGGCTGCTGAAAACATAACAGCTTCATACAAGCTTGTGCACACCGTAGGTAGTATAGAAACTAATTTATTGAGACAAGATAGGGAAATTGGGGACCGTACATCCTTCGCTGGATTTAACCGATGGAAACCTAACATTTTTTTAACTATGCAAGTTTTAGTTTTGTCAATTTGACCCTCTAACTGAAGCCTGTAACTTATAATCAAAGTACTGAGAGTACTGAAAGACGGGGTCTTGAAATTGTCCGTGTTTTCCTCGAATATGTTACAAAAATTATGAGTTTGATTTAGTTGTTTCAATCTAGTATGTAAAGATTTGGCTTTTTGCAATTGCCTGATATTTTGTCTAACTATTACTAATTCCCGGCCGGGTTATAAGCTACAACTAACCGGGAAAATCAAAACAACTATATTTTGGTAGATAATTTAAATCATTAGATTTATTTTATTTTATTTTTTTTTTATTTTTGCTTTTTATTTTTTGCTTTTTAGCAATTGTCTGATACTTTGTCTAAATTTTACTCAATCCCGGCCTTCATAATTGTAGAAAATTGACACAACGGAATATTATGTAAAATAAGACCCCAAGGAAAAATTTTAAAAATTACTACTAACCGGCAAAATCAAACAATTATAATATCAAACTAGAAAATTTTAATCATTAAATTTATTCAATTTTGTGATCCAAGGGAATATCCACAAGTCGGACGGTATCCGTAAAAAAAAGTTTTATGAAAACCCTGAAAACTCTAAAACTGCTGAATTAACGAACAAAGTCAACATTTGTCTACCGATAACAAACACAGGCACCTGGCGTTAAAATATTTTTTTACAATAAAATTCCAAGAACTTGGACAATAAAAAGATTTGTCACGGTCGCCGTTTTGATTTTTCAAGACCGACTTATCTGACACGATTTTCTTTATTTGCGATTCATGCAAAATTAATAGGTAAAAATAAATCCATTCGCCGCTTACTACTCTTTTGTGTAAACTCGTGCATCACCTACACGAATTACGATACAACCGTTCCTTTCATTAAAAATCATACTCAAAAATCAGAGACATAAATTACAGAGATTGTCAACTCCGCCATTAGCGTGTAAATGTTACGGGACCAACCTCACTTTGAGAACTACAAGTGCAACAGCAATCTTGTACAAGTCATTAAATTTGAACCTGAGAGTGAACATGAACATGAACCTGTAAATATTTTAATCATGTTTTATTTAATATGAAATATTTACAAAAACTCTTTATTTAGTTTTTAAATTACTTTTTTTAAAACTTATTGACTTTTCACAAAGTAATGGTAATGCATTACTTTACTCATGTAACGGTAATGTAATGCATTACTTCAAGAATATTAAGTAATGGTAATTTAATGCCCTAATTCATGAAGTAATGTTAATGTTATGCATTATTTTACAATGTTATTCACCCCAAGCCTGATTCCAACTAAGCCGGAAAACATTAACATTTAACTTGGTTCTTCAATCGATAAGATTGTATATATTATATGATGTATAAGTCTTCCAAAATGTATAATCTATTATAGATTTTGCTTACAATGCATTGTTTAAAGGGACCTAGACACGATTTAATATCAAAATTTATATTTTTGCTTTTTTTTATGTATAATATAATTTACTTTTGCTATTTGAATGATTCACCAAAATTTGAATGTTAGAATTTAATTCGTAAGAGAGATGCAGATGTAATTTTTCATTGTTATGTAAACAAAGCTCGAGTCTTATATTTGTTTACAAATAATGTAAAGTAAGGAATTACCATTTCTTTGAAAAACCCGATTCGTAGTAAACTCATTCCATGTGTTCTTAAGTAATATTATCAACAAAAAAAAACAACATTTGATAGAAACTTATGCCCCCCTAACAAAAAAAAAAACCAGATGTAAAAAATAACAAGACTCGGGTTTTGTTGACAAAACAAAAAGTTTCAAACTCAGTATCTTGCTTGTAACTCAATATTTGACATTCAAATTTTGACAAGGCATTAAAAATGACCAAATAAACCATTCTAAACATTAAAAACAGACAAGCAAAATTTGAAATTTTGAGCTTAAATCGTGTCTAAGCACCTTTAAAATTTAAATTCAGTTTAATAAACTAAAGAGCCAACGAACGAGAAGGCAAATTCAGACTTGTTTTTATTTTTTTTGTACAAAATTCCTTTAGAGACGAACAGCAGTCATACCGCAAGTAGACTGGAAGCCAATGAAACACCTACAGTCGCACCTTCTGTTACGGCCACCTGTAATCAGCGGCCACTCGCCATTAGCGGCCAGTTTCAATCCCGCCCGTTTAGTTTTCCACTATTATTTAACCCATTTAAGCGGCCACCTGTCTAAAGCGGCCAGCGACCAGTGTATTAAGGTCCCGTGCTTTCAACACGCCTGTTTTCAACGGCCACATTTGTTGAACCGGCATTTTGTGTTTTGTCATATGACTTCAGTCTAGCAGTCACGTGACCTCGTATCCAATAGAGAAGCCAAACATAAACAGCTGATAATGAGTTAAAGACCAATAATTCGCGTTTGTAGTTTGAAATCTGCTAAGATTTAATGAGATAATTAAATTGTTGATTAAACACGCGTGTTTTGTGTTGCTCCTATGTCCACGATGTAAACTCTATTCAATACATTAAATTGTTTACAATTTCCTCGAGGTAATCGGCTTGCGCTAGCCCTAGTATTTAAACAAATAAACACAAACCTGTTATATGACGTGATCTGAGTAGAACTCGAGCATATAGTACTGTACTTGAAATAAATGAAATTAAATGCAATGGAAAGCAGGAAGAGAACAGTCCTTTCTATTCAAGACAAGGCCAAAGCTATTGAACTCAGCGAGAAAGGCCTGTCTTCTCGGAAAATTTCGGAGATTTTTAAATGCTGTAAAACGCAAATTATTAATGTGTTAAAACGTAAAAGGGAAGCCTTGGAGGATTTGGAGTGTAATGTTGACCCTGGAAGAAAAAGACGGCGTCATATCACGGGGAATGAGGAAATAAATGAACTTTGCTGGAAGTGGTTTCAGGATGCCACAAAGCGTAGGATATGTGTTACCGGACCTCTCCTACAAGAACAGGCCAGAAATTTTTCTTCTCAGCTGAACAATGATTCATTCAAAGCATCTAATGGGTGGTTAGAATCCTATAGAAAAAGACACAATATTTCTTTTGGTTTGATGAGTGGGGAGAGGGGGGATGTAAACACAGACACAGTAAATGATTGGAAAGAGAAACTTAAATTAATATGTAAAGGATATGAACCTAAAAACATTTTTAACATTGATGAAACAGGCCTTTTTTCAGAGAAACTACACGAAAAACGTTGTTTGTAAAGGGGGATGATTGTGCTGGTGGGGAAAAATCAAAAGACAGGATTACTGTTGCTTTATGCGCCTCTATGTGCGGGGAAAAGGACTGAAGAGCTTCTTCGCCAGATAAATATTCTGGACACAGTTTACTGGATTAGTCAGGCTTGGAAAGAAGTAGAAACAAGCACAATATCCAAGTGCTTTGAGAAAGCAGGCTTTATTTTTCCCACTGACGAACCCAACACTTATAACACTGATGATGAGGAAGATGAGGAAGATGAGGATGATGACATCCCTTTGTCTGTTTTAAAGTTGTCTAATGAACTTTTTGGGTGTGATTTTAGTGATTTAGTGCAATTAGATCAGGAAATTAACACATGTGATACAAATACCATTGACTGGAATGTGTCAGCGCAACAAATTCTGAATATGGAGAAAGAATCAGATGAAGACACTTCTGATGATCCTGGTGATGAAGATCCATGTTTTCCATCTATTTCAGATGCACATATTTATCTAGAAAAAATGAAAACCTTTGCACAGCATCAGGGCCATGCTAGTTTGTTAGAGCATGTTATGATATCATGTGACATTGTTAATAGTATATCTGTAACAAAATCAAAACAAACAACAATAACAGACTTTTTTAAAATCAAATTGAATGTAAAATAAAAAGGTTTTCAGACAAGTGGCAGAATTTGATGAAAAATTAAAAATGATCTCATTTGACCTATAGTCTCATTATGATTTGAATGTGTTGAGATTGAGGAGTTGAATATATTTAATATACATGTATTTAAAAACGGATATACTTAAAATTTTTGGTCATTTATTTCAAACCTGGATTAAGAGGCCACCTGTCTTAAGTGGCCAATTTGTCATTCTCCCATAAGTGGCCTCTAAAACCAGGTGCGTCTGTATTTAATTTCTAAAACATCTGTGTATAACCCGTCCCGATTTTAACTTCGGCTTGCGCATGAAGTTTGGTAGTATTAAGGTGAAAGATTGTCAAAATAAAATTCACAACTTTTCAAAAATGGCACATTGCGTTTGGGAACTTTAATTTCGATTCCACCATCAACCTCTTCTATTGATTAATGAGCTCGTACACCAACTGAATAGTCAACGGCGCTGTGCATTCAGTTACGTAACTCATTCCACATTTGAACCCGAGCAAGAATATTTTGATCAATAAAACTATTTGTTTATTTTCTAAATAGAATTTTGTTTATACACAAAGGACTTAAAAAGATTTAATGCGTGTTTTATAATACATGTTTACTGAAATGCATGAAAACTTTCTGCACTATTTTCTTACGCGTAGACTCAATTCATGTGTTCTACGCGTGCCTTCCGGTTTGAGACTTCGGCTGACAGTAAACCAATAGACGGGGTCACGTGACCCCGTCTAAAAATTGAGCATTCTGAATATCTGGATATGTAGCGAGGTATTGCTCTAAAACTGAGATCTTAATTGGAGTTGAACCTAGGTGCATTGAATCTTGGTCTTGGTGGCTGATAATGCCTTGGGCGTAAGGGACGAAAATTGGTGTTATTTTGCGGGGCGAAATTTTGGTGTGCTGGATTTGGATGGGGGGATCTGATGACTTGGATCTGGGCCGACTGATAGGACCAACAATGCATGCGTGGGTGTGACTTGTTGCAATGCATGCAAATATGCTGGAATGAACACTGGGGTTTGGGACAGGAACCTTTAAAGTTATAATCAAAACATTTGAGTAAAGATTTTGACTGTTGTGGAGCTTGTTGAACTTGAGCCTGCATATACAATGACCATAACTCCGCATCGATAGAGCCAAATGAAATTGATGTGTTTTTAGACATTTTGAGACGGAACTGCCTGTCGTATTCAATCCAATTGCCATTTATATTGTGGCTATATCCTAAACGTATTGTGTGGATATATTTCAAGATACCCATGCGCGGATCCAGAAAATTTTTCCAGGGGGGGTCCGAAGGATAATTGTGTTTGCCAGGGGGGGGGGGGGGGGTCCGAGGCATATTTTCGATAATTTTACTATGTAAATTTAATAAATTTTCATTTTCCAGGGGGGGGGTCGGGACCCCCCCGACCCCCCCCCCCCCCCCTCTAGATCCGCGCATGATACCCTGTATGTCTGATGGGTGTCTAGCCAGGTATATGCTTGAGAAAATCAAAAACGCATCAAGCCGTGTTAATTGATGTAATTTTGTTTGTTTTAGTTTTTGGTTCAATAACCCCTGACCCTCAACTATGGAAAATTTGTGCGAATCCTGAGCGGATGTATCAACTGTTTCTGAATTGATGATTTTTGACAGATCAATGTATTGTTTTGACCATATTTTGTCTTTGATGGTTTGAGGGACATGAACCCCAAGCTCATCAGAAATGCTTATGAAAAGGTTTTCACCTGAAGTTGTCTTGACACAGGGATTGATGGCGCTATGGTAGGTAGTGATACTGCAGTCTGCTCACTGGTTGTGGGATCATCGACTGGTAGCTGATGCTCTTTATTTTGAGGTTGAGTGGACACAAAGTGGACCGCTGCCTGCGTTGGCCTGCTCGGGCCTGCTTGGGTTTGGGTGGCTGTGGTTGCCGGATTGAGGGCCCTGAGAGCCGGATGAGCATTTGGCCTGGCGTAGGGTGACTTGCTCTTTCTTTTAGACCTCAACATTTTCGCAATTTGGACAATTGATTGAATTACACAAGATTACCCGATTACTATCCACCGATGATTAATCGAGCGATTAAGTCAGTCGTGATGAACAATGGATTGAATTTTTTCCAGGTTGAAGCTGAGAAAGGTCGATACACTACTGCGCATGCGTAATATAAGGACCCCAAAAGGGGCCATGCGAAAAGAGTTATCTTTCTTTCGATGTATATGTTAGTGAAATGGTTAATCTATTCATTTCCATAACATGACTTAACTCATATCGAGTTAAGTCGGAATGTCTTCGAATATTTCACTGAAAACTAAAAAGAAACCCCTATAACTACTATACTATAGCAAAAGACAGGTTCTCGGTAAGATCGGAATTTGTTTACTCGTTATTGTCATTCTGTCCGTCTGCATGTCCGTTTTTCTTCAACAAAAAAGTACTGGTTTTTCTTGAATTCATGACTTGCATGTAATTCACTGAACTGAGGCTATAGTAGGAAGATGCTTAATAATTTGCATGAACTTTCAACTGGACTTAAAACTCAAATCTGTTTGTCTGTTGGTCAGTAATAAAATCGGTTGGTGCATCAGGGAATATTTGGATGCTGATTTCCAGATGCCTGAAGAGGTTTAAGTTGGAGAGAGTGCCCTTTGATGGCCTTATCTATAACATTACTGGTCCTGTCTTTACTAAACTTGGAAGGATTAAATGTATCTAGCAATATTAATGCACTAGATTGGCTTGGATGCCAGATGGATAAAACGTTGAAATTAATAGCGTGGCTCGAACTACAACTTGGAGTTATAAACTAAGCAGAAACAGAGCAACTAGCTGGAAATCTGATGTAATTAAAAATGTTAGTCACGTCAATAAACTAATATCAAAGGGGCATGGTCGTGATTTTAGTCAAATTATATTTTTGTTTTTATGCTTTAGGAATGCATTTTAAATAATCATATGATTTGAGAGTCAGTGGTAGAGTTATAGGCAAGATTCAGGGCTCACAATTCTTTGTCATGTTAACAAGGCTCGTGCCCTGTTTTTGTTTTCATAGGTTCAATATACAAGTATAAAAAAAAATCTTTTTCAGGTTCATTTGTCAATCAATATATTCTAATGTTTTACACATTCATTATAGGTCTAAAACTGGAATTTTCACTTCAACATTCAAATGTAAACTTTATATATATAACTTTATATATATAACAAAGAATTGTAAGCTCTGTAACTTGCTTATTACACAACATACGACACTCAAATATTGGTTGCCTATAAAAAAAAAATTCCTTTCTAAAGCACTATGAATTTGACCAAAATCATGTCCATGCCTTTTTATGTGTTTTTAATAAAGTTAATACAAGTGACAAAACAACCCTAACATTTAGAATGAGATTCTTTATGCAACAGTGCTCTTTATTTTCTATTGCTTCTGAATTTTGATACATTTACATTTTCTATTCTTAAACATTGTTTATGTTTATACTAAGAGAAAAAACCAAAATAGGACAATAAAATAATATTTCTTTTTAAACAAAAAACAAATACAAAACAAGCAAGGATTATTTTAAAAAAAATCACTTTATTAAAAATGATAGTTCAGTAACTTTGGAAAAGAAATAGGGACAGGGTTTTACGCTACAGTTACAATCAACTCTATGTAACAACAAGTACATTTTCAACGAAATGGTATACTACTCACATTTATAATGAAGACTGAAGAATGTAATAAATATTACTTATTATCACAAGAACACTGAACAAATGTCGGTAAATGCATGTACAATGTACGTCTATATACATTCAATGACTCACTAAAATTCCAAAGAAATTCCCAGTTACAGAATTGTTCATATTGCAAAAGAAAGAAGTACGGTACTGGAATATTACTACTCATTCTTTCAGTGTAAAAAAAAACCCACCCAGTTTATTAACCATAACAAAGAAACATACACTTGATGTTCAAAAAATGAGATTTAAATACTTTCAAAGTCAGCATTGATTATCATTTATATAGCAACCCTCAAGGACTTTGTTATAGCTATTAAAATATTGATACACTTTTTATGTAAACTTAAAAAATTAAAATTTAAAAAGAGAAAACATTTAAAACAACTTTTGAAATCAATGTAGTTATTCAAACTACAATTCTATGACATCGTATCCTGGCATGGGATAAAAAGTATTTTAATATATATATACAAACATATACCGGTAAATCTTCTGGTACTTGAAATCAAAAATCCTCAAAATTGCACTCATCCTAATTTTGTTCAGCATTAAATTTTCATTTTAACTCAATACACTTCTGTTCAGTCATATTAAAATTTCACTTTGTAATACAGTGTACATGAAATAACTGTACACAATCTAAAATCAAATCGCATGCACGGGAGTTCAGTCTCACTTTGTAGACCGGTACATGCATAACTCTGTTTATATTACTGAACACAGCAAGCATTGTCCCTCTCACATAAAGACGAACATTTTACCTTACACTGCTACACAAAAACATGTGTACCAGCGGGAGAAATTGGATAATGAACAAAGTGTTCACACGCCTTGCAAGTCAATACATTACAGGTTCTTGAAAACAAATGAAAAGCAATCTCTATTTTTTTTTTCTCTAAAGACTAAAACTAATGAATTTACAGTATGTACAGTATATACAAATATTTACACAATATTTTAACAATATGCAATGTACAGGTAACTGAACTGGCCCCAGTGGCCATAAAACTTAGACGAGCTCACTTTTGATCTCAGTCTCACTTTAACAATAGGAATTATGGTGGAAAATTGAGACTGAGATCACAAATGAGCTTGTCTTTAGTAACAACATAATAAAAACAAAGATAACATGGCACAGCTGGCTTCATCTATGAAACCTCTCCTCCATCCAGAGTCCTTCATCACTACGCTTGTTGTGGTGCGGTCCGTTTATTGTGGGGTATCCACTTCAAACAGTTTGAATCAATGGCTCTATTGTCTGTGGGTCTCTTGGCCTTCTTCTCCAAGAAATCTTCGATCAGATCCTAGAGGACAAATTGTAATGGGTTATCAGTTGTACTGAGGACTTATAATATTTATCTGAGCACAACAAACCATCTATTGAACTGATTTGTTTTATTATGAAAATTAAATGCATTTGAAACCCTTCCATAACTGAGATACATGAATATGTATAACAATCCTAGTTATAGGTATTTATATTCGACTGAGATCTTATTGTTTTGATTTAAAACAAAATGATTTATCAACAAGATATGGTTTACAAATCAAGCATTTATTTTTACAGGAATCACATACCGCTATCTGGCACTGTTGATCAACAGAGCTAGTTTTTGGTACGTTTGATTTTTAAAAAAATAGAATTACATTGTACCTGTCTCTTAAGTACTAAATGTTTGCCCTTCCAGTACTTGAGCATGCCCAGGGCCTGAAGAGTGCTGACAATGTCGTTAGCATTAATGGCTGTCTCCTGGCTCACATCTACAAGATTTAACATCAGAAATTTATATCATGAAAGATAAACTGTTAGAGGAGCAAAACACACATCTACAAGACTTAAGGTGGTATGTGAAATCTGTCGATATTAATGTGGATTAAAGTACATTATAATTAAAATACTTTCACCAGTTTAGAATTTTCAAATTTTACAATGTTTAACCAAAAAATAGCTTTTAAAAATATTTAGAGAAGTAAAAATTGTAAAACCCGAGCGGGATTCGAACTCATGACTTACAATTTGTAGTAAACCCTCTAACCCACTGTGCTACGCAGTAAGGTGAGAATATTGAGAAAAAAAACTACTAATATAATTGCACTTCATGTTTTTGTTTATTTCGATAAACATTACATTACAACATGTAAATGTCCCATACCACCTTAATATCAAATGATGTAAACATCATAACAGCTGAACTGGCAGAGAACCAAAACACACATTTGATACACCCGCCTTGTGCGCCCTCCCTACCTTTGATACAGATTTCCTTGCCCTGGTACTTATGGAGGTACCCCAGCAGCACGTCCTTCCAGTAACTCCTGTAGCTGATGAGACCAAGGTCAGACAATGGTCGCTCGGGCGAGCCGATCTTGTTCTCCGTTTTACTTAATAAATAACCTACAAAATTGCAGACAAATTACTTTTGAATACTTGGCTTTATTTGTAAAATAAAAACATCAGTTATTATATAAACTGATCATTAATCATTTATACATTTTGAAGGAATCGATTACAATCTGTTTTCATCGATTTATGATCAATTACAACTGGTATTCTCCTAAATAGTTCATTATAATTTGAATACAACATTTAGCAATGGGTGCCATGCTTGATATGAATAAATTAAAAGCAATTTATTTAAAAAGTTTAATGAAAACATGTTTATACAAATGAGTATATCTTAATCTGCTGCTTTAATCTGATTGCAATTAGAGGTAAAATGCATTTCAGTTCCGACAAAAAAAAAGGATAATAAAACAAAAAATAAATGCATCACTTACCTTGATATATAGTATACATATACACTGTAGATTGTATGAGTTGTAAATCCTTTTTTAATTGATTAAAGCAAACTATATGGTATCTTATACATGATATCTTATACTATGAAAAAAATTATCATTAAACACTCACTGAAGTCGATCAACATTTTCCCATAGCCCTGCCTCATGTACTGGGGCAATGTCAATATACAGGACACATTGTAGTTCAAGAAACTATTCTTCTCCTGTTTAAGAAAAAATAAAACTATTAAGTTTAAAACATTTATGATTTAGTAACAAATGAGATGCTTAAATGTGTATGTAAACAATGAAACTTTCAACAGGAAATGATGCAGAGAGAAATCCACAGATTTGCTAACCTTGGAGAAGTAGCCGATTATATGACACCCATGATTGTCATTCTCCGTCATGACGTAAAACAAGAACGGTTCCACATCAAAATACAGAGTCTTGTGGTCTAGGAACAGCTTGGCCAGTAAGCAGAGGTTCTGACAGTAAACCTACAGAAGTACATAGCTTAATAAGTATAAATCTGCAGACTTGCAAACTAATAAGTTGCATCCTACAATCCAAGAAATTTTGCTAACTTTGGACCAAACTGTATAATACCATCTTATTTTTTGACTTTTGAATGAAAAGAGTATTGTTGTTTCTACCTTGTTTCTTTTTCCATCTACTTCAAACATAGAAATATTTTTGTTTCTGTAGATTTCATCCCCTGGTGGATGTCTCCATACACATTTTGCCTTGAAAAAATAAAAGAATGATTTTTTTTATACATTCAATTCACAAATTTTCACAATTTTAATCCACATCCTCATATTGGTATACATATTTATGTTATCCTACCATGTGTCTCCTGAGAATTGTGGAAGTTTTCATGTACTTGAGACAGAACTCGCATAGGTAGATTTTGGGCAAGCGGGCATACTCCTCAGGGTAAGGGCTGGAATACCATGTGGACATTTCGAAGCGGCCGATCTCCAGCTTTTTGATCCTGTACTCCTGCAGGTCATTCCTGGAGTAGTGGGTAGTAATCTCATGCTCCTGTAGAAATTTATGGTCATAACAATTTATTCTGAATTCAAATAAGATTACTTGTATGCATAAAATTAGGAAGATAAATCTGTGCCTGATTTTGATTTTGTAAATTAATTCATATCATTTTTGGATTGGATGAGTAAACAGAATATAATAAATGATTTTATTAGTGAATGTGCAATAGTTAACAGGATTTTTATGGCTAACTTTTTAAAAGCACACAGATTACTGTTATCTCTTTCAGTAAAGCCTGTTTTCAATTCCTTAAAAAATCAAGTACAAAAACTCTTTGAAAAATCAAGGAATCAATATGAAACAGCAAATTTCAAATAGGGAATCAAAATCCATTGATTAGGTGAGCACATGTCCCCACAAAGTCCCTATATATATATATATATATATATATATTAATTATAATATACTTTCTCTGGTTTAATACATGTATGTGTAATTATTTACTCTGAAAAAAATATTTTCTCTGAAATAATTTTTCAATAAAAATTGTAAATTGATTTCAAAAATGACTTAAGTTTGCCTACATAAATTCAAAATGACTCCATAATAAAGTGTCCCAGAGCTTGCTCTTACCAACACTTCACAGGCCTTCGCCTGGGCCTCCTTGAACAGCTTCAGATCGCTCTTGGACGCCAGACCCTGGAGCAGTGGTTCCCTGGCTCGCTCAAAGTTCTCCTTGTGTGCACGGTGTTTCTTCCTCAGGTCGTCAGGAATCTCTTTGAATTTCTTCCTCTCGTCTCGTACTGCTCGCACTTTTTCTTTCTGCTCATTGGTCTGAACCTGGAAAGCAGGTATGATTTTAACTTCAATGTTTTAATTTCCCATCTGAGCTAGGATAAATGATGCATTTTATTTAAGATCAGACCTGTTTCATTGTTTTAAGAATTTTTCAATATTTTTGATTTACTGGTAACTAAACTATACAATTTAAAACTCATTCCTAAAGATTTCCAAAACACAAGAAACCAGAACATTTCCTGATGAACAACATCCATAATTCATATGTCACACAGCATAAAAGATTATTCAAGTGAGTTTTAAAATCATCTAGAGTTAAGTAATAAAAGGACTATCTAAAATCGATAGGAATATCAAGTGTCTTAAAAAGAAATACTGTGGTTTCATTAATATTCAAGGGTATCAATTTTCGTGGTTATAGGGAAAATCATAGTTTTGAGGATACGGAAGTTCGTGGCCAGTAACCCTATCAATACAAAATGTTAATAGAAATTGCACCTCAATGAACATTTATTTCGTAGATCAACTTAACAATGAAATCCACGAAAATTGGTATTCAACGAATATTGATGAAACCACAGTAGATAATTCGTTTACAAATAAATGTTGCGATTTTGTGCCCTACCAATCGTCTCATATCTCTCTTTCCCGAAGTTGTCTCCTGGGTTTTATCCTTTTCTTCCTGCTGCTTCTGACGGTCATCATATTTTTTCTATTTCGGCAAAAACAAATAAGGTCAGACACTGAGACATGTGATTCATAATCTTGCATCAGCATGTTATCTTTTATTCATTTCGCTGAAAATATGCATGCTCAGAATCATGAGCAGGAATTTACATTTATCCTGCATTGTGTAACTTTTGCAACATGACTTGAAAATGTACTTTTTCGCAATTAGACCAAACAAAACTTATTTTTCACATATTATAGAAACTATTTCAGCAATTAAGAACACACTTTCGGTCATAAAACTACCAGGTACTTTTAATTTTACATTCTTGCAATGAATAACAATCATACTGTATGGCTTAGAAAAAACAATGAAAACAGAGATTAGAATTGATCAGAAATTAAAAGACTACCCAACACTTTCATTAACTGTTTTTCCATTGTTATTTATCATACAATCAACTGCACTAGCTTTAAAAGATAAGCTTGTTTACAAGTTCCAATAACCATGGATACCTTGCATTCATCGGCTGAAGTGTTGTGATAGAGGGGACACGACGCTAGTGTTCTGTGAGTCTCATGTCTTCCAGTTAGATGACCTTGGGAAAAAAAAAAAAAATTCTGACATATTATTGATTATACAAGATGTTAATTAGCACATTTGCCAAACAAAACCCCATCAAAACACAGCAAACATAGAATTTTTACACGTCAATCCCTTTTTTATGAGAATTCCTATTACCGTACAAAAGATTAACCTAAAACTGAAAAATTCAAATTTTTCTCTTCTAACCCCTCCTTATTCTTTTTTCAATAGATCATTTTCCCATTCAATTCCTTATCAACTTGTCCATGTAATTACTGGTTTCAGATACATGTTTTACTAACATGAATAAGGAACTCTTTCTTGACCACTTACCTTTAGAATCACAACCGGGGAGTGGGCACTTTGCATTACTCTCATTATAGTCCATGTTAGGGGTGGCCCTTTTCTCTGTCCACATGGACATTAGGCCGTCCTCTGAAGAGGACTCCATTGTCTGTTTTTTAGAAGACTTCCCTTGTCTTGAGGGTGTGGGAAACTTTCCCCTGGGCGTCACAGTTCTTTCACTTATCCCACTCCTGCGACTGTCCTTTCCGCGACTGTTTTTACCGGAGTCTGATTTTCCCTTGCCTGGGCTATCACTGATTGCCCGGTCAGAGTCACTAGAATTACCACTAGAGCGAGAACTGTTGGTCTTGCTCTTGTTCTTGGCTGCACTGGCCGTCTTGCCTCGACTGGATTTGGGTACAGGTGGTTCACTTTCTGATTCTGATAAGGACTCTGAGAGATTCTTCTTTCTTTTCTTCTTTGGTGGTGCCACTGGATGTGGAGAATTCAGGCCTGTAGATGAAATAAATAAAACCATGTGTCATACAAACAGCTTGTTCAGGTTTTTTATGAATCACTGAGAATTGACAAATTAAAGGATTATTATTTCAAAGAGACCTTTCTCCAGGCTTCCTTTAATAGTCTATTGGTTTAAAAGTGAAGTGATAATGCTACTGAGAATCAGATATAATACCAGTTGCAAATGAGCTAAAAATATAGTTCTGACCTACAGGATCAGACAAACCAGACAGATGTTCAATACTGCTACATTTGGCAATTGGTTTAAAATTTGTTGTTAAAGTAATTACCAGGTAGGTATTATTATGTATGCTAATTAAATGTCATTTTCTATGCAAGTCTAAATCTACCTATGGCATGAAAAATGGCTAAAAATTGTTTACATTATAGTGACAATTTATTTTGCTAAGAAGAATACAAATAAATGCACATAAATTGACTTTTGATATAGTACGGTACACGAAACAGGCTTGAAAACAACTCAGTCAATTCATAAATACATAGTTAACTTCTATGAATATAATAATGATATATACAAACCATGGCCTTTCATAGATCTCAAGAAGAAAAATCATGTTTGTATACAAATTAAAATTAAATCAAAACTCTCTGGGGGTGAACAGTCAAATGAAACACTGTCATAGAAAATAAACATCTCTGTCCCACAAACTGTGACAAATACCATTAATAACAAACCTAACTATGTGACCTTTTCAATTAACACAGCAGTCTGAGCAGACTTTTAAACTATATGACCTATTTAAATCAAATTAATGGGTCACATCAGGGATTAATTTAAGCTCTGGGGGGAAATTACTACACGTATCTTAGAGAAATTGGCAAACTGGCTAATCAGTTTACCCTACTGAGTGTTGACATTTGATCCCCCCGGGGAAGGTCCCTTTTGATTTCAGTTAACGGGTCTGATGTTTTTTTACCTGCAGCTGACCTCCGTGTGACCCTGGACTCTGCCACACTCTCTGCTTCACTGTCCACCACAGAACCCTCACTCTCCTCAGACTGAGAGGTGTCTTTCCCTCCTCTCTGCAACAAAAAAGAAAATTTGAATACAAGTAAAGAAACTCAAATGAAATTTTTCTGGTGAAACAAGACAAACATACAAGAAAAGCATAAAGTTTTTAATAGACATAACATTTCATTGATTCGCATTCTTAGATGGTCTTTTAAGAATTTAATTCTGTTGTTTCAAATACACATATAACCACACTACTCATAAATAACCATAAAACATTTGATTTGGGGATTTATTTTCTTTGAAAACATTTAACAATTATTGCCTCATTGCACTTAATTCATTCTGATCATTTCGTCAGTCTTATTCAATGGGAGAAATATTGTGACCCTCTGGATGCATTTGATTTTAGCCTTTTTTAAACACCTGAGCACATAAATTAATCCTGATTTTTTAAAATGATTGTCTGAAGTTACAAGCCGGAGTACAAGCCCCATTGGTTGACAAGATACAGACTTTCCAAGGAAGCCTAGGTAATCTAAAATTTAGGTTATGATGAGGATATTTGAACACCAAACGTGAATAAAATCTACCAATACGTTCACAACCAAACAGTAAACTGCACCCAATACTGATAAATGAGTAATAGTGTCCAGATTTGAAGACATGGTGTTCAGTTATCATTTATATTGAAGTAAAGAGTTCAAGGAATGAGGCTACGTCATACTTTGCATAAAATCTGTGTTTTTAGGTCAAAAACACTTTGTTTACCGCTTTGTGTGACTTTTAAGGGTAAAACTTGACATACTTTTTCTTCAGAAAAACTTTATTCAATATGAACAAAAAATAAGTCCAATTTGGTAGGTAAAATAGGTATACCATTCTGGCATTTAATCGCCAAATGGGAGTCAAACCACCAAATGGGGGTCGGTGCCCAACCTGATCAAAGCTGAATTAAATCACGGAAATGCATGCATAAAAAGTCGACTATAGTATAGATCTATACAATATTGGCGTTCAGTATTGATGAAAATATTTCGAACATAAATAAACTTTCTACAAAAAAGAGTCTTAACATAGAAACCAACTACCGACTAGTTTTTCTAGTTTTGTTTTTGTACAAGATTTATGAAGCCCATTGCTTTAGATACATAGCTACTATACGGGATGAAGACTGAGGCTTATACCACTGTTACCTTCCGTTTCGTCATATCCACTATAGTATACAGAATGTAAAGCGGTCTAATGGAGTTTCAATTTTCAAAAATTAAGGCATTCTATGTTTTTCATTCATTCAATTAGTACAATATTCCGCCGATAATTCACTTCCGGTTTAAACAGCGCCTCCTATCACTTTTTCCGATCCCGATGGAAAATAATTAATGAAAATTTATCTGGTGGTTTGAGAAGAATTCTACTTTACTTATTAATTTTCCTTATTTTAGACGAGTTCAGGTTAATAGAAGGTGAGGAGAAAGCATGTAGAAATATATTTGTTTGATAATTTTTTAACGATCCATTCTACCAGAGACATGAATATAAAATAACGTCATATGTAGCTGATTCTATATTTGCTGCATTTTCCTGATTTGTAAATAAGTTTAAAAGAAGATTAGGGAATAAGATGGCGCAAATTCCCATTCGATTTAGTCGCGAAATACAATTTTGAATTTATTTTTCCCAATTAAATCTATTCAAATATATTATAATACAGGTTTGCAAAAGCACAATTTCTAACTATATTCAGTTTTTGATATATTTATCAACAAAAAGATAAGAAAAAAATATTTCCTGAAATTTTGATGGTATCAAACCCATAACATAATATCTTAATTAAATCAGGTTAGCTTATTTCAGGTACTCTAACCACTGATCCATTTCAGACACAACAAATTAAGTTGTTTTAATATTATGTGGGACCTTGGCCACGAATTTACCGACTTGTATTATTTTTTCAAAACGTTGAATTGTCGGGGCACAAAATGCCATTTTAATGTTTAGTGGGTCATCTCTTCACGTTTTTTGTATTTTGAAATCGTTTTGTTCTCCATTAGACCTTATTTAGACTATGAGAAAAATATGGAGCACACCCACTCTTTAAAAGAAAACGCATTGCATGAAGTTTTAAAAATTGACACTATTTGTAGGTTTTAATATGTATACGCCTGTTTGAGTCAACATATTCCAAGTATTGAACATATTTATAAGTTAAAAATCAATGATATATTAAATATATATTGAATTTGTTTTAAATGATTTTTAAAAAAATTATCAGATTTATTGATACTTTGATTTTTCAGTGGCTTGTCCGACCGTGTATAGGCATTTTACACCCCTTATCCACCCATCTTCTTTACCGTAAAGATTTAATTTGATCAATAGTGAATTTTAATTTTTTTTTATTAATATGGCATAACGTTATATTGCGTCGTTTTTAATTTGGGGGGGGGGGGGCTCATCTAAAAAAAAATTGACAAGCAAAAAATAACAAAAACAAAAAAAAGGATCAATTTTATATTTAAATTTAATAAAAATCTTTGCTGCGAGAAAAAGTGGGGGAAGGGCATGCCCCGTACCCTTCCAGGTTCCCCCACCGACTCCGATACTACTTGCCTGGCTGGATAGAAGACTTGTATTTTACTTCCGGATTGATCTTGTCCGGATTTGGTTCTTCGTTTTATCGGATGTTTCGCAAGCATGGCAAGGGGAGAGTGACTAAAATTGAGAACAAGTGGTCTGTGA
Organism: Magallana angulata; assembly: GCF_025612915.1. NCBI lineage: Eukaryota > Metazoa > Mollusca > Bivalvia > Ostreida > Ostreidae > Magallana > Magallana angulata. Next base: position 25,262,988 of record NC_069114.1, read on the forward strand.
AGAAGTTAGTGAAGATTTTATCGTGATTTTGAGTGTGGAAAGTTTTGTTCTCATATGGTTTACCTTATGCATATGTAAACAAGGCTCACATATGCAATGGACTACGAGGATCCATATGAGAGCCTTCCACCAACTTCCACACCGACGACGCATATGTTAGCGGGATCGGCGGCTGGAGTCCTAGAGCACAGTGTTATGTACCCCGTGGACTGTGTGAAGGTGTGTGTTACAGTGGGAAATGACCCCCAGAGAAACATGGGGTCAGGGACAGTGCTGGGTGTGGGACATCACCCCGGCCCTACACGTGTCCTTAACCTTGTGATAAGCCTTACGTAATGTTTTAAACTCCTCATTGATAAGAAACACTGCCCGACGTCTCATCAGTTTAACACATCAACATTCTAATGATTCATTCCTGATAACTTTGTTAACTGTTAAGTGCAAGTCGTTAACGGTACTCAAACTAATTGCTGTTATGTTAAATGTTAATACCTCATATCACCAAGCTATAACTTATTGCTGTTATGTTAAATGTTAATACCTCATATCACCAAACCCAAAGGTATTTGGCAATACCTTTTGTGACATATCTTTGATTTCTGAAAAAATTTACACAGTAGTCGCCAACTCCAGAATGAGTTCATTCTCGATATGATAAGTACATTATTTTGTTATAATGAGTTTGTAGATAATTTCTTGTAGATAATGTTTAAGCAAAAAACTTAGTTAAAAATTATTTCTAGTAGTTAATTATCTTATTAATATGTAAACGGTGTGACTGTTGGACCGAGAGCAGATTTAACACAGTGCAATTTTTGTAGAACAAAATTTATTTGAAAGGCACACAGTATGATCCGCCTGGTTGCCTACTCAAATCATCAGCCAAAGTTTAACTAAACGTCACGTGCTCAGTGTACATTATGACGTCATGTTTCGGATGTAAATCATACACTTTTTGTCTTCGGAAATAGCCGAAGAGAGTTACGTGATTCCGAATTTTTGTTTATTTCTTCTTTCATTGTTCATCAATAAAATTCATATAAATGCCGCTGTAATAAAATTGGATACTTTATTCAGTATCTAAAAGATCAGTTCCTTGACGTTAATGTTTTTAATCTCCACCTGATAATTTGATAAGACATACATAGAACAAGTCGTGTTTCTTGATTGAAGCACTATTGAAACTTATCTGGTTTCCTTTTTAATTTCTTTTAATTCAAATTACCTTCTAATGAAACACTGGAACTTATTTCATCGAGTTTAGGGGCAATAAACATCAAAATGTACCAGTCAATCAATGATCGAACTAACTTTTTAAAAACAAAATGGCTGCCAATATGGCGGCGCCCAGGGCTGGAAGAAATTTTTTTTGGCCTTAGTACCCCTGATTTTCTTATATATACCAGTACGTGTTACCATTAATCCTCGCTTCGCTGCGCTCGGTATAATGAGTTATCATTTGTTTCAGCTAGGCGTTACTATTCTCAATATTATATTACATTTATTGATTGATTGTGAGGGAGATATGAAGATTTATTCTCCTAGTGAAAATCATATTTCTTAAGGGCAACGCCAAAGGGAAATATGATTTTTCTGGGGGAATATATCTTTATATCTCCAAAATGTTCATGCAATAAATTGTTTTATTAAAATAATAAATTTCATATACTCATCGAAGGTCATAATTTAGAATACTAGTACATTGAGTTCTTGTCGTTTTTCGCTTTTGTAAAGCAATAATGAACGAAATGTTTACCTGTTTCTTTTTATGTTAGTTTTCTGATGTAAAAGGCATTTAAAACGACAGTTTTTAGAATTTATCATTCAATTACATTGTATGCCCATCCTCAGGATTTTTCATAGTACGCATGGAATGAAAAATCACATGGCTTTTGAAGGGGTAGGATATGATGAATATATGGCAATGACAGGAAAATATGAAGTTTTATTGCCCTGACACATGATTGTCTAGAACCAATCAGCTAACATGTTATATAGAATTTATTATAGTGACGGGGAGGTATAATGATATGAGATATATATACGTTATTCATCCTTACCCTTTTTTAAAAATTGTTTTAGGTTCTACTTTGTACAGAAAAGTTCTTTATAGAGAAATATGTCAATTAGTCAGATGTCAGTTTGATTGATAAAACAAAATCCTCACCAAAATTTTTATGTAAATGCATTAAAGATGCAGAGACAATAATATTTAATGAAAAATGGGATGGGATGGGGGCATGGCAAAATACTTTAAATGCAATGTTGTTACATTACAAATAATTTGCATTTTTAGAACAATGTGACAATATTCAAATTGGTAAACTGTCCCAAATAGTCCATTTATATAAAGTTAGTATGTTAAATTGTTTAAACAAGTTCATTATCCAACTTTTGCAAGTTAGATATCTTATACTGATATATTATCTCAATAAAACTAGGTATCTAATTTGCTTTAGCAAGATTTTAAACTTAATAAGGTTGAGAAAGCTTCGCTGGATATTATAATGAATTTAAAAGGTCAAAGTTTTATTTATCAAAGAGAATAATAGTTCATATTGAATCAGATTTTTTCTCTCATGCCTCAAGAACTGTACTGAGTAATTCCTTATATCCATCAACGTTGTTTCATTTGATCTTTCTTTCTGTATTTTTATTTCATTTTCAATCTTAGAAATAATTGATAGATGTTAAAAACTTAAATGCAAAAATTATATTGTACCTATTACTTACATGTGTACAGTTTAAGTGTTCTTTAAATAGATATAACTGTGTGACTAAAGTACCGTGAATTTTTTTCAGACACGTATGCAATCTCTGGTACCTGATCCAAAGGCTGACTACCGCAGTGTACTCGATGCATTTAACACCATCATCCGCCATGAGGGGATGCTGAGGACGATGAAGGGGGCCCCCATCGTTGTACTGGGGGCTGGACCGGCACATGCTTTCTACTTTGCGTGCTACGAGTTTCTGAAGAAGAATCTGAGCGGGGGTAAACAGGGCAACCATTTAGCTCACGGTAGGTCAGCAGTGTGGAGGTAGAAGTATAATGTCTTATGGACTGTACATTATGCCACATATGGTTGATGTTTATGCAGCATATGGTTGCTGTTGCTTTTGTTGTCTACATTAATTTTATTAACAAAACAGTATCGATTCCATATGATCTAAATTTTATGGTTAAGTCTATTGTACATTGTGTTGAGTGCATTGGAAGTAGTACTAGTACTTACCTGAACAATTATGTATCACATCAGATAAACAAGCAGCAGCTGTCATAATTGATAATTGGAATGTTTAAAAGCAAGAAAAGTTAGTTTTACATGTTTATTTTCTCAATGCTGCGTAATCAACATAGTCCATGAAGAAATTGTCCCCCCCCCCCCCCCCCCCCAAAAAAAAAATTGGATGCATCGATTCACATTTGAGTCATACTATCCAAAGAATGTATGTTGAAGAGATTAATATAATCTTGAGATTAGTTTTTATGACAACAGACAACTTTAGTTAGTTAATTCAAGTACTATTACAGCACAGGCACCGGCCCATTTTTTAAATGATCATGTATGTAAAAGCATTGTGCAAGTATAAAGGCTTGATTCTCAGAATGTCTTTATTCACTGAAATAAAAGCAACAGTCTAGAATGTATCTGGAAATCTTTTCCTTCCAACAAATTCAAAATATGTACATGTTTATCATTGGCAAAATCACTAAAAAAGTTAAGTTTTAATTTTATATAAACATATCAATTTATCATCTATGTAGAATGACATTTTGAGTTAGAAGGGTGATCACAAATAGACGCAATTCCTTTTACTTCCTGTTCTATAGATTGACTGTTAAAACTTGAGGCAGGAAGTTGTTTACTATATGTTCTTTGTAATGGGTCAGAGGTCAAAGATCATTTCCATGACGATATCATTGTTTGGGCTGCTAGTTCTCCTTTTATCTCATTTTGCCTTCCTTTTAAATCCGTGCATGTGGTCACTCCTGTCTTCACTGCTATATCTGTGTACCTGTTGCTTTTCATATGGGTTGTCATCCTCTTATACAAATTAATGGAAAAAACTTTCTTTTTGCAATCTGTAAAAAAAAGTAGCCTAATATATATATTTTTTTAAGGTTTTTGATCCTCAGCCTCAAAGTATTTTTTCATCATTATTAAAATGTTATTTGTCGTTCAAGCTTTATAAATGAAATAAAATAAATGAATATTTTAGATGCATTTTTCTAAGTTATTGGAAATTTCTCCTCAATTAATATAATAGAATAGACATACAAGTTGAGATTTAAAAAAAAAAACGATGATTGGTGGCTTGAACTCCTTTACCTACAGTGTAAATGTAGTAGATCTCTGTGGCTCCACTAAGCCAAGCATTTCGTTGAATAGCTGAGTGTAATACTAACACTAGAAAACCAATTAAATTTGTCTATATTAAAGGCAAATTTATGGTACAAATAAAAACAAGCATTCTGAGAGTATTGCATAAGCAATACATGTCCCCTACCGGTTTGTATTATTCTATGAAAGCTTCCAAGCACACAACTATTTCAGAGCTATTGTAAACGAGATGTCATGCTTTAATCAGAGATAAAAGAACAGAGGAAATTAAAACTATATAGCTGATATAGAAATTATATACAAAATAGGTAAAATAATACTCTTTATTTCATCTCCTGTAATTTCGCCAAGTCTATTCTGTATTCGCTGGTAAAAATTTGTGAAAACAATGCACTGTTATGCACAATATCATTTCTTACCGTCTTCTGTACCCCGAATCAAACCAAACAGTTAAACAGCCCAACCTGACAACGAACCCGATTGTAATAATACAAAAAAAAACCCTGCCGATTAAATGTACAACACAATGTTTGACACTATTTTACAGAATTTTTTTGTTTGTTAGAAATGATAAAAGGAATGGTACAAGTAACGCACGATATTATTACTGACTACATACTGGCCTCGTTTATTCAGTACACATCGAACCCGATAACGAACCCGAACATTAAAAAATTGGCATATAAAAAATTAATTTTCTCGAAAATATGTAAATCAGACGCTACAAAAACTTGATCTGTAGTTTGACATTTTGAAGCTGTTCAGCAAGTTTCATAATATTCCTCAAATGCATAAAGAAAAAAAGTGTGGAAAACTGAAGTGGGACAGACAGACGGAGGGATGGACGGATGGACAAACAGACGGACGGACTGACAGACACAAAGGAAAGCTATAGTCCCCTCCGGTGAAACCGGTAGGGGACTAAAAATATGGATGATTAAGCGTTATCGAACATTGCTGAGGATCGGAGAGCATTAAAATTGTTATTTTGAAATGAATGGCTGTAATGCAATTGCTCCAATTAGGAGTTTTTAAAAAGCTTAAATCCTTTTAAAAAATGATATGAATAACATAAGCAGTAAACAAAATTTTCTGATATTAATCATGGCATTTATTTCATGTTTGTTACTGTAGATTCCTTATTTTATTTGAGTATTTAATTCCGTTTTTGAATCAAAACGCGAGAATATAAAATCGTGAAAGCAGAACTTTTATCCTTATCTCTTATAATTCTCATATCTCAGAAAATTAAAGGAAGATTTTGAAATCCGCGAGCGGTGCTTCTTGCAATTTTACGCGGATATTAATTCCTCGAGTTAAGTATTTAGGTAACCTGCTTCCCCCTGAAAACCATATGTTTACCACATTTCTTTTTAGTTCTCCTTTATCCAATTTTTTAGTCATATTTCTATGCGTTCAATTTCTATGTGTTTTCAGGTTTAGCAGGTTCAGTAGCCACTCTACTTCATGATTCTGTGATGGTTCCTGTTGATGGTAAGTTAGTTGCCACAATTTTTTAAAGAGTCAGATATCTCTTCTCAACACAGGTATGGCTCAAACAAAATAAATTAACGCAATCACTGTATATCTGCTAAAGATCTATAGAATAAGATACATTTGCATTCTATTTTCTGATTTGAACATATTATTTTGTATACATATATATATATATATGTATAAGATACATATACTTGTGAATTGTAATTTCTAGCTGTTAGTGTACATATAACTTTGATTATCTTAATTTGGATAAGTAAGGAAAGCAGTTTTCTGGCTTTAATTTAAATTGATTTTTGAGCATATAATGAAAGTGTACAAATGTAATTTTGTCTTAAATTTCATTTCTACTCAAAATCCTACAGTTGACAGATGACAATTTAGACCTGAAATTTACATGAAAAAAATGATAGATTTTAATTCTAGTCATTTCAATGCCCTACAATGTCCTTGTTAGATTTAAGGGATGTTGATAGACTTTTACAGTTTATAAACAGTAGCCCTGGGGGTGAGGGTTTAGGAATGCATTAGCATAAAGATTAGGTCGATATTTAAGAAAATCAATGAAAAATGTAAAATATACCGGTAATGTATACAGCAATGTTTAATGTACGCAGACACGTAATTTTGATCCATTGATCCATGTAATTTAATGATGTGCTTGGAGCAATATTTCAGTAACTGTGTATATTTAGGTTTACCTTAACTTGTAACAGGGGGAAATGAATGTGTTTTTCATTGGATAAAGCAAGTCTGCAAAGTGCAAACAAAATGCAAATGACCAGATGTATTAATCATATACATGTATAGTATTGATAGTGTGTATAGCAAAGAGAATATCAAAATGAATTTCAATGATAAAAAATGTGCAGTCATAAAATCAAGCAGTGGCATAGTTTTTATTTTGTGTGTGTGTTTTTATTTTTTTTTTTCTGTTCTTTTTTTATTTTGTTTATGCTATTTGAGATAAAATATCATCCTCATCAAAGTCCACAATGTGAAATATGTACCAGCTAGTATATGTTACAAATGTACCGTAATATTTTCCTTATATAGCGTCAGTTATTTTTTGCGACTTGCTAAACAATGACAAATATTATTTCTGTGTATTGTATTTTTTGCAATGTGAGTAATGAATAACATTATCATGAAAATAATGGGAAACACGGTTTATCATGCTTTTATATTGCTATTTCTGATATTTATCTTTGCAATAAATTTCAGTGGTGAAGCAGAGAATGCAGATGTTTAATAGCCCATATACAACCTGCAGAATGTGTGCAAGGACCATTCTGAAACAAGAGGGCATGTTCGCTTTCTACAGGAGCTATACCACACAACTGACTATGAATATTCCGTTTCAAAGCGTTCACTTTATGACTTACGAGTTCATGCAAGACTGGCTGAACCAGGGCAGGAATTACAACCCAGTGACTCACGTGGTGTCTGGTGGTGCTGCAGGAGCTGTGGCAGCCACAGTGACGATGCCGTTAGATGTCTGTAAAACGCTCCTCAACACTCAGGAGAGATGCACGAGGACTCACGCATCTTACATCAATGGCATGGTGTCAGCGTTTCGAACAGTTTATGAGTTCCAAGGCATTCGCGGGTTTTTCAAGGGGCTCACAGCACGAGTGATATTTCAGATGCCTGCCACGGCGATATCGTGGTCGGTGTATGAGGGCTTCAAGTACATTATTACCAAAAAGCAGTCTGTGGAAGACGCCCTGCCAAAACGACTCTCTATTGGATCGGCGGCTTCTGCTTCCTCACATACAAAATAAGATTTTACTTCTTTTTTTTTAAGCTTTTAGGCCTGAAACTTAAGGTTAAAGATTGATAAGTTCAAAACCTTTATGTTGTCTTTTTGATTTTAATTTTTTTTTTACCACTGACTAAAAAAACAAAGCCTTAAAAAATAGCTTGTTATATACCTTGAGCTTCAAAGAAGTTTATCAAAATGCATCTTGCAGATAGGATCATATAAAGTTTAATTAGTAAAATTGAATTTCCAAGAATCCTTTTCAAAATCAAGGATTATGCTTTTAAAAGAATTAGTAAATATCAGCCAAAAAAAGAAGAAAGAAATGATGTTTGATACATAGTGAAATTTCCAAGTTCTCATCTGCAAACCCATTTTGTGTGCCAATCCAGCGATAAGTTTGGAAGAATTGAACATAGTCCCCTCCATTGTTGGAAACCCATGGCAATGATGCTTCTTGTTTTCTTCAACAGGAAGTGTTGGTTGACATGGATTTCCAGCAGTGTGTCCCTTCTGCATTTTATCATGTTACACCATTGCATGGTGTTGCATGTTTAAATTCATCAGCTTAACATCCCCCCCCCCCCCCACATCCAACCCCTCCCCCCCCCCCCCCCCCCCCCCCAAAAAAAAAAATGTCTACACTGTTCAATAAGCCAAAGGCGCACACTATGTGTTTTGGAAATCAGGGAAAAAAAGGAATCAGAATGGTGGAGGAAAGTGAAGTAAAACAAGTGATGGAGATATGTGTATTCAGTAAATTCAAGGAGGAATTCTTATTAAATTCAGGAAAATAGATTTGGGGATTTAAAAGAAAAAGGGATCATCAATGGAAAATTGATTTGTTTATCAACAGAGAAAATAATAGGAAAAAAAATTCAAAGGAAAATTTATTTATGGAAAAGTGAGTCATTCATTTTGGAGAATTTTTTTTTGTGCTACGTCATGTTAATGGTGTTGTCAGTGGAAAAACCTCTGCAATGCATAATTTGTGAATTTCCTATGGGCCGTGGTATGTCAGTGAGACAGAAGCCTACATAACACGATCTCAAGTTGTTTTGTTTTGTTAGCCACACATAGAAGAATAATAACTCCTATGTTTCCAAATTGTAGTGAACTTATATTGGGTAATACATATCAAATCATGCATTGGGAAAATGTTTGATGAAATATGCAATGAGGGTAACCAGATCGAAATATGCATGATACATGTAATACATGTCATAATAAGCTTAAAAAAATATCATAAAATTGACATTTTTGAAACATTTGTTGTACACTAATCTAGAACTTGTTAAATGCAGGTCATGTGTAAAATATTTATAAATCTAGTCAAAAAGCTATTTTTAAAAAAAAAATTTCACCAATAATAGAAATGTAAACATAGAGAGAAATTCTTCTATAGTGTGGCCACATATTGTTTACTGGTATCTATGTCAGTTGCTATGGACAGCTACATGGGATATATTTGCATTTCGTTGTTTTTAATTTTATATATTTTTTTTCTGTGTGAGAACTGAGAAGGTTCTACACTGTGAACAAATCTTGTTTATGAGTTTTGTGTATATATATATATATAAAGTCTTTATTAAGAAAAATCCTCATCTGAAGTAGAGATATCAGTGTATCATGTTTAACTTTATCTGTTTACCTGGGATAATGTCATGTGAGAGTGAAGGACTTCTACATGCATGGTGCATTTTTTAATTATTTAATTATTAAATATCTTTTCCATGTATTTATTCCTCATTGTGCCGATTTTATAGTTACTCTAAACATATGTTCGTCCTCATAACATAGCTGAGCAGTCTCATGCATGTACATGTACACAAATTTTCTTCTGAAGACATTATTAATGATACACACTAGCTTGCAGTTTCATTTAGGAAACAGACATTTCTGCTATTGAAAGAGACTGTCTTTACCACAGGCATTTGACATTAAAAAAACTCACATTTTTTCTTAGGTAGATATTATCTCATTCGAAGTGAATAATTACATATTATTATGTATCTATCTTAAATAATAAGATTTTTTAATGTCAAATGTCCTCTGTCTATTTAATCATCTTTAAAAGTAATTTGTACTAGAATAAATTGAAAGGTTTTTGGAGAAAACACAACTTATTGTAGTGTCCATTTTTAGTCAAAGAGGTGCTAAATCATATAAGAAAAATTTTATTCAAAAATAATCTGAAAATGAAATTTTTTTTTACGTGTCAAGTCTATTGAAATGGTTTTTTTTTTTAAATATAAGATATTCAGCAACTTGCATAAGTTTACATTAACCTCTTTTATCCCCTTAATTTTAACTATGCCAGTCCGAGTACCTTAGTACATGTAAGTGATTTTGAAAATTCATTTAGTGCTTTTGGTTACTATCAGTATTATTTAAGTTATAAATGTTTAAGACAGAAATTAATGAAAAATGTTTTTGTATTGTGAATATGATTTCATCAAAATATGAATATTTACAGAAAATTGATTTATGTACACTGAGTTGTGTCATGAATCAGGTTTATGTAATTATGATACTTAGTTAATAATCAGATAAACATGTACCTGTATGTTGACAAACCTGGTGAGAGATTTTTTTTTGTTACTGACAGTCTGACGGACTCAAGGTTGTATGGGTCATCTGACAATATTAAGATGGATTGAAGTACATTATAATTGAAATACTTTCACCTGTTTAGAATTTTCAAATTTTACAATATTTAACCAAAAAATAGCTTTTGAAAATATTTGGAGAGGTAAAAATTGTAAGAACCCCAGAGGGATTCGATCTCATGACTTACAGATTCGTATTAAACCCTCTAACCCACTGCACTATGCTGTTAGGTGACAATATTTAGAAAGAAAGTAATTATATAATTACACTTGATTTTGTTGTTTATTTCTATGAACAATACGTCCCATACCACCTTAAAGATATTGAAAGAAATAGAAAGATTTGTTGTTCTTGTCATTGGTTTATCGAATGGAGAGAACCTTTACTTATATGGCACGTCATTTGCATTTCTATTTGAAGGAGTCACTGCACTCAAAGTGATCAGGAAATGTCAAGTGGAATTTAAACACGACAGGATCAGATAATTTGTGACACGTAATTTATAATCTGTGTGTCATATGAAGCTCTATCAGGTATTAATGCATGGCTTAGACTAAGACCATCGTAAGGGCACTAGACTATAGTACATGACAGCATGCCTGTAGTAGTGTAATGTAGGCGAGCTTTTTGACGTTTGTAAAAAAAAAGTTGAAGGTAAAAGGTAAATATGCATAGAAATGCTTTAAGTGCAACCAACATGGGGGTAGAGGAATTAGAACATGTATTAATTTCAGGAAATTTAAGAAGGTAACTAACAAATGAAATTTTGAAGCTTGAGCCAACTTGTGGCGGGGGTGGGTCATGTAATTTGCTGTAGAGGGAACGTAAAAGAAATCCTCTTTGGTATGCTTGTTAATTAATAACATGAAATTTACATGTAGGAAATTGTTGCATGCATATAAACAATAGCTCAGATTAAAAATGAATAGGGTATAATATATATAGACACAATACACACGCAGTGAAGTATACTAAAGCCAGATGTACATGTGCATGTATGAAGACTTCCATCATCATTTTAATCAGATCAAAATGATATAATCATGACAAATGAATTGTGCTTTGTTGACGGGGTGCATAGCTTTTTTTCCCTTACCTTTATGATTTCGATAGTCTCTGATAAAACATCTCTTGCATATGATATCACATAAACCAAAAGATTTGGTCAATTTGAAATGCTATATACAGTTATTGGGTGTTTGACAAAGTAAAATTCTATAAATTTTTTTATGATGTGAAAAATATGTGATAGGAAAATGCATGTTATATTATAAACTTCATAGTTTAAAATGCCATAAAAACATTTCATTTTTATTTGGTTGTCGTACTGAATGTTTAGTGTGCGACCCACGAGTTATCTTTCTTGTTTGAGCGAATGATGGAGAACTTTTGCTGAAAATGGTCATTTCTGCTTTACATAGCTATTAATCATTTAGGAAAAAAGAATGTATTTCCAAAAGGGTTGTTTTTATTTGTTTGTAGTTTGCATATAAAATACAGGAGATAAACCAGTTTCCTTTTTAATTTTACTTAGATGATTATCATGATATCGTATGTATGAAATGCGTTTTTCATGGAAATTGCAATTACTGTCTTAACCCGGGTCCCAGTTTCAATTATTAATCAAAAATCTATTTGAATATCAGTATGAAATACTTTTCTCCAAGTAATTTAAAAAGAACACCTTATGTTAGCACTGCTTTATCAATTGTCGTGCTTGTATTTGGCAAGACATCACATATCAGTTGAATTACATTTTGAATCAAAAAACAAAATACTAGTATAGATCATAGGCGGGGGTGCCCCAACAATTCTTTTGCAAAGTTATACATAATCATACCCATTTTCCTTCTTTGTTCTTTCTTTCTTTTTTTCGGTTTGTCAAGATTTTTGATAGGTCCCCACCCCCTAACTTTCGATTAGCTTCCTACGCCACTGTTAAGATATTATACAAGATAAGAGTAATTGATAATAAAGCAGGGGTAATCAAAAGTGCTTGAAGTTGGTTTTATAAAGATACATGTAATTTGCCAGTTTTCCTATTTGTTGATCAATTAAATGATATGCATCACTAACACTGTGTTTTTTGTTTGTTTAGGTTTTTTTGTATTATCAACATACGTTTTGATATAATACCTATATCGCACAGACTAGTTTGCGACGAGAAATACTCGCGAAAAAGGGACTTTCGCAAATTTCAAAAATATTTGCCACACGCAAATATATGTTGGTTTACAGCATCGGTTGATTTACTATACTTTTAAATTGAGAAGCTGTAACATGTATTGTTTATGGACTATTTGCAAGCTGAAGGTTCCATTTGATCCCCAATTAAAAACCATATTCCCTTCTTGCTCTTTTAAAACAGTGAACATGAAAGACATGAACTGCTGAATGTTTGAAGTGATGGTCATAACTGAATTTGCATTGAATGTGTAGAATTTTGAGATTCCATTTGAAGGAGAGCGCTGGATACTCTATGCTAAAATTTAAATATTATGTGTTTCGCTGACCCACAGACTTACTTAAGTGAGCAATGTGGCCCATGGACCTCTTAAGTCCTCTATTAATCTGAAGCAAAGGTAAAGGGTCAAACTACTCTCAATCTGTTTTGTAATGATACTGCACTCGAGAACAGTTGATTTTAATCAGATTGAACTACTCTTGATTGTTGTCCGATGAATATCTTGAGGAAGCTTTAGTACACTGGTTCATCACTACGGAAGACATTGTCTACTATACTCTGTCCTGAGTTTTCGCTTCCACCACTTTTTGCTTGATATTAAGATAATCATAATTACCTTTGTGCTCAAACTATGTGCATCCACTCATATGAAAAATGTCTACATTTTCTGTTTTGAAACGCCTCCTCTACCGCTTTAGGTTTCAATACACATCCCAAAATAGAAAGTCTAAGGTGATTTTGCATTGCATCAGCCATTTTTTTAAAAAGCCCGGATGAAAACGTTGAAAATTTGCGCGAGGTGTCCCGAGTACTTCCGAATGGAGAAAAGATGTAAACATTTTCCACTATAAATCTCCGTATAAGAAATTTGTTTTCGTTCCTGTGAACTTTTATGAGTGAAAAATGATAATTGTTCAATGAAGATATAATGGATATATTCCCTTTTATCGATTTCAACAGCATTTCTTTCACAGGTATGTAAATTATTAAAAATCACCAAAAAGTGATGGAAGCAATAACTTGGGACAGACTATAATGAAGAAAATCTTTGGACAGGTATCCGTGAAAAAGTGTACGACCATTATTGATATTTAGGATAGGAAGTACAAGTTCAGGGTCCAAACTACTAGTACTTTGTAGTTTGTACAAAGGATGATCATTTTCGCAGATTCCCTAGGTCTATGCATATAAATTAGTGGTCGCATGTTCAAAGGTCAAACTTTTCAAAACATGGAAAAATGTTTGTCTTCTCAAAATGCTGAAAATCATTTGCTCTTTCGCTAATTAAAATCATTTTAACAAGAGCTTGAACTTTCGGTAGGATATATCTATATTTTTCTTGAATCAAAACAGGTAAAATATGATGCTGGTTTCAAGTGAAATATACACAGATTGTACAGTTTTTACTCAAAAGCCGGACAAATCTTGTTGATTTCAAAGAGCCATGGCTGAGTGCCCAACAATGAAATACTAGACAGGCCTGTGTCACATTATATAAATAGTGCCTGTTTGGGAGGGTAACAGTTGAAATTGACACCCCGAGAAAACCGTTGTCAACCGACGCGAATGCTGTTTGACACAACTATCTAAAATTCAAGCTCTTGTGAAAATGGTTCTCTCGTAATAAGTCAACCCTTTTATACAACCACAAGGGAGCATACATGGTTGTTAAACATTTCTTGCTACATCATCAGATGCACGATATTGCAAACGCCGGTGTTAGAAGACGGTAGTAATTGTCTTGGTTTAGATACTAATAAAATGTATATGATATAAATCAAATTTTAGTATACATAAGGTATTATTAAGTGGAAAATTAAAGATTAAGTTGAAACATTATTATATCAACAGTACGAATATACATTTAAAAAAAAGAAACTTTGAAACACAAGAGCTCATTTCTTTAATATTCTTCTTTTATTTATTTTTTTCCAAAAAAAAAAAAAGTGATAATGGAAGAACGTTTTCAAAAGTTTGCTTCTGGAGGATTCAACGACCTTTTCGCACACACCTCTTCTACAACACATTTCTTAATAGTGCATTCACATTTGCTTTTGAACGCTTCGGGAATATTGCCGTTGAGCATGACCAGACCATGGCAGCATTCGTCTCCTTTCGTACAGGTAATATTCTGACAGGAACAGGTGCAGCTCTCCAAGCACTGCGTCGGGTTGTAGTTACAGAAAGCGTTACAGTAGGTATGGCTGCCCTGCGCTTTGGTGCCGTTGTTCTTGAATTCGCATATCAGGACTTGTGCGACTGTGCATTCCGGCAGCTTCTGGGTGGTTGGTAGTTGTCGTGATTCCAGGCGATGCGATCCCCCGGTGTTTCCAGTTGAAGCAGACTGCAAACTCCCGGTCGTTGGATGTGCGCCAATAATGGCACAGGCAAGGACAGCAACCAAGAGTGTTGAGAAAGCCATAGTGAGATGTTTGTGTCGAGAATGAGAATCTGTTCATTTATATAGGACTTTTGGTTTGATTATCACACTGTGGTCTCCAGTTCGTTCCAATAATGATATTTATCTGTACTTTATTTAAGATAAAATTTGAAACGACTTCTCGTGTGATTTTAACGATAATCATTGCGTTACTCCATTCTATAAGATGGCAGATAAATCAAAATGTATTTTTTGAGTAGTGTACACCAAACAGATTAAAAATTTTAATTTCTGAATGAAACGTTTTAATTATGCTAGTATTAAATTTGTCCCGTTTCTTGTTATTAAAGTTGTGAGTATTTCAAAGGTACATGAACAATGTATATAATTGAGAATATATCTCAGAACAAAGTGATATTTTGATCTGTATAGCGTTCAGGAACACCAAAAATGGTAAACTTTGTTTTGTTTGTTTGATTGGGTTTTTTTCACGTCTGTTCTGTTTATGCCTACTTTTGTTTCAAACACCGACTGTATCAAGTAGTATTGTGATTTCATTGCCTTTATTATTAACCTTTCATAAGTCATGAACGTTACGTCAAATCCGCGCCTATCTCTCTTGACACCCCCTTTGTTTATTACACGTAAGAACAAAATATTACGCATAAGATCTGATAACTTATCCGTAAATGGGAAAGAACTTGAGAAACTTCACTTAAGATCACAGGAAGACTGGATAATCTTGTGAGTGGGCACTTCACTTTTACTTAACGTTTCTTTTCTATCGATATTAATCTGTAATCAACTGGACACTATCTATTTTGCGTACTTTCCAATGAAGCGAACTTTTAATTGTATTCATGCAGTGTATTTGGTGCCTTTTGTTTTCTCTTCATAAAGTTCATGTACATGCATAACACGGCATGTCTAAGAAATATAATAATGCAGATATACTTCAAATAAAATGATTTAGACAAGAAGTCATATATATTTATTTATATTCATTAACACTAAATTTCGTAAGGAGGCTGGGTGTCAACAAATTACACATCAGATTTTAGAAATGATATTTTTGGCCATAAACCATTCATTAGTAAGGAAAAAATCCAAATATTAAAAATAGAATAGTCAAACAGTTAGAGGCTTTTCAAGATGATTATATAAACATATGTACAAGATATGTCATTTATGTACATATATGTGTCGTAAAAGTAAAAAATTTAAAAAAAAATCCAAATATTGTACATTTAAGTTTTGAATATTTTCTACATAGTCACAAAAGCTCTTTATCCAAAGGAGATTAATACAATCCTAAAAAACACAACAACCATTCAGCCCCCTTAAAAAATCGTCATACAGATAACCTACAGGACCCGGGTTATAGTTGTTACCAGTACTGATTTTTTTTTAAATGCCTTATTCAGTTGGTAAAGAATGACATGAAGAAAAACATTCCACTGATGATAATGAAAAACCGTTTATTATTTGTTTTAGACCTTGGATTGTAGTGTAATATTTCACTTTCAAAAAAGGAAGGTCAGTCACCTATTTTTGAGTTAATGGACATTGAATATTTATTTAAAATTTAAGAAACTTTTAAAACACCTCAAATTTTAACTCTGTGCGTAGGATTTTTTTCATAGTAAAATATTACCTATAATTGAACGGTGCGGTGTGCGGCCATCTTATACATTTAGGGATTAGAATGTAAAAATTTCTTGAACTGGCTTGTTTCTGTCCGAAACTGTCCAAACCTGTATCAAAAAGATACAAGAGCAATAAATATGAAGTCATGCATATCATTTTGTTCAAAAAATATGCTAACACGCGGTATTCAATTTGTCTGCACCGCTTGGTGTGTAACAAGACCGACGACATCTAAAAATAAGCATTCAATGCTTAAAAGGACTTAGACACGATTGAGCTCATTTTTTTCAAAATTAATTTTTCCATTTTTAATGTCTAGATTGGTTAATATTAATGTTTTTGATGCTTTGTCAAAATTAAGAAGTCAAATATCGAGTTACTAACGAGTTCCAGAGGTTAGTATTCCTTGTTTTGTAAATAAAGCTCGAGTCCTGTTATTGTTTACATATGTGGTGTATTGGTGTAAGTTTCAGTTTTATTAGTTTTTTGTTGTTGATAAAATAATTTATGAACACATTGACCCAGTTTATCTTGTATGCCAATAGTAATTTTGTCAAAAGATGGTTATTTCTTTACTTTTACATTATTTGTAAACAAATATTGTTTACATAAAAACGACTTCTTTCCACTATTTCTCGCTTGTAACTTGACTACGTACATTCCAATTTTGGTGAATCATTCAATATACACAAGTAAACCAATCGGATCTAGGTCTCTTTAACTGTGATTGCAATTTTAGGATATAGTACACATTTAAATGAGCCCCCCCCCCCCCCTCCTTTAATCACATGTGGATACCCATGCATACGGCTCAATATTCTCAGGGAATTAACTGGTATTTGTTTGATGCACACCTCATATCTTTTTAAAATAAGGGTATGAGAGCTGAGCTTTAAAGAAGAACCATTTTAACAAGACCTTGGACTTTTGGATAGACGTAGCTATCTATTTCTTACGTAAAAAACAAGTTAAAATGACGCAGTTTCAAACGAAACATGCACCAATTGCGTAGTCTTAGCTCAAAAGCCAGACAAATCTTGTTGATTTAAAAGAGCCATGGCTGAGTGCCAAGCAATGAAATAGACAGACCTACGCCACATTGCTGTTTGACACAACTACCCAAAGTCCAAGCTCTTGTTAAAATGGTTCTATTTATCTACACTTAAAAAATCAACAAGTTTCGGTGAGCTTGATAGATCTGTACCATAGACGCCCTCTGAACCTTACAATGGAATTGCTGAACGTTCTTTTCCTATTTTGATACTTTCTTTGTCTTTGTTTTTGTGTTCTTTATAAGGAGATTTAAAATATCGAAATGGCCCTAACCTCGTGTACCACTTGATGATACTTCTACAAGCAAAATCTAAGAATGTAGGAAACTAGTGTTAAAGATCGCTTAGTATGTACTGTCCTTGCATCCGTTTTAAACCCCTTATCATTGTGAAATTTTAAAAGACATATTGAGTGGACCTGTTAGATGCCAATGTCGCCCTCTAAAGCTGGCAGTGCATGCATCAGAAGCAATCGTAACGTCTCGGGCCTCTCCGGCAAGCTCGGAAAAACACCTCGAATGTATTACCTAGGCGTCCATGACAATACCCCTTTTTATAAAACTTGATATAAATTCAACACATTTTAAGATCTGTTGAAATGTGAGTTAGGCTTCTTTAAAGTCAATGATATACCTTAAAATATACCACAGAAGTGACTTACAATGTTGCCTAGCCGATATTTATTTTAATGGGAAGCGACTCCATTTTGTATAAAATTCTAACATCCGGTGATGTTAATACATTCGAGGCGTTTTTCCGAGCTTGCCGGAAAGGCCCGAGAAGTTGCGATTGGCATCAGAAGATCCCTTTTCTATTCTCAGTGCTCAATATATTTTCCCTCTTTTTCTGGAGAAGGTCGATATAATAAATAATTTTAACATCGTTCATCTACGTTTTCTTTGTACTTTTGTTATTGAATTTAAATGGATTATATCTTAATCCATCGAAAGACAGGCTACGAAATTAAAGTTTACCTTTTAAAAAAAAACATGCTTTCCTTAAATGCATACTACACTTGTAGTATATCGTAAAAACAGTAGTTTTGCACTGTATGAAACCAGACCATATGTAGCCAAGCTGACCTGTAAGCAGGCCTAGTAGAATGTTGCATTAAAGTTTTGTAATTCATAGAATTTAAAACTGTCTTTAACAATCTTTTTGAATTCTTTGAATTACAGAACTTAATGTTACAATAATATTTAATAGATAATTGGAAAACTGCAGTTAGTTTTGTTCGAGTATTCGCAGTAATTTAATTGTGTTCCTTTATCGGCAGACTATATGCAGTTATTAGTGGCTGCTAGCTTTAACTTAGTAACAGAAAACAAGCTTTCTTTGGAGATCCATTCGGATTTATAAATACATCTTGATTCAGACGATGTTCATTCAATAGTGTTAAAAAATCACAATATTTCCATTTTGAAACGCCCCCTCTAGATTGTCAGGATTCAATACATGGCTCAAAATAGAAAGTTTACGGGGATTTTGCATTGCATCAGCCATAATAAAGCCTGGATGATAACGTTGAAAATTGTGCGAGGTATTTCGAGTGACAAGATGTCAACCTTCCCCATTATAAATCTCCGTAGGAAATCTGTTTTTCGTTCCTGTGAATTTTTACGAGAGAAAAGTGATAATGTGTGGATGAAGTTATCTTAAAAAATTTCCCTTTCATCGATTTCAATTGCACTTCTTTCACAGGTATGTGTATTTTTACTGAAAATCAACCAAATGTGCAATATACTAGTAAATATCTTGGGACAGACTATAAAAATAGCATGTAATTTTTTTCTGCAATGATCGCTACCTTCACAACCTGCATGAATCATCAAAGAAATCATTTTATTGTTTACATTAAGATCTTTCTTTTAACCAATTAATAACTTGATTATGAAAAGTAAGTAAAATCCACTATATAAATTACTGTTAACGTACAAATTAGCTAAAATAAACAGCCAAATCGTCTCCATGGGACTTTGAGTCTGACATCATCATGTGATTATTTCGTGCAGTCCGTGATATTATGTAGGTCGTTGTAGGTTTAGACCAATCGATAAATAGGTCATGTCAATTTCAGTCCTGTCAATTTCTTGTCAGTTTCAGCCGCTGGAGATTTCGACCAACCGATAAACGGGGCGACTCAGTCCGACTGTTTCTATAGTGCAATAGATTAAGTTTTCGAAAGAAATAGTGGCAATAATACTTGGTGGCTGAACATTTTTTATTGTTAATTATTATAGTTTCGGTAGGCTAAACGAAGAACAAAGTGGATTAAAAACTTTCTGCTCCAATCTATCATTTTCAAGGAAAGGGGAAAAGCCCGTTATCTCACAGTTTTCATATGTTTATAATATTCTCTTGCTTAAACATGCATTTTTATGAGAAATACGAAAAAATTTATGTTTATAAACTAAATAAAAACAAAATTTTGCTTACCAAAATTATAAAAAAGACTGAACATAAAACTTCATTTGGAAATATTTATTATATCTCATGGCATGACATCACACATGCTTTTGCATCCGATGTTTTGTTTTTACAGTTTTACATCCACACAACTCTGCTTATTAGTGCAACTCATCATCGAACAGTCACAGGCATTCTTGTTGTTAACAGTAACCCTGCCCTCTTGAATCACGATTTTCATACAAAAGTCACGCATGTTATCGTCATTAATTTGTCTACCTATGCATGTTAGGTCCCGACAAGAACAGGTGCAACTGTTCTTACATGATGGTGACAAATGCTGGAGGTTGCAATGAGAGAAGCAGAAAGTTTCGCTGCCTGGGTGGTTATCGTTCCCATCGGTCCATTGACAGTCATTTATTTTCCCCCATGGGCATGCGTATTTCGGTTTTTTCGTGTCTTGACGAGGTCCTCTCTGCTGTAAACTTGTTGTATCTGCTTCCAAAGTACTTTTGACGAGAGGCTCTCCGAAAAGAAGACAAACCAGGACGGCAACCGAGAACGTAGAAAAGACCATTGTTAGGATTTTGACTTGTGAGTGCAGGAGTCGAGATTACGAATGCTGTATAGGTCTCTCCGCCTATATTTATATCGCTGGAATATCTTTATCAGTCCATCAAAATAATGATATCAATCTGTATTTTACAAAATTTGCAAAACAAATTGACGTGTTTCAGAGATAACTTAAACACGCAAAGGTTTATCAAGTGTTTTATTGCAATCAAGTGCTACGCCTGTATTTGAACAGATATGAGTAAATATAAGTTTAGTGGTAAATGTACGAGTAATTCAAGTATTTAATTAGCAGAAAAAAATATAATATTAATATTGGTTTATTTAAATGAATTTTACTTTCAAACACTTTCCCCTAGATAATGGTATGAAAATGAAATAAAGTTAGAATTAAGCTCATTCCTTGAAGGCGGGGGGGGGGGGGGGGGGTAAGGTGTGAGAAAACTCGGGGGGGGGGGGGGGGGGGGTATTAATGATAATAACTAAATAAGTGTGAACTTAGGTTTAGTTCCTTCGTTTTACTTAACAATTAATGTCTATAAAATATTTGTAATGATGAAGTTATCTATGTTGATATTAATGCATTTGATGTGAAATTTCACTCAATTTTATTTGACTACGTCGCTCGCAAAGACACACTTTACACAAATATATGTATCACTGGCGTCGGAAGCAAATTGAAAGTGGGGGGGGGGGGGGCTAGACTTATCCTCACCTCTATCATGCTATGTTTCTAATGGTTAGGTATAACTTTGCAAAAAAATTGGGGGCGGGGGGGCAATAGATCATACTGAGCTGTTCCCTGCACCAAGGGAAAAAATTCTGGTCTATTGACTGTTCAAGCATTAAATAATTGTTTTATTACCTAATTCCTTTTTTAGCTTTCCGGGTTTACAATTTCCATATTGCAGATGGTTTTCGTGTCATTATGCAATATTCTAAGATTTTTTTTTCATCTTTTACATGCACCAAACCTGTTGCATGTGGTACAACATTTCAATATAATATCAGTTTACACAAAGAAGGAGGAGTCTTCAACCCATTAGATTTTAAATAGTCTTTTACCTTATATGAGGCTTTAAAACTGTTGATTATTTGATACTGCATTTTGATAACATTGAATTTGGTTTCACCAAGTACTAAAACAGCGTCTATGTAAAGGAATATACATTCCCTGAGAAAGGATGTAACACTATAACATACACGCGTACTGATATACGTTGCCGGTCCAATATATCGCAGTCTATTGACCGGCGGTCCAATAGATCGCAGTCTATTGACCGGCAGTTCAAAATAGACGCAAATATTTAATTTGTAATAAAACAACAAAATCCCTTTGATTAGGTAATAAAACGTTTTGTTATACTTTCATGTTAAATACTGAAATCTGATTGGTTAAGACGCAGTTAATAATATTTTCTATTACCCTCAGCATTAGCAACGCACTTAGCAACGGGTAACATTAAAAAATGTTACATGCGCGAAAATTATGCGCGTACGGTTCGCTGTAGAATTCACGTTATTCCTATATAAAAGCATACATGTTAACTCTACCGATTTACGCGGAAGTCTACCGCTTTTTAGCTCTGTCTCCCGCCTACCGCTTTTATTTTAAAATCTACCGCTTTTCTTTAAAATACGTTCCTTGTTTTGATAGATAGCCATTTTGGAAGCCATTGTGGTCAAAAATTCTCGTAGGGTTTGAAATAAGCGCGTGACTTTGAATCGGAGGCACACAAAGGCTTTATTTAGACGCTGGGATGACAAGTTTTCAAGCATGTGTTTTACATTGAACGATGAAAGAAACCACTTCCCGTGATTACATTAGTTACGAGACATGTCGATATTATCCTCGCAATGGAAAAAGAAGCTTTGCAATTCCACACGTGGCTTTAACGAGGATTGAATATATCTTTTAACTTGGCCTTAACAGTAAACTTGACTTGCAATTTATTGAATGCTGCATTTGTAATAAATAAGCATGTAAACATC
Source organism: Magallana angulata (assembly GCF_025612915.1). Classification (NCBI taxonomy): domain Eukaryota; kingdom Metazoa; phylum Mollusca; class Bivalvia; order Ostreida; family Ostreidae; genus Magallana; species Magallana angulata. Next base: position 25,285,438 of record NC_069114.1, read on the forward strand.
GTTTTGATATTGAAAAAGAACATATGAATTCCTACTACCGGTAGTTCTTACTTCTCTTATATAATCAATTTTGGCAACTTAACCTATTTTTCTGAACAAGGGTAATTGTTAAGGGCTCTGCACTCAAACATTTTTCCTTAAAAATAGCTTACCGGTAATCATTATAATCATGGTAAATGCATACGAACATTTTTATTGCTAGTGTTAATATTACCAAGTTTCAAAAGTCTTTTATATTTTAGTTGATATTGTTAATTACTAATCAGAAACCTTTACTACATATGTAGTACATGTATACAAATCTGTGCTTTGAAATATACGCAAAAAAGGCCGCGCGCAATGCTACCGCTTTTCGGTTTAAAATCTACCTATTTTTCATCACTGTAGGTTAACATGTATGATAAAAGCAGTAAAATTTTCTTAAAAATTAAGACATTCAGTATAACAAAATAAATAGAGCCTGTTTGGGAGGATAACAGTTGAAATTAACACCCCTCGAAAACCATTGTCAACCTCCGCTTTGCGTCGGTTGACAATGGTTTTCTCGGGGTGTCAATTTCAACTGTTACCCTCCCAAACAGGCACTATTTATATAATATTCACCTGCACGAGACCTAGAAGGTCAATATAACATTTGATTTTCTCTAAATTGGACTAAAAATAGATCGTCCAATGAATCATCGCATTTCTCAATTTCTTCGGCTATAGCTTCAAACTAAACACTCAATTTAATATATGTTTGTATCAATTTGTCGCTGAATCATATAATAAAATAATTATTGCTGTTTTTTCAATCGATACGGTGATTTAGCTACCCTTAACCTCGAAGTACAATATTGTACTTCGCGGGTAGCTAAATCATCGTATTGACCTAAAAAAAAAACCAGCAATAATTGTATAATAGCAGTCCCGTATTTAAAGGCGATGATAATACAGTATTATTTTATGCTGATTTACAAAAGAAAAAATTTAAAGGTTGCGGTTTCCTTCGCCATCTTTAACCCCTCCCTTGACCAGCGTCCCTCCGCTGGTTGAACCACAGTTTCATTTTAGTTTTGAAGTTACTATTTCAATCCCAGTTTAAAAGTCAAACTACTGAGACTGTAGTTTTTAATCGAACTTGTTCATTGTATATCGGGTGTTTACTTTAATTTATATGCGTAAACGTTTATTTAATGTTTTATAGAAAATATACAGTTCTCAAATATCTCAAATATATTTTTTTTAAATCAAAAATTGTAATAAAATACACAAACTTCGCATAAACGCATGTGCAAATTGGAAACCCATGCATATCAAGACAGGCCGTGCTTTGTGAGCAGCCTGTGAAAATCCATTGGCAATTGATATGTTGAGTCACCTAAGACACTCAGGTGACCTATTGCTATAAGTCGTCGTCCGTCGTCATACGTTTTGCGTCGTGCCCTGACAAATTTTTAACTTCTTCTTGAAACCTACGATTATGGCCAATTGTTTCCATTATTGGTTTGTAGCATTTCTAGGATATAAGGGATCTTAATTGTGAAATTGTGAAACTCTTGGCCTCATTTGCGGGGTCAAATATGCAATAACGAAGCCATATTTTCAAAAAATCTTAACTTCCACACATTTTGTTTTTTTTTAATCTTTTTTTTTTTGGGGGGGGGGGGGGGGTGTTGACAATATTGCCATATGGTGATTATGAAGTCTTTTTACTTCTCTTGAGTCACTCCGGTAACCTACATGTATTGCCGAAAGTCGTGCGTCGGTCGTTAACAATTTAATTAACATTTTCACGTTCACCCTGAAAACTACAACTCAAGGTAAATTGTTACTTTGCCATATGAATTCAAATACATGTTCTATTTCGGAAAATCTACTTTGATTTTCTGTGCATTGTCAGCCTGTAGCGATAAACTGTATGTATACTGTGTGTACTATATATAGAACTGTGTATATTTTCAAAGATAGACCTGCAGATTGGCCTGCGTGTAAATCCTCTCATGGCTCTCTCAGGCATGTGTCTACCGACACGGTATAAAACTTAAAACAGTTTTAACAAGACCTTGGACTTTCAGTAGGACGTAATTATTTATTTCTTGCGTCAAAACAATGAAATATGACGCTGGTTTCAAACACAATATACACCGATTGCGTAGTCTTCGCTCAAAAGCCAGACAAATCATGTTGATTTCAATGAGCCATGGATGAGTGACTAACGATGAAATAGACAGACTTATGTCACATTGCTGTTTGTCACAACAACCGGTACCCAAAGTCCAAGCTCTTGTTAAAATAGTATCAATACAACAATTACAATTATTTAACACGTCATTAAATTTGCATTTAATATCCTTTTATTTTTACAATAATTCATCCGTACAAATGAGTTTTCTCGGGCATTTCTCGACAGAACAGCTGCAACTTCCAGAGCTAGGATAACTGCCTTTATTTTGAAAGTTGTTTACACACTCCACCGCAAACCCTTGATTACGGAGACTCATTTTTCCTTTGCATTTCTTCGATATTAATAATGCCTTTTGACCACAAGTTTCGAAGCAAGTCATTCTTATATTCCCATTGGTCCATGTACAGGTAATTTTTTGCCCTTCTTTGCATGGTTGAGTGGTTGTTGGCGCTGCTTGTCGAGATTGTTTCTGTTGCGTCACAGTTGCCGTGGACATCAAAATACCGCTGCTGAGAGGTTCTCCGATGAAAACGCATACGAGGATAGCGCACAGGACTGTATGATAAAAAGTCATGGTGAGGATTATGAATAATTACTGAGAACCTGCTACTATTTATATTGTTTTTACAATTATCATATTGTGATAATCAGAACATTTAAAAACTGTTAGCACATGTTTTAATAGATTATCAAGTGCAAATCTTTATTCTTTTTAATATCAAGTACTGATCGTAGTTGTATAACATTAGTAAGTGGGTGCTTCTTTTGTGGATAATGTCTCTTTTCCAATGATATGAATCTGTTTTGGACGCCTTACATGTGGGTATATTAGGTACACCAATAGCGGCAAATGCTCTTAAGTTATTTTGCTGTGTAATCGATGAAGTGCTATATATGAAGAAGAAATTGAACCAATGCAGTCACGTGCAAACCCCCAACCCCCCCCCCCCCCCCCAAAAAAAAAAAACCAACAAAAACCCACACTTCTACAGTATTGAGATATGATGTATTGAATCAAATAAAATGTCTGTAAAATGATTTTAGCTCTTCTGAGCTGAAAGCTCAAGTGAGCTTTTCTGATCAAAATTTGTCCGTTGTCAGTCATTGTCGTTCGGTTGGCGTTGGCGTTGGCGTTGGCGCTGTCGTTGTATACTTTTCACATTTTCATCTTATTTTTCAGAACCACTAGGTAGATTTCAACCAAACTTGGCACAAAGCCTCACCAGGTGAAGAGAATTAAAGTTTGTTCCAATGAAGGCCACACTCTCTTTAAAAGGGAGATAATTTAGAATTACTGAGAATTTGTTGCTATTTTTCAAACATCTTCTTCTCAAAAAGTATTAGGCCAGAAAAGCTGAAAATTATGTGGAAGCATCCTCAGATAGTGTAGATTCAACTTTTTTCAAATTATGATCCCCGGGGGTAGGGCTGGGCGACAATTGGGGATGAATATTTACATAGGAATATATAGAAAAACTCTTCAAAAGTCTTCTTATGAAACACTATTAGGCCACAAAAGCTCAAATTGGAGTGGAAGCACCCTAAGATAGTGTATTTAAGTGTATTAGTGTAACGTGTATTATCACGTTTATCAAAATCGTGATCCCCGGGGGTAGGGTTGATCCACAATGGGGGAATGGATTTTTACATAGGAATATATAAGGAAAATCTCTTAAAATATATTGGGAGAGTTGTGTGAAAGCACGGGTTTTGCAGATTAAAGTTTGATTAAACGATGATTCCCTAGAGAAAATGCGGCCACAAAGTGTGGGGCGGGGCTATATAGGAATAAATAAAAATCTTCTTTCAGGTACAAGAACAAAAGGGGCTTGGTATTTACCATAAAAATAAGTGGATAAAATAGACAGATTTTAAAAAAAAATGAGCAAGATCTACTGTACATAGTTGTCTAGATATTTTGAATTTGATACTGTTATGCTAATTTGGTCAGAGTTAAGGCTGTTGTTGGTCAGGTGAGCGATGTGGCCCCTGGGCCTCTTGTTTTATACGCAGTAACATGTGGGTCTGACTGCTTATGTTTGACCGTTTTTCGATGATGAATTGTTTCTAATGCACACTAAATACCGGGTATATAAAAGGAAAAAGCTTTTCAGACTTTCCTGATGGTAAATTGTCCGTTGTCTGTCGTAGTGTCGTCAGTGTTGTCGCTGTGGTCGCATACATTTTACATTTTATCTTCTCAAGAACCACCGTGTAACACTGATCAAATTTAGAAAAGGTCGTCCTATGGTGAAATTTTTTTTCACAACAAGGTGAATGCATTGAATGATTAGGCAGTTATGAAAATAAGACAAGGACATATCTTCTTGATATATCAATATATCTTCTATAATATGTTTTACGGTGTGACCGTTGGGGCGAGCGCAGAAGGAACCACACATCTATCATCATTGTTAAATGCAACGTAACCAAAAAACTTCGGCTTGTTTGAAAACTTTTACCGCTGCAAGGAACCCAAAGTTATTAAACTTTTATTCCAATGGTCCCTTCTTAGGCTTAATATACACTTAAACAAGCTACCAATGAGCATTAATAAAATGTTAAACAGACTTATTAAAATATTAAGATAAACACAAAGCTGTTTGGTTATTTTTAATGTTATCGCATAGCCCCCTAACTCCGTCACTACCCTAACTCCGTCACTTTCGGGAAACTCCTCGCCGTTTGAAATCAAGTGCGATTATGACGTCATTTTTTGCATGTCAGAAATCTTCAATCAAATGTCAACAATTTGCAACGGTTAAATTTCAGAATATGTCAAAAAATAACAGAATTAAACCTTGTTCATTTTATGCACCATTAATTGTGTGAAATCAGCTAAAACTTTTTCACGGGTGCACTAAAATATCGATATTTCTGACATGCAGGCCCATTCGACCATTTACGGTGGTCAGCCATTTTTAGAGAGGTCAAGATGAAACATTTCACATATAATACATTTTTGATTAAGGCAATTAATACATTTTTTTCAGTCTGCAATAGCCTTTATGCACTACTCTTGATGTTAACGTCAAATCGCTCATGCCGATACTTTTGCCTTATACAGGGTATAGATATCTCCGGTATATCGCTATTTAGAATATGCTACATTTCTAAAAATGTAATAAATAAATAATATAATTATTTATATATTAATTAATGATATAAAATATTTTAAACATGTAAGGACATAAATCAAACGGCATCCATACATTCTGAAAAGGCCATTGTGATTGTTGTTACATGGACCCATTTTTTATTCTGGCGATCATTTCATTTCGATGAAATTAAATACAATTTAAATTGTATGCGCCATTTTTACTTATTATAACTTGGCCTAGATACAAATGGAGTTTTAACTAAATTGTTAATGTGTCTTCATTCCCTGCCATATCATAGAGCATGTGGGTGACGGAGTTAGGTTCATAAGATATTATAAGCACGCGTGATAAACGTCGTATTCAGAGAGCTTATTTGAATAAAAATAAAAATATTTTTGTTAATAATTTTATAAATTATATTGTTTCAGATTATATTTAGTGATTGCAAATGATAAAAACCACAAAAAATAATTTACAGAGAAACGCAGGAGGTTTTCTGCTTATGGTGACGGAGTTTGGGTATTCGGGGATAATACAATTATGTTTTATCATTCCTTTACCTTTTAATAATGATCATTTAAATCAGTAAACAATAAATTGTGTGTCTGTGTTATTTCTATTTTTGTTCCTTGTTGTTATCTGTGTTTTAATTATTTTCCTCTTTGACATCAATTTTGTTTTTAATCTTTTTAATTTTTATACGCTATATAAGCGTTGTAGACATGTGCCCTCTCTCTTTTTTAGTGTGTTATCCAATATTATTTAAAGGTTTGACAATAACAAATAACAAATACATGTAGATATTTTAACAGTTAATTTTTTTTTCTTTTATTCATTCATTACAAAATAACGCGGCTGCACGTAGATCTAATAATGATTGGACTTTTCTTTTTTCTTTTCTTTTTTAATAATTTTTTTGTCACCTACCTAATGTATGCATACATGTTTGGATCAATATGACAGTAAATTTAGCATGGAACTTGCATGTTTATTTACTAAGCAAAAAAATTATCAAAACAAAACTAATCAGCCAAAGAGTCACCGTTAACACTGATTCTAAGTACTTTCTACACGTTACATCCAGTACAGATGCTTGATCCACCTCTGAAATTATATAGCCCGAGATCACTGTGACGTCATATATAACTTTTGCGCTCGACAGTTTTCGTAAATTGTTGGACAAATTCGGGGAAGGAAATGACGTCATATGTCAGCAAAAGTTTAGATAGGTACAGTTTTTTAGGTAAGCATATGTGTTGTTTACTTTAATGTTTTTAAAAGGATTTTCTATTGTTAAATGAAAATGATGTATGAGATTTTCAGGTAAGAATTTTCCGAAGAAACGCTTCCTGTTCCACCATGTTGCTATGCACCGCAAAGGATCACTGGGATAGTAGAACTTTTTCACGTGGCCTCATAAAAATTTCTTTGAACAATGTGCAGATTTCAACTCGAATTTCCTCCGTTCGTACACGTTGTCTATGGAGCTCGCTACGCGAGCGGCGCTTCGCGCCGCCTCGCTGCGCTCGCTATTAGTATATGGTACATTAAACTTCGTTCAAATCATAACTCACGAGGACAAGGAATGCGCCCTGGAGGGGTTTCAAAGTTCAGTGTAAAATGCACAGATATTAATTTCAATTATTTGAAACAAAGAGGTTAGATTTTGTGAAAATAATGTGGAAGAAATCTAAATAAAAGAAGTTTTAACGTTTTCCTCTACACTTAAAGTCAGAGTGGTATGCAATCGATAAGAGTGTCCAGAGACAGACAGACAGATGGACGGACGGAGACTGGTTACAAAAGCGCGTGAGATCGGAAAATTAGGTTGACTAACTTCATATTTACTTAGAAATTATAAAATATTAAACATCTTTATGCTAGAAGAAATTGGTTGAGCGGTTTTGGAAAAGAAGTTTAAAGGGTATTAGATTAGCATGTGCGCGGAAAGACGTACGCCGGACAAGATATGATCAGAAAATAAATTTTTCATAAACCCCACAGAAAATTTACTATAGCATTTAGCTTCGTCCAATCGCAACTTCTCGGGCCTTTCTAGCAGAGCTCGGAAAAAACACATCGAATGTATTACAAAGGTATCCATTACAACCCCCCCCCCCTTTTTTTTTTATTTTATAAAATTTATAAATGGACAACACATTTACGATCTGTTAATTGAGCTAGACTTCATTGAAGTCAATGATACACCCTAAAATATACCACAGAAGCGACATACAAGGCTGTCTAGCCGCTATTTACTCCATTTTGTATAAAATTCTCACATCCGGTATTTTTAATACATTCGAGGTGTTTTTCCAAGCTCTGTCGGAAAGGCCCGAGAAGTTACAACTGAGCTTCGCCATTTTTATATATATATATTTTTTTTTTTGTACCTTCTGTTTATCCGCAACAATTTTCTATTGAAAAAAATGAAATAAATTAATTTCAAATAATAGACACGTACATGCTCAAGCTATAGATCGAAGAAAAGACTGAATTTTCTAGTTAAATTTGCAAGTTCCGTTTATGAATTTATGAACAACAGCGGAAATTAAAATTCATGTCATTAGATACGGTTGCCCTTGAATTATTTTGTTTAGTCGAGCAAGCTTTTTGGAAAGCTATTATTTGTACAGCTTACACTTCTGTCAACACTGGAGAAATAGTATGTCACATGCTCGAAACAAGGATGGCAAGCACATGGTATTGCTGTTTTCATTTTCCTGTCTTATCATCTTAAAGAGAGGACAGGAAACGGCGAAGACATTGTGGGCAAGTTTTTAAGATTATAGGAGTTGACAATGCTGCTGATTTCTATTAAACCAGCGATGTGTCGGGAGCGGTCAAAAATTGCCCTCTTAATTATGAAATCATGCAGTTTTTAATTTTTACCTCGGCTAAAAAGCTCTTACAGTAACTTTGTAAGAAAGTTGTTCACATGCATTAAACATTTAAATTGATTTGTTTATTATCATGCTTTTAGATAAAGAAAAAATAAACTTCATTGATTTTAAATACGTTTTGCCCATCGTCTCAGTTTGTACATTAATCTTTTACATTGGGTGTTGACGGAGATGCAAGCGAAACTTGCGTAACACGACCTCTGGTGAGAGAATGCAAACTATTATGATGATGATGTATAAATTTATATAGCATGAAACATAATTAATTTCTTACTGCAAAAGGCATCTATAAAATATGTCTTTATTTACATTATATACCAGACATCCGTTCTGTAATTATTATTTGAAGAACGTTATCAATACATTTCGTGACGTCATGACGTTATTGGTTAAACAATGCTATGTTTAGATAACTATTATATGGAAACCGTACAAGATATTTTAAAAATTCAAACTGTTTTGAAACCGGTTAATTCTCCAAATATTTCACTTAAAATTTCATTAATTTTGAAAACAGGGCCGATTTTGCTGTTTACCGTATCCAGTTCTTACATTCATCGACTAGAATTGGATAAGGTTATCTCTAAATTTCCTTTGAAACTCTCTTTTGATCCACACGCTTTATAATAAAGATAAATCTTTAAAATTTTATCATCTTCTTCCATATTCATGATTGAACAATAAACACATACACATTTCATGTCTAATTTACTTAAACAATACATTTATTTGTTACAATATTCCATACGCGAACAGTACAGATGTTATGTTTTCGTTTTTTATTGATTGATCGAACAGTTGCACTTTCCAAATAAAGGTCCCTTGTCTTTATTTTGCCATGCATTAAAGCAATTAACCACATTATTCACGGTACGTAAACCTACTCCTCGTAGCAGTCAATGATGGACACACGGACATTGCAACAGCTGGCGCTGCGATTCCCGTCGCTCCATGTACAAGTCCCTTTTTGTCCTTCCGCGCATGTCGCGGTTTCGTTTTCCAATGTCTGGCGAGATCCTCTTTGCTGCAGCTTTGTTGCTGTTGACACCAAATTACCGTTGCTGAAAGGTTCTCCAAAGATGTTACAGAAAACGAAAACGATGAAAACCTTGGAAGAGGTCATAGTGACGATTGGGAATATATTACCGAATATTCGCTTGTAGATACATGTATTTATACTGCGTTTAAAATTATCGAATTGAGATCCCCATTCCATTAAAAAGAAAGATTGCAAAGCAAAATGGCTATCTGCAAACTTTTAAACAAAGATGTTTGAGATATAAAACCCCTTCAAAAATTAACAAGTCCATCATCATAATGAAATCAACTTCATGTAATATGTATTGACGCATGTAGATCTCAATGTATGTGCTGCTGTATAGTAGACCATTAAAATAATCTATAATTTGTAAAAAAAAAAAAAAAAAAAAAAAAAAAAAAAAAAAAAAAAAAAAAAAAAGGGCAAAAAAAACAAAACAGACAAACAATTTTAGATTAGAGGAAAATATCTCTCTCTCTCTCTCTCTCTCTCTCTCTCTCTCTCTCTCTCATAAACAAACAAACATCAAAAAATTTCATACAATTAATTCATAAGTTTATTCCCGATATAAAACTCCAGGATGAATTTTATTACAATATTGATGGTAATGTATGCTTTCTAACAGAGGCGGAAATATCTAAACAATATTTTTAACATAAAATCAATGATGAAAATTCGTTCAGTTGGTAAAGAAGCCAGGAGCTCTGCTCTTTTCTTTCCTCTGCAAATAGAAAATTAAAAAAAAAAACAACAAGGAATGACAAGAAATTAGCAAAACGATAGTTACCGGTTTAAAACAAAGGACATTACTGGTAAGTGATATTGTTACTGTAAGCAATTGCAATCAGCTGGTGAATGTGTACTAGCAAGCTAAACCGGAATGTACATGCAGTTTTTAGCTCACCTGAGCTGAAAGCTCAAGTGAGCTATTCTGATCACATTTTGTCCGTCGTCCGTCTGTCCGTCTGTCTGTCCGTCTGTCTGTCTGTCCGTCTGTAAACTTTTTACATTTTGAACTTCTTCTCTAAAACTGCTTATCCAATTTCAACCAAATTTGGCACAAAGCATCCTTATGTGAGGGCGAATATAAATTGCAAAAATAAAAGTCCGATCTGTATTCAAAGCGGAGAAAACCTTGAAACTGTAGAAAAAGGGGGGTGCATTTTTAAAAATCTTCTTCTCAAGAACTACTGATTCCAATTCAGCGTAGTTTGGCATAAATTATCCTTATGGGAAGGAAAATATAAATTGCAAAAATTAAGTGCTAATTCTGTTTCAAATCTGAGTTATTACGAAAATAATAATAAAGGAAATGAGTGTGTCAATCAGTTTAATAGCTTCGGGTTCGGCATCCGGTAATCCGGCATCCGGTAAAAAGGGTAGGCAGGACTTGGTCTGGGCAAAACAAAGATTGGCAGTTATTAATCTGCCAATCTCATTAAAATTTCAGGATATTTGATGGACTAGTATATTTGTATTCGCTGTAAATATTGCTGCAAAATAATGCGTATTTGGAATCGACGATTGTCGATCTGCCTTGGCTTTTATTTTGCCACGGCCCGGGTTTGCATACCCATTTTACCTAGACTCGTATTCCATACTTCTAAAACGAGGTTCTTTGTTTAAAGCAGCCATGACATTATACGAAAAAGGGTCGATCTGACTATGATGAATTTGCTTGTTGTGCAACAGTTCGCGTATGAAGGGAAATCTTTGAAACATGCAAAATATATTGTTGCCGATTTTGTGAAGTAAATTGAGGCTAAATATTTCAATGCGTTGACAGTTTTCACACATGACGTTGGTGTTAGCTTGTTCCGATTTTCGTTTCGTTTTCATTATTTCTGCTTGTAACCTGGGAACTATCGTCTGTATTATTTCGTGATTTTTACGTATCAAATCAAACAGAGACTTTGGTAAATCAAACAGTTAACTGTTTACCTGCGCAAATTAAGCAAAATCTGATGTATCAAAAAATAATGAAATACAATTCATTCTATCGGTAATTCGATCGGCATTATCTCTTGCGTAATGGTAGATTAATGCAATAGGTTTTGTTGCGATGCTCGTCATTTTCTCGAGTTTATTCAGTTTAAATAAAGTTTGACATTGCTGACGGAAATATGTAGGTATATACATGTATATATATGATTCATTTCGAAAAAATAAATTGTGTTCTTTATTTGTTATAGTGAATGTTTCTTGTGTTTAATTGTTTTCAATTTCTATTTACTAACCATATTTGAGTGTTAAGCTTCAAATTATAAGCAAGATACAGAAATTTTCTCACAATTCTATGTTTGTACACATGATCTTAAAAACTAAAGATTAAAAAAGTAAAAAAATTGTCAATATTTATTAAGAAAATTTTCAAAGTCTGTTCGTTCAGAAACAAACTTTAACATCTTATTGTATTGTATACTTAACATGTTTTCGTCATTATTACTCCTACTGTACATGTGATCCTTCACTGTGTTTGTGTACATTTGGATAAACTGATTTTGAACCTCAAATACCAGTGAACTGGTCTTGAGTGAATAAAAGAATATAAAATCTTAGGCCATTCTTTTTTTCATTTTAAATGCTGAATATACTAATTTCAAAATCATAAGCTGAATGTAATAAACTCATGTGAACAAAATATGAATCAAACCTAGGCGAACTGTGAGCTCTGTATCTTGCTTATAATTCTACGATTGACGCTGAAATTTTGGTTGAACATTAGAAAATCTCTATGAATTAGAATATGTTAAATACTTGTACAAACAAAATAAAAGAATGATACTAGTATTCTGTATATATCTACTCTCTGGGGCCCTCTCTTTATACAATAAATAATGTGAAATCTACATCAATTTTGATAGTTTTTCAGACACGAGTAAATAAAAACATCTTTAAAACAGTTTCCATATTTCTGACACATTTCTGTTGCGGGGATAAAGTAATTATCGCTATTCCTAAGAATATCACATCGGAAAATTATCCTGGTTTGTACGCGAGGTAAATAACAGTCATTTACTTATAATGGAGAAGACAAATAAAATTTTTGAATGTTTTTAATTTGAGGAATTAAGCACATTGAGGTACAATTTTCTTCTTCACATCTATACATGTAGGGTTTTTAAAATAAAAAACAATAACTGTAATTTTTTTTAATACAATAACTAGTAAGTACTGAGTAGTTGATGAAAAAAATGTACCTATATGCACTCATATATTTTGATCGCTTTACAACGTGGGGGGGGGGGGGGGGGGGGCAGAACGAAAATATAGGGATTTAACAGTATACCTCTACCAAATGTTTAGTTTTATATCTTGCGTAGAATTTTCTTATTCTGGTAAAAAATAGTATTTCATGAAGGTACAATAATTATCAAAGATTACATGTATACAAAAATAAGTGTAAAATTCGAATACTTTACAATATTTATTTTTTGTTTTTCTACCGAGGAACCATATGACACAATATCTTTTGAACGCCCATTGTTGCTCAGGTGAGCGATGTGGCCCCATGGGCCTCTTGTTTTTCTTCACATTGTTTTGCTACATATATTAAAATAATAATTATCAAACTTACGTTTCTACGCCAAGCCTTGCAAGAGAACCATTTCCTCTTTTCTTCCTTGCCAGTGCAGCTCTATTAAGAGAATTAGGTTTCGTGAGTATTGCATTCTAACATTGACTTAGATATCATTTTATTGTGGGTTTAACAATGAATATCAGTCACTGTACACAGAGAGAGAGAGAGAGAGAGAGAGAGAGAGAGAGAGAGAGAGAGAGAGAGAGAGAGGGGAGAGAGAGAGAGAGGAGAGGGGGGAGAGGTCTGTATTCTCACCTGCACTGGTTCTGTTGCCTCGCCCCACTCCCCCGGCACACCCCAGGGGTCCGAGAACCCAGCAGCTGCCCTCACGTCAGTTGGAGTCTTCTGGGCGTGCTCACTGAACCACTTCAGTGGCTTCTTTTTTTTTTATTTGGAAAAGAAAATGTTCATGACGTTAATCTTCTTAAACAAAAATTTTAAGAATTTCATCTACATCTGTAGAAAATCCCTAAGGTAAAGGTCTTAACAACGTACGATTCCTTGAATCAAACAAAAAGGAAAATCATCAACTTACCTGGTCACCGAAGTTTTCCCAAATGTAAATTGTCGGCTGTAGCATTAGTTTCAGGAGCGGATTCAGCTCTTCATCCTGAAACAATTCATCAATCATTGGTGATTGTTACACAATTTAACATTATATAAAAAGTGCCTGTTTGGGAGGGTAACAGTTGAAATTGACACCCCGAGGAAACCATTGTCAACCGACGCGAAGCGAAGGTTGACAATGGTTTTTGAGGGGTGTCAATTTCAACTGTTATCCTCCCAAACAGGTAATATTTATTCTATTATACTAAATGTCTTAATTTTAGAGATTTTTTTACTGCTTTTATATAGAAATGACGTGAATTCCAAGGTGAACTGTACGCGCATAATTAACGCGCATGTAACAATTTGTTGTGTTACCCCTTGCCAAGTGTGTTGTTAACGCTGAGGGTAATAGAATGGATTATCAACTACGTCCAAACCAATCAGATTTTAGTATTTAACATGAAAGTATAATAAATTTTATTACCATCTTTTTAGTATATACTAGTATCAATTTATTTAATAACCTTAATTTGTAATTTTTTTTATATCATCTTTTTTTTTACTTTGGAATAACTCGGAACTACTAACTATGGATTCTTGGTTTATTTCGGTTTGTTTACATACTTGATATACTTACCTCACTTTCAATGAAGTCCTTGACCTACGATGATTTGACCTTGTTGTCTCCATCTTTCGTCTATATCCTCCTCCTGATAAATGTTAGACACTTGTGTAAATAATGTGGTAAGATACAAGAATTCATATTTTATTAAAACAAATAATAATAAAAAAAAAATTTTAAATAACCATTTCCTGTAAGCTAAGATATCAATTAATTTGGAAGAATTATACACTCACCATAAGAGGGACGAGGGCTTGGCTTAGTTGTTGTTTTCTCACGCTCTGCTCCCATCTTCTGAATTCTTGTACAGCTTCACCACCGGGGAAGGGCTGATGTGATAACGACCATTATAGTTATTTTTTATCAAAGATGGAAACATCAAAAAGTTGTATTTTCAATAAACATCATTTTTACAACAAGAACATTTTAATAGGTTAAAATTGTAGTCAAAATACATTATTGTTCTCTGTCTGCATCGGTATCTCTGTTTTTGTTTTTGTTTTTCTCTTAATTGATTGATTGAATGATAATGATTGATTGATTGTTTTTGGTCAGTTTAAAAACCTATTATGAATAGAAATTGAAAGAGTAACTACATGTATACTCACTTCAAAGAAATGTTGTAGCAATGGATCACCATGCTTCAACCAATCCTGACATGCTTCTCCCGATAAATCCCGGGCTAACATCTTTTTGTTTTGTTTCGTTGAAAACAGTCTCTTTCACAGGTATTTTCCTCTAAAATTTGAAAGATGTCGCATTTTTTAAGAAGCTTGAATTTTGAAAGTAATTTAATATCCGAATCAAGATTTATTTAGCTATTATTTAAAGCGTAATTGAGAAATCCAAAATACCTCTGTCTCTATCAAACTGTCTGTCTTTTTCTTCAGAATCTCTAGCTCAATTCCATCACCACTGTCGTTCTTCATCAAATCCTTTGTAACAGATTTTCAAGTGAGTAATTAAAATATTTTTTATTTAGAAAAATCAAAATATTTTATCTGCATTACTTTACCTTCATTGGATTTTGAATGAATTAAAGAAATTACCATATTTTCTTTTTTAAGATATCTTCTTTTGTTGCACACAGCTGTTTGCGTTCTGTCCTCAAGAGTAATTGTGACGTCACAATAGAAAACGTCATTCTTAGAAACGCTAATTTTAACCACACCCGATTTAAAATACTGCTGAAATAAAGAAAAAAAATCTCGGTACTAGGGGCTTTTTTAACAATTTTGTTTTTGTTTGTCTGTTAATTTGATTGCTTTTTTTCTTACAATGAGAACGTGTGGGTTTTTTTTCAATTCATCTGTTATATATTTTGCTTGAAAATATACTAAAACTAGTTTCATATATATAATATTAATTTAATTAACTTTTATATTCTACTGTGATGTAAGCCACATGCAGTATTATTTTTAATACTTAATAATAATAATTTTTAATAGAAATAATATAAATTTCACAATCGGATAAAAACAGACATCTAAAAATGGTAGGATCGGGGCATTTTTGTAGGCTAGGTCGTGTTACCCTTAACACACAACTTTTTTTAAAGGCATAAATAAATAAAATGAATAAATAAATAGAGAGTGATATACATACAAATGTATTTCTGTCCACGTAGGCAGTTTGGAGAATCATTGATATTATTATTCTTCTGTGTAGATTAATTATAATTCAGTAAACAATTATGCTTTACTTTTGTCTGAATTGTGAAAAAATATTTAAGAACTTTTGCGTCTCTGGTATTATTAAACATGCTTCTTTGAAATTGACGAATAAATGGATATGTTGCCTCCTTGTCATCCGAATTTAGTGAGTTTTATTTGCTTATAGCAGCTGAAATAAATGATTTATCAATTAATGTTTGACAAACTTGCAATCTGATTTGATCTGTTCAAGATGCAATTAGTATTCAATGAAAACAAATCCACATACGTCAATAATTGAATTTTATATTAAGGTACCTCACTACACCTAGACTGATACGTTTTTAAGACACTACGTCAGCAGATGGCAATTTAAATTATTTGTTAAATTGCATAAATTGATTTGGTTGTATACCGTCATAAATCAGGGGTTAAAGTACTGTGATTGTGAACCGTAGATCATGAGTTCGAATCCGCTCGGACATTTTGTTGATTTGACTTGAACATATTTTTATTGTACAAAAATACAATTGGGATTGGACACAAGTTCCATAACTTAGACCGCCCTCTCCCAATACAAAGATATAATACAATACATGCGCGGATCTAGAGGGGGGGGGGGGGGGGTCGGGGGGGTCCCGACCCCCCCCCCCTGGAAAATGAAAATTTATTAAATTTACATAGTAAAATTATCGCGAAAATATGCCTCGGACCCCCCCCCCCCCCCCCCCTGGCAAACACAATTATCCTTCGGACCCCCCCTGGAAAAATTTTCTGGATCCGCGCATGCAATATATGTGTACACAACATAAATAAAGGTCAGTGGATAGAATGGACGTATACATATATGCAATTGACATGTATATAATAAACAACGGTGTACTAGTAGATATAAGATCAATTAAATCAGTATTTTTGATAAAATTATAAACTAATGTAAATAAATACTTGTTTTCATTGTCACTTATTGTCATCCCAAAGTAAAACATGAGTATTGACAATGTTAAGATTTACAATTTGAAAAACGTCATTAAATAGAACATTTCTAGCATCTTTATATTTATTATACATGTGAAAAAATAATGGTACGTATCTTCTATCTTACCACACGAACAGAGTGGACTGTTGATAATATTACATCGAAATAAATCATTATTTAGTGCACAATTGTGACGAAGTTTAGTATGAATGATATTCAAAAATCTATCCCCATATGTAAAAAAATTAGTTCTAGTTCTACATGTAAGTACATTTTCATTTTTGACAGAAACATGTATTTTTTCCTTAAAAATGCGAACAGAGTCGCTTCCACGGACATCCGTTGAAAGCGCATTTCGTTAACATTGACTGAAATCAATTTCTGAAAAGATAATTAAAAATCTAAACTTGCATTTTTTTCGCCTATTTGATTTGTATACATAATATCCATCATACTTCCTATCATAATCAAGTAATTTTCTGCTGATTAGAGAAACTTTTTTTCAAGATGAAGTGATCGAGCCGTCTTATAAATAGATTTAAGATATCATTTTCTCAATTTACTTCAAATGTATCACATATGTTTGATGAATTTGACCAAAAAGCTGAAGTAAGATGTAAAACGTGACCAAGTGAAACATATTGAAGAAAAGACAAGTTTATTTACAACTATTCCTTAGGTAACGTGATATTTAGAAAGGGAGTCGGGATTGGGATACAGGCTTGTAAATATGGCCGCCTTGGTGAAGAGAGTTTCGCCAGGTAACAAATTTATTGGCTATTAGCTTCTAAATCGCAAATAAAAGTAACAGAGAGAAAATATTTTGTTGGAAAGATATATTTTTTCAATATTGAACCTATTTTTGTAGCCATATTGCCGCTTAGTTTTGTAAATTGATGAACATTTCGAATTTCCTCCTTTTACATGATCATAATGAACCATTCGAATTTCTTCATAACAATAAACCATTGAAAACTGTATCTTATTTGATCAATGATTTAGTTATCTAATTAAAGTCAACTCATTAATAGCAAAATTTTCCATGAGTTGTGTTTGCAAGTATCAGCTGAGTATATTGCATAATGAGTGTTTCTGTGGTTTTAACAGTAATATCAAATGTTTAAGCACCTGAGATTAAGGGGGCTCAGTTTGAAATTGAACCCAGTTTGGCCCATGATTAGTTACAAATGGCATCTATTAAGATTATTAATCATCTCTAACCAGCACCATAGGTAAAAGTCAAACTACCATTTGGAAATATGGATTTATAGATGTTGGCTTTTATAATCATGATAATAATGACTAATGAGATATGACACATGTAAAGTATGTTGAAACATTTGGTATCCAAAATTATGAAATGTTCAGTGAATGGCCTATGGTCAGTCAAATATAATAATATGCATTTTATTTCTGTTCATAGCAGCAGGCCGACATACACATGGAAAGGTTTATATTGTGGATCTGTAAAACACAATTTAATCAATCAGGCTTTTTTTGATACTGTTTTTAATGACATTTTATTTCGTAGGATGGCATCTTTACAACAACTGGAATTTTACAACGGCCCGTTTTATTCAGAAGGGTAATTTTAAAAGGAAAAAAAGGACGCTGACATCCCAACGAGTCTTTCTTTTGGCTACAGAAGAAATTGTGATAGCTCCACCCAAACCTCCAAAAGATATTTCCTGTACCAAATACAAGGCAGCCAGTAACATGTATAAAGAGGAAGTGGTAAATAGTTTACTCTCTCTCTCTCTCTCTCTCTCTCTCTCTCTCTCTCTCTCTCTCTCTCTCTCTCTCTCTCTCTTAATTGAAATGCAAAATACTATGAATTGTTTTGTTTATTTGAAGAATTGTTCACTGTGAACCACACTAACAGTACATTTATTTTGTTGGATTGCAGCCAAACCCATATTTTGAGTTTCGTAACAAACTCTGTAAGGAGTTTTTAGAAAAGGATGAAAGTTTCCTCATTTGCCACAGAAATCCTGTGACAGCGAGTGCTGTGTATGATTATAGGATGAAGCTGAAACAAAAAGGATTTCGCCTTGTATTTGGGATGACAAATACTTTGTTGAGGTAAAAAAAAGAAATGTCAATATTAAAATGAAGAACATTTTCGTAGAAACATTCAGGTTCATGCATACTTGAAAAATTTTACAAGTCTCATTTTGTAAATAGGAGGCTGAGAACTGATATGAGAAAATTAATTTTGAAAAGAAAGTTACTGTAAAACGAGAAAATATGGCGCACTACAAATTTTAGCGCCTTTGGCGCAACTGCCTCTGAGCGCTAAAATTAATAGTGCGCCAACGTATTTCCATATGTATTAAATTTCTTCAAGTTGCAAAACAATAATGTCAGTCCATTTTTAAGGCTATATAGAAGTGTTCATTTAAATATCAGATGCTGTCGGTTCTGTTTGTTTAAACAATTACACAGGTAAACGGTATGGGTTATCGGGTATAAGTGCCTTAACATGGATTAATTAATTCAGTTTTAATTGCTTTTTAATATATCTCATTAGCACCTTGAAAATTGGGCTTCTCCCCATGCCACTTCCATTTAGCGCCTCAAGGTTAAAATGTGATTAAGCGTGGCGATCGTTAATGCTAACAATACATGATTGATCATAATTTCTTTGATCTCTGATTAGTGAATACAAAGATAACAAAATTTTTGTGTTATTTTAATGTAAAATTACTGTGAAAAAGATTCTCTCATGGTGATCGAAACTCATGGTAAATGTAGCATTCGATTTCACTTTTAGTTTTGGGACTCTTCTAGTGTTATCCAAGTCAACACGTTAAATTCAAAGTCCGATAACTCAAATTTGTTAACCAACAAAAATTACACATCATCGCCAATAAATGAAGTTTTCATATCTATATACTGACGATTTACACAAAAGTAAGTGTATTGTTCTCAACGACAGTTTACCGTGCATGCGAGATAGAAATCAAAGTCGTTGTGTTCACGTGCTTAGGTGAACACAGAACCAAATTTTGGATGTGATCGTTTATCAAACAACATTTTTGTATTCTTTTTAAAAAAAAAGATGCGTGCGCTAAAATATAATTGCGCTAATGTACTGGCACTTGCATTTGCGCTAAAATACGTATGCGCTAAATTTTCTCGTTTTACAGTATGTTATTCTCCATGTCATACAAAAATTAAAAAAAAACCCTTGCTGTGACAATAATTATCAAAGATTAAAGCAGACTGTTTTTGATATTTATATCACTTGTAAATTACATGTAATATGTGCTTTACAATAATAAAACAATGCATGTTTTGCCAGTTTGACATTGTACCTACATTTGTCAGAAATAGGCAGAAGTATGTGTAAATGTTATCTTTGTAAGGCGAAGCATTTGTGAAATTAATGATAAAAAGGTTAACACACAGATAAATATACAATCATTCCTTGTTTCAATTTTATACTCCAGTTTTTAGCTCACCTGAACCGAAGGTTCAAGTGAGCTTTTCTGATCACCCGTTGTCCGTCGTCCGTCCGTCCGTCCGTCCGTCTGTCCGTCCGTCTGTAAACTTTTCACATTTTCAACTTCTTCTCAAAAACCACTGGGCCAAATTTAACCAAATTTGGTACAAAGCATCCTTATGGAAAGGGGGTTATAAATTGTAAAAATAAAGGGCACAGCCCTTTTCAAAAGGGAGATAATTGCGAAACAGTAAGTATAGGGTGCATGTCTTTAAAAATCTTCTTCTCAAGAACCACTGCACCAGAAATGCCAATATTTACACAAAAGCTTGTATATATATTGAAGATTCTAAATTGTAAAAATCGTGACCCTCGGACTAAAACTGGGGCCCCAGGCGGGGTTCAAAGTTTAACATAGAAATACATAGGAAAATGTTTTAAAAATCTTCTTCTCAAGAACCACTGCACCAGAAATGCCAATATTTACACAAAAACTTGTATACATAGTGAAGATTCTAAATTGTAAAAATCGTGACCCTCGGACCAAAACTGGGGCCCCAGGCGGGGTTCAAATTTAACATAGAAATACATAGGAAAATTTTTAAAAAATCTTCTTCTCAAGAACCACTGCACCAGAAATGCCAATATTTACACATAAGCTTGTATACATAGTGAAGATTCTAAATTGTAAAAATCGTGACCCTCGGACCAAAACTGGGGCCCCAGGCGGGGTTCAAAGTTTAACATAGAAATACATAGGAAAATGTTTAAAAAATCTTCTTCTCAAGAACCACTGCACCAGAAATGCCAATATTTACACATAAGCTTGTATACATAGTGAAGATTCTAAATTGTAAAAATCGTGACCCTCGGACCAAAACTGGGGCCCCAGGCGGGGTTCAAATTTAACATAGATATACCTTAGGAAAATGTTTAAAAAATCTTCTTCTCAAGAACCACTGCACCAGAAATGCCAATATTTACACAAAAGCTTGTATATATAGTGAAGAATCTAAATTGTAACAATCGTGACCCTCGGACCAAAACTGGGGCCCCAGGCGGGGTTCAAAGTTTAACATAGAAATACATAGGAAAATGTTTAAAAAATCTTCTTCTCAAGAACCACTGCACCAGAAATGCCAATATTTACACAAAAGCTTGTATGTATAATGAAGATTCTAAATTGTAGAAATCGTGACCCTCAAATCAAAACTGCAGCCCCAGGAGGGGTTCAAAGTTTAACATAGAACTACATATGAAAAATGTTTAAAAATTTTCTTCTCAAAAACCACTGCACCAAAAATGCCAATACATACACAAACGGTTGTATATATAGTGAAGATTGTAAAAATCGTGACCCCTGAATTAAAAGTGGGGCCCCAGTAGGGGTTTAGATTTTAACATATATAGGAAAATGTTTTAAAATCTTCTTCTCAAGAACTATAGTGCAACTGTTTGGGATATTACTATGCATACATGTACATCCTTAAATAATGTAGATTCAAAAAATTGTTACTCCCGGATATTTGATGGGCACCAAGGGGTTCAAAATTTAAACATTTTAAAAAACATAAAGGAAAAGTTTAAAAATTTTCTTCTCAAGAACTACAATGTTTTAGTTTGTGGAATTTCTATGCCTTCGCTCATGTAGATTCCTAATTGGTAAAATCGTGACCCCCGGACCAATACTGGGGCCCCAAGATGGGGTCAAAGTTTATTATAGAAATATAAAGGTAACGTTAAAATATCTTCTTCTCGAGAACTACAATGCCTCAATTTGTGAGATTACTATCATGCATACAACCTTGGATAATGAAGGTTCGACAGTATTAAAATAGTGACCCCTGGACTAATACTAGGGACCCAAGATGGGTTTAAAGTTAAACGTAGAAGTACCGGTATATATGGAAAATGTTTAAAAATCTTCTTTTCGAGAACTACAATGCATCAATTTGTCAGATAACTACGTAAGCACCCTCAAATAGTGTAGATTCGAAATTATAAAAGCTGTGACCTCAATCTAATACTGGGGCCCCAAGAGGTGTTCAAAGTTTAGCATAGAAATATAGAGGGAAAATGTTGAAAAATCTTTTTCTAGGGAACTATAATGCTTCAGCTTGTGAGATAACTATGCAAGCATCCTTAAATAATGTAGATTCCAAATAATTAAAACTTTAGCCCTGGACTAATACTGTGGCCCCAAGAGGGGTTCAAAGTTTAACATAGAAAGATATATTGAAAATGTTTTTAAAAAGTTTTTCTCGAGAACTATAATGCTACAGTTTGTGAGATTATTATGCAAGGATCCTCAAATTGTGTAAACTCTAATGTAGTGGAACCAAGAGTTATCTTTCTTGATGTTCTGTACAGTCTGAGAGTTATTTCTCTTGAAGTGGAACTCTGCTACGTTCAGTTTTTCAGGTTGTGTACGTGCGGTCCTACCGCAGTGCTACACATTTTCATTCCTATGTTACTGTTTATGTTGTTCAAGCCAACCATAAACCTCGGACCATAACTGGGTCCCCAGAAAGGGGTTCAATGTTTAAAATAGAAAAAGCATATGCTACGAAATGTAATGTTACAAGGAACTGCTGTTCAGGTGAGCGATGTGGCCCATGGGCCTCTTGTTTCATTTACCCACTTATGGGTATGCTTTGCATTTTAACTATACTACAATCTATATTTTAAATGGGGTTGTGAAATATCTTTCTGCTGTACAGTTTCAATTTCACAAGTTTTTTGTTTTTAAAGGAAAAATATACCGGGTACTAAGTTTGAGGCGCTAGCTCCTTACCTTGTATCTCACAATGTCCTCATAACCAGCTCCAATGGATCAGACTTCAGATCACTGCCTGCACTCCTCAGGAAGATGCCAGAATTTATTCTTTTAGGTAACAAAGTTTAAAACTTGTTTTAAAATCAGACCGTCAGTTTCTGATCATAATGATAGTACAAACACTTATGGTCAGACGACACGTTCCTCAATTTTATATAACTTTTTCCAGGAATTTGTTCATGGTTTACTACTATTTTGACAAGCTTTTTTGCAAAAAATTAAGGTACCTTACCAGGCATTTCTGCAAAATACTAGAGTATGCAATTTCCTATATAATCTTCTTGAAAATACACTTGAATTGCTGATATAAAAATAAATACATATACAGCACAGCAAAAATTCACTATATTGGAACTCTATCTCGGCCGGGGCGGGGCTTTGAACTCACAACCTCTTGAACCTATAGGCTTCTGGCAGTGAGCCGCCACGGTTCTAACCACTCGACCATCTAGACACATAACCACATCTAATTAAATTTTTTCATATATTAAATAATTATAAAATTAATATTTTTTATTGGAACTCTTTATTACGAGAAGATACAAAAAAGATTCTCGAGGAACGTGTCGTCTGACCTTGAAAACAATTTGCTGAAAAGTGAAGTTCAAATGTAAAAGGCCAAAATATTAAGGACCAGTTGTTAATGCAAAGATCAATGCCAATTATGAAGTAGGCAATACAATGTGCAAAATTTGGAATTAAGAAGAGGTAAATGAATTTGTACTTTATGCATTTCTTTATTTTGATATTTCATTTTTAGGAGGGTATGTTGATGGGATGTTACTATCCAGAGACAACCTGTTGAAATATTCCAAACTGCCTGATTTAGATACCTGTCGGAGTGAAACAGCAGGAATATTAAGCCTAATAGCTGGAGGAAAAACATCGTCATTGATATATTCTCATGCACAAACTCTTGGTGCTAATTTGAAACAATATGAAAAACAGATAAAGGAGGAAAGTGACTGAATACAATCATGTTTTTAAAACTGAAAATAAATTGTTGAAAAAAAAATGTGTCTTAATAAGTATTTTAAATATGTATGTACATGTATAGTTACATATCCATATATGTACTTTTTTAAAACATTAAAATGCTTACTTTAGTGACTTATTCGGAATATGAAGGTGCATGGCAACATTGCAGAAAAAATACATACCCTGCGTTAGTATGGAAAGTCAAAGGGTTCAATATTCTATCTTTGTAATTATGTATTTGGCTTTCTAAATGTGTTACTGATTTTCAATCTGTTATGAAAACACAAATACATGTACATAATTTACCACCTGGCTTTCCATGGGTTTGCTGATTATGTAATTTATTTATTTTTTTTGCAATGATTGCTACCTTCATAACCCGCATGAATCATCAAAGAAAGCATTTAATTGTTTATATTTACAACTTTCTCGTAACAAATTAATGAGTAGGTCATAAAAGTAAAAAAAAACCAAAAACTATATACTTGTTCATTATAACATTCATACATCAGTACTTTAGATAAAAGAAACAGCCAAATCGTCTTCTACTGAAATTTGAGACTGACATCAGCATGATTATTTCGTGCAGTCCATGATTTTAGGTTGCTGAAGGTTAAAAGGGCGTGTATATTTCAGTCCTGTCAGTTTCTACAGAGCTATGAGTGTACAATCAATTTTCGTAAGAAATAGAGGAAATCATACTTGGTGGATGTAAATATTTGATTTTAAGTTTGCCTGTATTATTTCATGATTGATTGAAACTAAAACTGAAGTGAGAGCACGGCTCCTTGGACTTGCACGGGCAGACCTCAGAGTTCCAGCTAGTTATAGTAACCATGGTTAACTTCACACCAATGAAAAAAATAGTAGTTCTTTCTGTAAAAAGTGCTGATCGGCAATAATTAAAATTACTTTTTTTATGGTGGATAATTGGTTGATTTATGTAAATGCAGACAATAAATGGTAAATTTTTATACTTTCTTTTTATGTTTCATGGTGCTATGAAGGCACCGGCGTCGGCAGCAAATTGAATGGGGGGGGGGGGGGCTAGACTAATCCTCAGAAATATTGACAAGCAAAAAAAAAACCAACTAATTTCCTAAATCATGAAAATCCTTATCCGTGTGTGTGTGGGGGGGGGGGGGGGGGGGTAGTATACCTTTTCGTCCAAAAAAAAAAATTTCCCCCTAAATCCGGGGGGGGGGGGGCTAGTATGTCTATCCAACTTCTTAATATTTCAATCTTTTCAAGGTAAATTTAGGAATAATTATGTTTCCTGCGAGAAAAAGTGGGGGGCTGAACCCTCTATGATGCTATGTGCGTAATGGTTTGGTCTAACTTTGCAAAAAAAGTGGGGGGGGGGGGGGGCTTAGCCCCCCCCCCCACTAGCCCCCCGATTCCGACGCATACGGAAGGTAAACTGGTACTGTACCATATACCAGTTATCGACTAAACTGAGAGTTTGGGTTTATAGCACGCGACCATCCGAGATTTTTTAATTCAGTCGTCGTCGGTTTTGAATAAAGAAAAGTAAGTTTGCTTGAAAAATTTCTTGAATAGGATTTAACCAGGAGCTTAGACGATCATTGTTTACCGATGATTTACATCTTGCACTTTCAGCAGTGGGGGTGGGGGGGGGGTGACGTAATAAGTTAAAACTAGAATATGACATCTTTGTGATACCTTTACCTTCTTTGATTTGACATAATATCAATACATATTTATAGCATGATGTAGAAACAAAAGGAATTCATTAATTTCTGAAAGATTCATAGCGCAGTTGAGCCTGATTGCACAATTATGTATTGAATAGTCTACGATTTTGTCATGTGTATTACCGTAAGATAACAAACGAATAATTTTATGAGTTTTGTTTATGTATCAATTCATAACCCCTACTACCTTAAGTCTGACCTAAAAATGGGCATAATTCAAATTACATTATGCAGAGGGTCAAAATGTACAGGAATATTAAAATGTTATTATCGCGAACTGATGCAGTAAATCGTTAAACATGGCAAATTCGGGGAGTGCTAAAAAGCACAAAAGCAAGATGTTTTGAGTTCTTAATGATGATATATAACAGATGGATTAACAAGGAAACCACCATTTCAAGTATGTCAAGTTTTACCCAAAAATATCATGAAATAAGGAAATACGAAAAGAAAACGCGTTAAATTTTCTCCGATAAATGGTACAGTGCCAGTACTGATCATTGCAAAAATATATGTAACCTGAATTACATGTAGCAATTCTTACCCGCATGAAAAAAAGAAGCGTTTTAAGGTGCAAACAACAGATGATGCAACATTTTCTGAAATAAAAACAAATTGTAGAAGTACAATGCAGGAACGTAGCATCGTCTTTGAAAATGGGGGTTGGGGACGCATCCAAAAATCTCCACAAGAAAAAAAGGGGGAACTTCCCGAATCTTGAAAATCTTAATCCGTGGGGTTAAGATAAAATACATAACCCGCGTTAGTGGGTTTAATATGTATTTTCTGCAATTTCGCCATCTTCATATCCCGCGTGAATCACAAAAGAAAGCATTTCATTGTTTAAATAAAATCCTTTCCTTGAAGATTCACGCAGGTTATGAAGATAGCGATCATTGCAGAAAAAATAACATTCTAATGTTATGTCTTCGGCAATCGCCAAAGAGAACATTTTTATTGTTGAGATAAAGAACAAGCAGAGTTATTCATAACCCTTTTTGGGTGTAACTTTTGATGTATTTCATTTGAAAAGTCATTTTTGTAATTCTCATGCAGAAAGATTGAAGTTTTGTCCGGGGGGGGGGGGGGGGGGGGGGGGACAAGCCATATTTTCGGTAATTTAACTATGTGAGATGTTATCCATATACATGTATAAAGAATTTGTACGCATTTCAGATGCAATAAGTACGGAAATGTACCGTGGATTTTACACTCTAAATCCCTGTAAACAAGTTTTATAACTTTAGACAAGAGAATATGTCTAAGTATTTTTAGATTTAATATACCTCCCACCATTTCTTAATCACATGATCTCTGTATAACGAGAATTAAATTATCTGTATTTTCAAATATTCATGTACATTCGATGTGATACAGATTTACATGTTCTTTTTGTATGGAAAGTTTGTGGAACGCAATACATTTTACTTAAATGCGTGCACCATAACACGGACGGGAGGTCAAAGGTAAAAAAGGTAAAATTATGAGTTTTATATTAACGCCACAAACGTTAAAGGCTGTTTAATTCTAATATCATAAGCGGAAATCAAAATTCAGGACGGCGATGCTCTTTTTTCACATAAACACAATTGTGACGTAATAATCCGTTTTATTATGACGTGTTGGTATTATTGCGTCACACGCGTCTTCATAACAAAATGGAAAATGGAAAAGTTTGGTAGGTAGACTGAATAAACACTGCACATCGTTAAATATTACGTCAAATAATTATATTTTCAATGAGTATATGATGCATTTTCGTTTATAAGTATTATTATAATATATTTTATTTCATTCAATTCAAGGTATTTCAAGTAGCTGCAAAAGATCTAAAAGCACATCGTCTGTAAGTAACGTTTAAATATCGATTAGTTACAAAAATAGACGGTTTAAAAAAGAAGAAAAACTTAGAGAAACATCTTAGAGACTTCAAGGTTTTGCATGCCTGTTTACTTTACTTTCTTATTCAACACAGGGATGTCAAAGAACAGAATGTATCTGCCGCAAACTTATGGAATCTATTCATATTTCTGATATCAAGGTAAATTTGTTTGTTGTTGTTAAGGGGGTTCTTTATTATTAATTTTTGGTAACTGGGCCGTTTTAACTTAAACGTATTTACAACTTAACAAAAAAAAAATCATATCATTTCAGCACACGAAAATCCCAGGAAATGTTTATTGTAGCAGAAAAATGCCAACAGCGAAACAAATATTGACCAAGTTAAATGGAGATTACCACCAAAACCCAAAGCTTTTGTTTGATGGAGCACGGGTAAGCGCATATGATAGGGGATTAGATGGGAAATGTTTCAACATGGTCCCTAAACATATTCCCCAAAAAGGGATGTTTAGCTTTCCCTCTGTCGAATCTTTGTCGGGCGAATCAACGACCTCGAGCGAGTCAGATGGAGGCCCATCTTCTTCTTGTTTGTCATCCTCATCGTCGTTTTTGTCTTCTTCGAGTGCTGATGATGACTTAATGTATGGCGGAAATGGTTTATCTGGTACTTGTTCCGAGGATGGAAATCATGAGATCGTGTCCAATGGATCCGATTCGGAAGACAAGTTTGATTTGTCGTCCTTAAATAATTCAGAAGGGGAAGACACTGATGCCTTTGTCCGGCATGTGTCGACACCGCAATGCCAGAATCTCACCAATCCTGCACAGTTGGCCAAATTAAAAAAGTACAAGAAACTCGGAGAAACTGTTAATTCCACATACTTGAATAAATATGAAGTAGGCAAATACGCTTCTGTTGGTGGTCATTTAGAAACATCTGGCAAAAACTTGAAAGAGAACATTGACAAAAACGATAAAAAATTCTCTGTCTATCGCTTGTGTACATCTCGCTCGGGAGGCTCAACTTCTCAGCGCATGTGCAAATCTTTAAAAACAGTTACAAAGAGAAATAAAAACTGCAAGTATTTCAAAATCACCAAAGTAGAATCCGATAGTTCTTGGGAAGATCTGACGTCCCGTCGTGGTTATAACAGTCTCTCTGACTACAAAGGGGCGATGTCATTTAGTCATGACTACAACAGTCTGTTAGATTACAAAGCAGAGACCGAGCTTCTGGATAAGGTTGGTTTGAATTTATTTACGAAGGAAATGATCGGGATATCAAAGAAATACAGAATCTTAGAAAGCCAAAAGGAGAATGAACATTTAGGAAATATGCAAGATATCCAAGGTGAAAGATATCATGATGATTTTTCAAATAATCCTGGAAGATATCAGACACTGAAGGAACTAGAGGATAACATCAACAACAATGCAAATCAAGATGACGCGCGCAAAAACCATCCCCCGCAGATGGAAGAGAGGAAGAATAAATATTCTTTAAGTTCTGGAAATTTGGTGGAAGAGATGCAAAGGAAAAGTCAAAACGAATTGAAACATCGCCTGGTTCAACTCATTAAAGAACAAGACAAAATGCTGCGAGAATTTGATTTCGTGGAAACGATGAAAGGAAGAGCGGCCAGAGGAAGGAGTTGCGTCGCTCTCGACAATACGCAGTGGAAGTTGGAAATGAAAGCAGTCGAAAACGACTACAAGATGAGAGTTGATGGTATTGTCAATGATCTAAAGGCGTCAATGAAGGGTGAAAGGGGTTCCTCAACAGGTTCAGTGAAAAATAAAGACATCCAAGAGGAACCGCAAAAAGGAGTGAACAATAACGCTGATAGCAGACGAGCCGAGCAGAGAGAAGAGTCGCATGGGTTCTTTAGAAGTTTGTTTAGACGAAAGCCTGATTCCACCAACCGGGAAGAAAGTGCTAATGAGCATGCGCCATCTGGATTCAGCCTCCGGAAATTGTTTAGGCGTACTCGAAAAGTTAAAGATAACGGTAGTTCGAAACAAGAGCGCACTGAACAAGATCAAGAAGAAAAGAACGAACCCAAGTACGAAATTTTCAATGAAAAATATATGTCAAACTCCCTACAGAAGCTGAAAAGGATCCTCAAAAACATGCTGCTTGATTTTTCAAACGCAAGTGATGTGGATTTTCTGCTGGAGGAAGCCAAACTATTGGCTGGTGTCTCTGATGAAATGGAGTCCGTTTGTAATAAGGAAATCGCAAGAATTGAGACGAAGTTTCGAAGAAAATTTGAGAAGAGGCTAAAAACCAAAATCTGCAAAGAAAATGAAAATTATCAAGATGAAAAAATTGAGGAGAATGTTATTCTGGATGAATCTGAGCCTGGGGTGTCACATCAATGGCGAAAACTCTAGTTTCATTTCGACGTTGTGAACAGAATAATTCGTAATATTATATAAGCAGTACATAATTATATCATTAATGGCTCTATCCGATATTTTTCCCAACAGTGCAAATTTTCCCAAAATTCAAAATTTTATGTATTTATATCCAGTCTGGCATAGGGGAAAAGATAATATTAGGTAGTAAACAAATTCTCTATCAGGTCTAATTTAAAATCAAAGATGTTATTTGCTTATATAATGATACATCATTTTGTAAAGTAAAATTCTATATACAAGTATTTCTGATTTTTCCGGTATCTTTTTTGCAAAGCTCTTCTTCTCAAGGAGATTAATATGGTCATGACCATTCAACCCTCTTAACAATTCTTCATAGAAATATAAGATGTGATAACAATGAAAATATCAGAATTCTGCAGCAGTTCAGCACCATACATTTTGGGATGTTATTGTAGTATTTTCCGAGACCTATACAAGTAATTTTCTTTTGTCGCTCTTGCAATTAACAATCACAATGCATTTGATTTGTCAATTACTACTCATGTGCGGATCTACGGGGTGTCCGGACCCCTTCCCCTTGGAAAATTCAAATTATTTTCTTAAATATACATAGTAAAATTTGGAAAATATCACTCGGGACCCCCCCCCCCCCCCTTCTGGAACCTTTAATCTCTCCCCCTCCGCCCCCGAAAAAATGTTATAGATCCGCGCACGCTAGTATACAAATATGTATTGTATAATAACTACAGAAGGTTTGATGAACAGACACTTCCTTGCAGAAACAAGTGCTTATTGTTTTGCGTAACTGTACTTTCCGTTATAACACAGAAATCCATCCGTAAATAACAATTACAATTCAAATGCGTTATAGTTTTCCGTTGTCACTCAGTAAGACAACAAAATCTCTCGGTATATATACCAGGTACTTTTAATGAAAACTGCATGCCTATTCATTTTTATTACGAAAGCAATAGAGAGACCCCAAATATTGACAGCCAACAATGTATCTGTATTTTAATACTTTATTTTAACTACAATATCTTGAACGTAAACATTTTACAATACAAAGCAATAAAATGTGTTCGACAAGGGAACACATTTAACATAATAATAAATTTAAACTTTTTTTTATATCAAAATTACATGTACATGTAGTTGTCAGTTGGATTCCATTAGACCTTACTTTCTCTCTGATGTGATTGATGCACGGAAGTTCAACCCTTCTAAAAAGCCAAAATACATTTGCAAGATTAGTATTAAAATTAATCCATTTTCTAAGATCGTACTTATCATCTACAAACGTGTCAAAAAAGATTATTAAAAAAAATCCATTTCCATTAATACTCTATAACGATTTTAACTGTTTAATTTTTTTATGCATATTAAGGGTACACGAGTAAGCGGTTTGCATACATTTTTTTATAATTCATACCGGGATCGTATAAATGTATGTACATTTTTATCGTATTCAGAAAATAAGTTCTTTATTCTAATACGAAAGTCAACACATTGAGCACATTCATTCCGTAACAAATATACGCACCAAAATGTAACATAAAAAGTACAGCAAGAGAGAAGTGAATTTTCAATAGATCTAGAGCCTTTCCTTTTCCCCCTTAAAACCTATCAAAGAAATTTGGATTTGCCTTGTACATTAAGCTCATTGTACATTGAATAACATTAAAATGCCAATTTTTACATTACCTTAATTTTAAAAATTTACAAAAGAAATCAATGAGTAATTCATGCCATTGGATGCATACAGTGTACATGTACAAGTGGTCCATTTTCTGACCCTGGAGACAGCTCATTTTGAAAATATGTGGGAAAAACTTAGAGAGTGAACTTAGAGGCCTTTACACAGCACAGCTCACTAGCTCTGATTAGCCCATTGCACAAAAAATGTGTATGCATGTTAAAATAACATATTAGGGTACATTATTATAACCAGGTTAAAAAGTTTACTGTTTTCTTGTTTTTTCTTTTGGGCATGCATATCATTTTAGTTATACAATTATACATTATACAAAAATAGTGTTTTTCATGGAACTCATTCTTATCTAAAGGACCACTTCTTTGTGGAAGTATAAATTTCTTAATACATCTATATTTTGAAAAAAATGGAAACCCAAAATTAAAACATTTATAGCAAAAACACTTGTTCAAATAATAATAAATATCACATTTGAAGCATAGTTTTCACATATGGAAAATTTAGTATTTCTGCTTCATCTTCTGTTTTGACATGACATATGGATTTGTGACCCCCAATATCACAATTCAGGGCAGCTCTCTGACACTTAGAATCAATATCTTCCTCGCTATCATACAAGTTCAAACTCTTCGTCTGTATCCTGTCCTCCGGTCATTGTTACTCCTGAAGAGAAATACATGTATATTCTGTAAATTCCTAATTAAAAGCAACAAATTAATATCCACGTTAAATCGCGAGAAGCAGATCTCTTGGATTTTAAAATCTCGCTTTTATTTTTTGAAGGCATGTAAACTATTAAAAATAAGGTGGTACGGGACACCTGTCAATATTTATGCGGATAAAAGTAATTAAAACTGAAACATCGTTTTAAATTTTTGTAATTTTACAATATTTGACATAAAAATATGTTTAAACATTTTTGGAAAGGTAAAACCTATAAAAGCCATAGCGGGATTTGAACTCATAAGTTACAGATTCGTAGTTAATATTCTAAACCTTTGCGCTACACTGTTAGGTAACTATTTTGGGAAAGAAAACGTTATATATAAAGTATAAAATTATACTTGATTTTTTTTGTTTATTTGAACAAAGGTACGTCATAATATGGAGGTGTCCCATACCACCTTAGAATAAAAATCTGGCATTCACGATTTCATAATCTCACGATTCAATGAAAAACAGTTGAATTGCGGAATTAAGTTCTCACATAAAATAAGGAATCTACAGTACTACAAATTCAGGTTGTAACACCTTGTTTGACTTGCTAAGCAAATTCATTTAAATCAATTGTGTTTTATGACTAAAACTAACCTTAGCCTATTCAAAGAATTGAGGATACAAATTATACATGTGTACATCCACACTTTTATAGATTATTTTTCACATTACATTAGTTCTACTCTTGACCAACGGTGCTGAACAGGAAGAATATATTCAATTGTTACTCACCACTGGCACTGGTGGTCTGTCCAGTGTAAGATTCGTAGGGCGGCCAGTGAGGGGGTCTGTCCTTATACAGCTCGAACATGGGGGTCTTACTGGAGCCAACCACAAACTTCTGAACACTTTGTGTAAGGTCGTCAAACTCTTTCTCTGTCCCACAGTAAAATCCCTACAGAACAAGAGGTCACATGGCTTACCTGAGCACACATGTCTTATATTTTAACAAAAAAACAAGCATTTCTTCATGAAATACAACACAATTGCAGTCCACAGATAGATAGAGAAGACACCAGACAAAATGTGCATGGTCAGAAAAGCTTAGGAGTGTCCTGCTGTATTGTTATAAAGGAGGAAGTACCTCTGCTGAATTGTTAAGTAGATACATATTTAAGATTTCCAAATATATCAGAACACAGTGTGATTTCATTAATTTTCATGGGCATCCATTTTTTGAAGTTTTGTAAGAAGAAAAAATATTTGAAGGTATATTGTATACATTGTAATTTTTGTCCAGTGTAACTTTCTCTCTTCTCCACTTGCAAGCAGTTTTGTTCCATCTTGAATTGCCCATACACAGCTATGTTTTAAGAGAGATAATTTTGAAACATTGGAATTCGCCCAGTCTTATATTTACCCGCTGACGAGGGCGAAAGGAGCGAAAATAAAATGGGGGCTAATGTTTCCCTGTTTACAGTAATCATATTATGTGGAAAATTCCTCTACCAATACCTATTGTTGTTATGTTTTCTACTCTTTGTTGAACATTTGATTGTGGGTCTTGTAAACCATGAAATCCATGAAAGTTGGTGCTCATCAAAATAAATGAAACCACAGAACATTGTCACATAGTCATATACATATAATACTGTCATTCATAATGATTCAAATTTGGAGATTTATATAATACAGTTTGGAACATCATGCATTACCAATGCTATAGAGGGATCTAGTTCCATAACATTCATTGTAGAGGGATATGGACAATGGTAGCTCTCATCTGAGAAATTTGGACTGTCATGGTCTTCACAAAGTTGCGTAGTATGTGGGTCAAGGTATATCAATTTATCACCTGGAATTAAAAAAAATAGAAGAAAAATTCTTGAATTTCAATGTCACTGCATTAATTTCCAGGTTTAACGTTTACTTCATAAATTAATTTCTGTACTGTACTTTATGTCCTGTGATTGGAATAGCTGTTGAAATGGATTGCTTATTTTAAAAGAACAGCAGGAAGAAATCCATAAGGTGTCTGATTAAAATTACTCACTCATGTAGCCTACGAACCAGTGGGCGTGGTTTGGTTTGCCGCCTATGATGCCAACACTTTGGGGAAAACTTAAACATGCCTGAAAGCAAAAAAACATTTACATTATTTTTTTTACACTTGTTTTTATAAAATATTAAACACCAACATCAACACCCTCAATAACATGACCTGCTTGAAAATTTCAAAGAAGATTGTACTGTTGACATTAAATTATACAGTATACAGGAAAATTTTCATCCCCATTTTATTTTGCCCCTTTTTGCCCTTGTTGACAGCAGACAAATTATAGACTGGGCGAATGCATAACAATTTTTAAATTACTGTGTTTATAAGGAAGAGAATTCATTATGTATTCCATCGTCTGACCGAATTTAAGATTGGTTGAAACTAATTGCAAGTGTAGAAGGACAAAAAAAATCCACTGGGAGAAAATCATCCTTTATAAACTAAAAGAAATAGTAAGGAAAGTTTCAATATAACTCTACATGTTTATACCTTTAAACTTTGCACATAAACTGAATTTATTTCTGTTAAACCAAGTCTTAATGGAATCACAAGTAAAAGTGGTTTCCAACTTTTGACATCCACTGTATTTTGTTTGTTTTTATCCTGCTTTGAGGAATCTTGACTAGATTTTTTGCTTCTCCCTGTAGCAGCAGATTCGTGTTTTAATTGTCTAACTCCTATTATATCACAGGTACTTTTCCCATCTTCTTTACAGACACTCTCTGAAAAACAGCATTTAAAGTCCTCTATCAGTCCGTATAGAAGAAAATTTGTATATTAAAGCTTGTAAATTCAAATGTTCCTTGCAAATTTAGACATATTGAAATTGATAAAAGTATTCTACACAATTTACAATAAATTGATATATACATGTATTTATGTACATTTGTTCTTTCAACGAATACAGCAAAATACAGTTACAGTGAACATGCTTCATATAAAGGAATTCATGATTACAACGAAATAAGATTCATTTCCCCTACATAGTCTTAAAAGCATGTGTTAAAAAACTTACTAGATTTTACACAGTTACAGTGAAAATGCTTATAAAGAATTCATGATTACAACGAAATCAGTTTCATTCCCCCTATAAACATAGTCTAATAAAAGTATAAATTTATAAACTTACTACGGTATATTTTACAAATTACGTTTAATATAACCTCGATTCGTTTTTATACTGATACTTATCTATAGGTGCATTTCACTGTATTTTGATGTGTTGATTGTTACTGAGAACACAACTAACTGATGTCATTCTCTATGACAGTGTTGTCCATGGCTATGTGGATTACAATGGAACTCCACTCATCATATACTGCTAACTTCCTGTGATAAAACAAAAGGAACAAGAATCAGGGACCGCCTTGCATAATAGTGTTCACACAGAGTAAAATCTTTGTGTTCTGATGGGTCTTACTTCAATACTTGAGCGACGGTGTTTGGTCCAAACCAAGATCCCACCGGTTTCCCTTCAGAGACTCCCATTGAAGCTGTTAAAAAAAAGCATGTCATGTTAAACAATGATTGCCAATATGTGAATATAATAATTACAAAACTTAATAAAACATTTAGACTATTGACCTTTTTTAACCTGACAATGACAGACATATATATGCAAAAAAAATGTCCTCTTCTTCAAAGAGGTGCATAAAAACAACAGTTATGATACTTGCTATTACACATATAAAATACACTGTATGCATATATACCTCCGTATTTGTATTAATTACTGTATCAGAATAGAAAATTCTTCTCAGTTGACTTCCTGTATATACCTATTTGCTGTATGGAGTAATTTGCACTCTTTTTGTCCGCAAACATTTGTAGAATTCTCTTATAAGTCTGGTCTTGGCAATTCTTATTCCACTTCCAATCTACAATAGATACAACACATCAATAGAAATTATTGTCTCAAAGGTTCAACAATATAATCCATAAAAGATTAGATTGCAAGTTTTTCGTTGCAAAAATGAAATCAATCTGGAAAATATGAAAATAGGGCTTCTTTGAAAACAACAATTTTTCCTAAACTTGTGGGTGCAAATGCGATAAAACTTAAAATTAACTTTGAACAGCTTTTATATGTTAAAATAACCTACTAGGTAAATTGATAGAAAGCATAGGTCACGTTATAATGACAAACCTCTCCCCAGGTGTCTGACCACCAGGGCCTGAGCCAGCATCATCTGACCGCATCGTAACATACATCCCCAGCCCCCATCACAGGTCGGCCCAGTCCCTCCTGTATAAACAACAGGTTACAGGTAAAGACCTTGTATTTCTTTTTTATAAAGAGATGGAAATTTATTATATAAAAATAAAAAATAAAAGCCTTGTCTTGACACATGATAGACAAATACTTAAACTGATGAATATATAGCCTTAAATCTGTCATCATGAGAAATTTTGTATTTCTGTATATACCTATAGCAGGAAAGTTCTTTCTGTATGTGCACCAGATTTTGGACAAAAAGTCCCCTTTTAATTCATCTCTATCTGCAAAAAATGGAAATAGAGTAACTTCAATGATACATGTATGATATTATAA
Organism: Magallana angulata; assembly: GCF_025612915.1. Taxonomy (NCBI): domain Eukaryota; kingdom Metazoa; phylum Mollusca; class Bivalvia; order Ostreida; family Ostreidae; genus Magallana; species Magallana angulata. The sequence goes on from NC_069114.1 coordinate 25,322,209, forward strand.
CTTCTCATTTCAACAAACTTTATAATAAATTTTCATCCAGAGATAGGCCTAATTATAATTTTCCACTTCTAATCCCCTTGGCCAATATCAATTACACTTGAGCCATAGACCCTGGGGCTGGTTATTTCTGACTCGGGATGATTTGAGGTGCAATATGAGAAAGGGTATACCGATACAAGTGCACTCACTACATGATATCACAAGCTGTTTATTACCACAAATACTGTATCTTACAGCTATACTGTCATAGGTACTGCATGTACAGTAGTATTGGTACATATCCACATTAGCCAGCAAATATTACCATGTTAACATCATGTCACAGATTGCAGCTTACCATACAATGCACTGTACTTGATCCCCAGGAGGTAAACAGGTTCTTCTGTCAGGGGAAAGTCAACATACCCCAGGGCAGCACTTTCATAGGTCACCATGCAAGTACCTACTGTTAAAAAACAATCAATGACTTAATTCACTTCATCTTTAAAAAGAAGCAGGAATAATTAAACTAAAGAGATTATCATTAACAAGTCTCACATACAAATTGATTTATTTCGACATCCTCTCTTTTAGCTTCCTTCTCTTTACACTAATGAAATAATCAAAATTGTTTTATGACAATGTAAACTTCCTTCAATTTCTTTTATATTATGAAAGAGACAATAATTGAATCAGTCTAATTCCAAGGTTTCTTTGTGCCTTCACACAAATTTAAGGCAAGGAATGTAACAAAAAGCTTTGACATTCTGAATGTATGGATCTAAGTTGGTTCCATGTAGAAAATTGTGTGAGAGAGAGAGAGTGTGGGAGGGAGGAGAGAGAGTAATTGAATACTCAATTACCATACAAGTACATGTAGTTTATTTTCAATTCATTTCCCTTTTGAAATTATTATGTTTTAATAGCTAAAAACTGATTCAGAAAATAGACCAGAAGCAGGAAAAGCTGTTTACAAACCGAATCCATCTCTGTTTTAAAAAATTTGCAACTTAATATAAAATGAGTGTTTACAATGTTATCAATTTAAAAAAAAGATGAAATCTTAAATCATCAGAATGATATTGGACCAACTCCAGTGTCAATGGACATCAGCTAGTCTTTGGTGTCGACTGCATGGCATGTACATGTACAGTGTATATTTGCAGTTGCTTCTACTATTTATGCGCAAGATTATAAAAATGATCACAAAATTTGATGGTATATGCAAATCATGATTTATATCCATAATTTGTGTAATTATTCGACAGTTGTGTATTTTTCATCCTCTTGCCAAGGACCAGGGAGGGAAATAAATTATATACGTGTATTATCCCTGTAAACAAAACAAGGAGCTAGGATCCTAGATGAATGTTTTACAAATCATTTCGTGCTGTAAATAAACTCTACATTGATATCATGTCATTATAAACTGTTCTATCCACCTTCATTAGCATTAATATGGTTTATAGAGCTGAGAGCTTTTAATCATATTATATAATATATATCATATGTTTATACACATGATAAAATACCACTTCATCTTGATTAGGTTTAACATGGTAATATAAGTCAACACAAAATGTGAAGCCAGTTAACTGTAACGTGCGAAAAAGTTGATAAATGTTTTGTAAACACTAGACAAGAAGCACGCAGGGACATATATTCATTATGTACATTTGAAGAGTACAAATTATACAGGTAACGTTCAGCCTAAAAATAAACGGTTAGAGTATATTTTCGAAGGAAGAGTATTTTTTGGAATTGTAAACAGCAGGTAAAGTGAACTATGATTATGCCTGTCTTACAAAATCAGAGCTAGTTGTTAAAGAATTTAGCCTACCATCATTTGTCATGTCCATTTTGACATAGCCCTCTCAACCTTCTGTGTCAGATGTCCATTGATATTGATCTAATGAAAAGTCTGAAGGATATCTGAAAGGATGTCAACAATAAACTGGTAGTTGGTCGTATTCGTCCTACTATGATAAATCTAGAGAAAGCCGAAAGCTGGAGACCAGTTTACATACCCCAATCGATAAACTTATTACGCTATTCTACTTCGTTTTCATTACAGAATATAGAGGTAATTTGTTTATTTAAAATTGTTTATTGTATGTTTTATCTCGAAATCTGCAAGTTGTTTATATAATATGGATATGTAAAGGTTTTGAAATTCTTAAATTATCTCCCTTTACAACTCTTCAGCATCTTTCCAAAATTCCTCAATAATTTCCCGCCGAAAATAAGGAAACCTAATGCTGGTTCTGAAGCTGGGATCAACAGAACACGTTTGAGCTTTTTAGTTTGTTTAACGGTATTGAAATATGGAAATTGTAGATGAGGAAAACACATGAAAACTGAAACTTGATCTCGATCCATACAATCAATATTGAGTATAGTATTTATCAAGGCCATGCAAAAACTAAAAAGCAAAATAAGTTGTTTCCCTTGGCTGAGTCAACCCATGATGATGCTCAAAGACAGAGTAAACATCTTTTTTATTATATGCTGCCAAACCACAGGTGCTTGAATCTCAATGATTAAGATTCTAAACAATGTTTAATGTATTGCATTAAGTCTTAAGATTATAAATTAAGGTATTGCAAGTTGAGAGAAGTTAATTGAATCATTCATATAATCAATATTGTACATGAGCAGGTTACACAAATTTAGTATTAGGTCCTCTTTGCAATGACCAATGACCATGTTGACAAAATTACCAGATAGAAACTTTTGACTTCCTTATTAAGGCAACTGATTCCAGGTCTCCTCACAAGTGAAGGGAGTATAATTATATAAACTTGACCTCCTACATGTGTACACATGTAAATCTCCAAAGTTTAACTATGATTAAGCCACATCATTTAAATATGATGAATTATATCTGTTTGAACCATTTTAACAAGAGCTTGGACTCTGGGTAGTTGTGTCAAATTGTGTTGTGATGTTGGCCTATCTATTTCATTACTGCATGGCCACTTATATAGCCAGCTGCCATGCATGGCTCTTTGAAATCAACACGACTTGGCTGGCTTTTGAGCTAAAACTATGCAATCCAGTTATATTTTACTTGAAACAAGCGTCATTTTTAACTTTGTATGATGCAACAAATAGATAGCACATCCTACCAAAAGTCCAAGGTCTTGTTAAAATGGTTCTATTTAAAAAACATGTACATATTTAATTCTCAATCCAGCTGGCCTTTGTAAATCCAATATTTGCATTGCCAGATAATGTGGTACGTAACCAAACCCATTATGTAAAATGAGTATTTACAGATAATTTTGTATTCCGACAATTAGATGCAGGCTGGTAAAGGTCGTGGTAGAGGAGTACTAGCCCTCCAGAACTGTAGAACTCCTCTGCGGAGACCCAAGGCATTCCAGATAGAGACCAGCAGTGTTCATTGTGACTTTGATACAATCACATCACCTGAAATCAAGTATACGTCATGTAAGTCCTTGCAAATCACAGACCTATTTTAAAACCCTTACGATTATGTGCTATTTCTTGTGGATTTTTGTGTCCTTATAAATTTTAAGTTTTGGTTTTTAATACTGATAAATGCTGAAAACATTAAAATGATACTGACCTTCATAATTCCACCATAATTTGTACCGTAATAATGTACAATCATGATGTAATACGGTAATTAGAAATTTTTATATGCATAATAAATATTCCTTATAGGGAGTTATGTGTTAAGTCTTTTACAGTGTATTATTTGGGTATAAAGTCAAAAATTGACAGTTAACCACATTACTTTGATAATTAACAGTAATTAAACCATTACATTGATATTTGATAAATACAGTACTGTAGGTATATGACTTCTAAAGTACACAAATACGAGAATTTAGTCCCATGTTTACTCTCGAAACAAACTTCAAATACAGACAACCAATGTAAGTACAAGTTATTTTCATGGAAAATTTTGAATTCTCAGCCTGGGCCGACTGTGGGACAGAAAGTGAGGATAGTTTCATGGAGGGTCAGAGACTAATGGTCAAGTTCACCTATAATGCCAACCCAGACTCGCCCCTGGAGGAGCCAGAGCTCTCAGTCAGACAGAAAGACAACGTGGAGTTCATAAACTATAACCCCCAGAACAAGATGTGGTGTAAAGTTCAGATGGGGAACAACAAGGGCTATGTTCCTACTTCATATGTGATGGTGAGTTTTGTTGCAAACATGTTTTAGAAATTGTAATTACGTTGTAAACACAATTTTTTAGTGCATCATTTTTTTTTTTTTAAACAATAGAGTGCATTTAAATGTGATATTCTTTTTAAGGCGTCGAGCTAATGCTCGGCAGCCTTCTAGCGATCGTCTGGATTGGCAATCGTCCAAAAATTCATGCACTGCACCGCCTTTTTGATGCGCATAAAGAAATAAGTTCCTTGAAGTATTAAACGTATTACAAGATTTGTATTCCTTTTATTCAACTGAATTGTGTACAAGAAACCCAACTTTGCCTCCCTGGTTATTGACAACTCATTGCATTAGTATAAATTTGCTTAATCAAGAAATGGCGGATGAATACAATAAGGTGCAATGTAAACATTCACTTAAATATTATTTAAGTTTATCGCTTACATTTTGATTGGATACTGTGCCCGATAGAAATAAAATTTAATATGTAAATGTATTTGTTATCGGGCATGGTCTTCAAAATAATTGTAAGCGATAAACTTATCTAGAGATTTTGTTGCAATAAATAAACACGATAATGCAGTTGGTTTGGTCGAGCATTTTAGATAGCACGTGTTGTGGATTTGTTTGTAAACAACCATAGCATAGGTAATCTTGTTTCAAACGGGAATTGAAATAAATAAAAGTATGTTTTAATATTATAATTATGGACACACTGTTAATGTATTCAAATTATGAGCCTGTGAAATGTGCAAAGACTTTTTAAAGCAGAAAGAAAATAAATTTTTTTTAACTTTGAAATTTCTTCGATTTTTGTAACCATGATAAGTTATTGTATTATAAACTCATCACTACATATTTTATAACGAAATATACTGATTATTGTTATTGAAACAGCACAAAACGTAATTCATTTCCTTTTTTATTCTAATATTATTTGATAAACGACTATATATATTAGTACAGAATTTCAAATTATTGATATCATTCTATATAAAAGAAAATGTCAGCTTGACGCCTTTGTGGCCGTTCCGGCCTTTGATTTAACTATGTAATTGGATACTTTTGTGTGAGTAAAGGGATTTTCCAAAATTATTTCATTAAATAAATGGAAATTGTGATTTATCTGATTTGTTATTTTTGACAGTTGTCGGATAAAACGAGTAAATGTTGTTAATTTATCCCACATTTAGTCTCTAGAAGGGAACGACAAGTTGCCATGGCTGAAGACACCAACTGAGATTCCACAGGAGAAAGGTACTCGTAGATGATAACTCTTTAATCTGAGAGAGAGAGAGAGAGAGAATTTAAAGTTACATGTATGATGTTTGAAGAAATGAATTATTTCCCTTTTGAATGGTAATCTTAGCAATGGTTGATATGTAGTGCAAGTTTTTTGTTACATCATTATTTTTTTGGGGTGAAAAACACTAGCTCTATGTCAACCTGAATTTTCCTTTAGTGCTACAGATCTGCAGCCAGGCTCTTCATTGATAAGATTCCATTCATTTCGTTTTGATGTATATCAAATTGTTTGTTTTAACCCATGTTCTTGATCATTCATCTGATGCTCTGTGGAAATAGCATCCTAGTTGTGGTCCAGTTGTTTGTATTCCTGAACTTGTCATTCAGCTGTCCTTTAAAATTTTAGAAGAACAGAATATCATAATCATAATCTTCATAAGATGTCATCTGTCTTTTACAGTTGAATACAAGCCATACAAGTCTGCCTACGCTAGAGACACGCCCAGTGAGCCTGCCCCAGCCACAAGCTACCGATGCGATGTGTGCTGTAAGGATTTCAACGGCCCACAGCCCTACGCCATGCACATGAAGAGTAAGGCGCACAAGGAAGAATTGGAGGCTCAGGAGGGGTAGAGGGGACCTCAAAGAGGGGGCAGTAATTAATGTGATAGAAATGAGATTATAAATGTACATGTAAGCACATACTGGAATTTTAAAAAAAAAGCAATCGGTTTTAGAGATGAAGTCTCAGGTAGATTCTCAGGTGTAGCAGCATGAGCAATATATCATTTCATGTTTTGAGAGGGCTTATTTTAGATAGTGTACTTATTATAGGATAAACAAAAATTCTGCTCATCATGAGTCATGAAGATGATGTTTTTGGTTTTAATGGTTTTTTTTTTTTGGAACCAGGTACTTAATTTCTTAAATGAATTGAAAAGGTTAGAGAATACAGTGTTTTCAGACACTATGTGTTGTTAGTACATGTGTATGTATGTGTAAACAAGAGAGAGGTTGTGAATCCTAATGTGTACACAGATTATTTCTAGTCCAAATTGATCCAAAATGGTGGTCGACTTTTGCTTGTAAAAAGTTTTTTCAGTAGTTTGTATTTTGTATAACAGTGATTTGAATGCTGCATTCAGTTAATACCAAATATATCAAAATATCATTGTACAGGGGTTCTGCTTGTGTGTCAGTTGTCAGAAGAGTAAAGGGAATTATCTAAGTTTGTTTACTTGTCAATTGTCTCCCCTTTCTTGATCTTGGTATTGTCTCATTTAATTGTTTTTGGTTGAAACTATGTCTGTTTTTTCTTAAACATCTATCAAGTAAATCAAACGGAACAAAAATGAACAAGCATGTTGATCTCTCAAGCTGTGGAGATTTGCTTGAAAATGTAGATCTCTTTATCAAAGAACCTGTCAACCAGTTCACTACAACTGTGATATTTAATATACATGTATGTCCATAAGTAAGGCAGTTCAAGACACACTCACATGAAGTAGTAAATAGTTGTGCTTAAAATAATCCTATGGTCGGATATTGTGAGTAAATCAGGACTTACCTGTCTCGTAGTTCTGTAGACAATTTATTTTTACTGTTTATACATCAATAAACTCTTGCACAAAAAAGTTAATAAATACCATCTTGATCAAAGATGATTAATTTTTGTGGAAGAAAATTTGCCTTCACATTGTCAGATTTTGCAGGTGCTACGATTGTATATGTATTTTTATTGCAAAATTATACCACTGGAAATTGTAATTTTATAATGCAGGTATTCTTCATTAAAACAATGATGTTTTTGTATACATTCCATTCATTGATAAAAAATATTTTCATTTCAAGTTGTCAAATTTTGCAAACTTGTTGGATTTTTGGAATTTTCTTCGTTGATGTATTGGGAATTTTTTTTTTTGGGGTGTTTTTTGTTTTTGTTTTGCTTTTTCTACATATTTTGTTTTGTTTAAAAGGTAGAGAAAGATAAATTGTTGGTTTTAGCAGACAGTGCTATGTGTTGTTTTATATTGTTTAATTTTTAGATAGAATATACAAGGTGTGTATATATATTTTTGCTTATTTTCTTTTTTTTTTTACAGTACTTTTCTACATGCAATGATTATCATGAAATTGTTGTAGTAGTTCAATAGAATTCATTTTTCTTGTTTGTATAGTTTTCAATGAAAAAGAATAAGTAAATTTGAAATTTTACGTTTAGGAGTCTTATTTTCTTGATTCAGACTAGGTTCGAATATTATGAGTGCTTTTTGGGAGTTGATTTTAAACAACTCTCTTATGCAGTTACTCTGACAAACCGAAAGTGAAACAGTGTTTGGAACAAAGCACAAATCATCGCCGCTGACAAAATTTAGTTCTTGAAAATAATTGATAAATTCGAAATAATGTAAGCTAAAGCTTTTTTTTCAAGGAAACTTATTTATAAATACCTTGAAAGTAGCCAGATTTTAAATGGTACAAACAATTTAGATATTTTTTGTAGTCGTATATATTCTTACGCCAGAGTTCGATATGGTCACGTTCAACTCGACGCTCGGCTGTCTCCGTAAATCTCCGACAAGCAGACAGTCGCTTGCTTGTCGGAGATTAACGGCGACAGCCGAGCGTTTGGTTGAACGAGACGAGAGTTCAATATTGCTTGGATCCCTAAATTTCCCAGAAATATATCTATCACTGATACATAGTTTGATTGATTTAAATTAATTATATCTTTAAATATTATTTAACATGATTCATATGGGGTTTTATCAACATTCTTGTGTCGAAAAAGTCCGAAAATTCATATTATAAAAATGTGCGTATTTCAATAACAGATTAGAAACTACCTGTACTTGTCATGCAAAATAACATATCATTGAATTTTAAATAAACGTCGATAAAATCAACTCCCGTCAGTTCTTCGGTACTTTGATTACATATGGCTGTGAACTATATGCATGTGTCCGATCTTTGGAAACATTGTCGCCCTCCACTTTTTGCTAAGGAAAAGCAGTAATGATTTAAAGTCTCTTTTAAATACAATAAACTGTATTTTTGTGTGCCTTGTTGTTTGGGAAATTTAAACAAACCGACCGAAAGTTTCTTTAACTTCGTGATCATTTATTTTTGGACTAATTAAAAATTTAACTTCAAAAAGAAAAAAAAATCCTGGTGGAGAGTGTATTTTAAACCCGTCGCCGATTCTTTGTAATGAATAGAATATATATAGAATTAACGTGATAGTGGAATTATTGTTGTGGAAATAATTGTAGTGTTTATTTAACCCAACAACTTGGTTACCCATTTCTACGCATAATATTGATACATTTTTGCACTACGTTTTGAAGCATTGTAGTGGCAATGCTCGAGAAAGAGCTCAATGTCACACATAATATTCAATATCAGTGTTTGGCGATACACATGTTTACAATTGATCAATTAGTAGGTGAAAAAAGGCTAAAAACTAGGCATTTTATGCCATTTTCCTTTTGAGCGCCCGACCTTGGAAACTTTTTGACATTGCATGCAAAACTAAGTGTACATGTACCTATTTTCAATCTCCTAGCCCCTGTGTTAAAAGAAAAACGTAGCTTAATAAGAGAACAGGGATGTGTCATGACCTTCGTTGTTAGATTGCAACGCATAATTTCAATCTTGCAAAAACAAAGTATTCTGTGCTACATGTTATAGTATCAGATAAAATGAATGTGTGAAATATTATGTACGTTCACTGTTTGCTTTTATTACTACAAAGATTGATGTTATGTTATGAATTCTCCTGCATTTGTCAGACTTTGCGAAAAAAAAAGTACCCTATACTCACCTCTCGATCGAAAGTGAAACCCCCACCTGCTTATGACACCAATAGTGCAATATGTACTGTAAAGAGCACATGTACTTCAATCGTTCAAATGAGGGTTCGCATCGCATCATCTATGCAGCAGACTGTTAACTTTTAATCAACTTCCACTCGAATGGAGAGGCATTTCACGCATACTACCATATTTAGTTATTTACTACAGTCGGTGAAAAATAACTGCTAATCTGCACTATATATGTTGCATATAAATTATAAACAATTCGATGATATATGTATTTCATGATTTTTTCAAAGCATCTATATTGATTCAAAAATTATTTTTGAACAATCAACACATTTTTAGGTCAACTGAACTCAGGTGACCTATTGCCATTGGTCTTTGCATTCCGTCGCCATGCGTCGTTCGTTGTCAATTTTACATTTTAATCTTCTTGAACACAACATACCCAATTGTTTCCATTTTTTAGTGTGAAGCATCTCTATGATAAGAGGAATATAAATTGTGAAATTCATGGCTCTACATCCCCGGGGGCCAAATATGAAAAAAGCCCAATTTAAAAAAAAAATCTCTACTGCCACACGTACAAAAAACTTATTCCATGAAGCCCTCCACCTGAATTGTGAAATTCATGGCTCCTGGTTTTTTGACTCTGCAAAGTAAAGTATGGGTTACCCGGTTACCGCGATACATGAAACCACTAGTTCGCTACAACACTGTAAGCAGCATAAACTTTATACTAGTACTGGCGGCAAGAAATTTGACTTCCGTTGCATGGTATTATGCAAGTGTTTTAATGCTTTACTAGGTTTAGAAAGTTTCCTACAAAAATAACAACAATAAATAATGAAATATTCATTCTATTTTATTTTCATAATGAAAATGGGAGGTTTTTTTAAAAGCAAATTTTGGCTGTTGCAGTTGTTACTATTAATGAATGGTCTTTACTCTTATTCGTGCAAACAAGACAAAGACTATTAATTAAAAAGAAAGAAATGAATAGTAGCCTTATGGCAACCTTTATTTTTTTTTTTACAAATTTTATGAAATTTTGCATGGTCACGGGGAAAAAAAACAAAGTTGTATTTTAAATAGTTAAAGTTTATAACAAAAATGTGAATAATTTGGAAAAAATTATTTGTCTTCTAAATAACCCATCAATCAAAATTATGGACACTAATACACACGCACCACCCCAATCGTGATGCTTGTCTCAATTGCCTAATTTAAACAATGTGCCTCTTTTTATTAATCATTTTCTGTAAAAGAGAACGTCAAGTGTCAAATAACTGGTTATTTTTAAGCTGGCTTTGTCATGATTTCTTTTTACTGGAATTATATACCTTTTTTTTTTAAAATCCCGCCGACGCATCGAGAAAGTCGTGTTTTTACGTGAATGAAGGTCAAATCGTTCACCCGTTATTTCAGGCGAGAGTTTACTCCTGACAAATATTCGTGCTCTATTTGTTTTGTCCAGTGCATAAAATGAATGTAAGTGCAAAACGCACTTTTTGGATTACTTTGATACAGAATTTCCTGAATATTTGACCATATAAACATTGATTAGATATGATTTATAACTATTAAATATATCAAAATCATGCTTTTATAGTTGAAAGTAAAACAATTTCTCCAAAGTTTTTCGTATTTATAATGCTCTAAATGTAACAAAAAGAACCCTGATATTAACGAAGGTTATTAAATATATCAAACATAAAAAATACGTGTATAAAAAGAAAAGAACAAACTTGCACACTATTTTGTATGATATGTTAAATTGTAAACGCCAACTGTACATTTTTTCCACGAAAAAAAAACCCAAAAAAAAAACAATCGTTATGGTCAATGCAAATTATATTTTTCTACTTTAAGCATTCAAATTAAACGCAATTAATTCAAAAATCTGTAAATGCAATGTTATCATCAAAAGTATATCAATGGCAGTTTTCCCCCTTAATATAACTGATTGATTTTAAACTTAATTTAAGATTCGTTAACAGAATCATGCATAAATGTAACTTTTTTTTTTGGGGGGGGGGGGCCATGCTGTAACGTCTCTACCCCTTTTACCACCCGACAAAAGAAAAAAGAAAAGCAACCCAAATCCTTAGACCGACACAATTATCTTCACACTAATATTGTTTGATATATGAGCTGTATGATTTAGAATTTTATTTTGCTGCAAAAACCGGCTAGTATGATAAGTCTGCATATGACTTAAACTTTTATGATAAATAAGACTTTAAAAAAAACATATAGCAGATCAATTTTTGTACAGGACGGCAATAATTCACTTTTGCTCCAATTAAGGCTTCTCAACGGCTTTTCCCACAGATATATAATGGCAAACAAATATTTAAAATCATGATATATTTTGTAATTTTAGTAGAAAACATTTTCGTAAAAAATATTTCTACATGAAAAGATTTTAACATAACACTAGTACTGTAACATCTCTGTTCATCAAATGTAAGTGACACTTTAGAGATTAACGTGATGTGCTAGAAAGAAATAAAGAGTATGTACACAAATCATCGACGCAAATTAGAGTGTGCGTCTTTTGAAAAGGGGTCTCACGCTTTTTCCCTGATTTTGCAATATACGGACCATGGTTTCTTTATCGTAACTGCACGATTTTTGCTCTAACTAGCGATCCCTTTGAAGAACTTTAAATTCTCAGTGAAGTCCAAGAGTATATAAGGAAACCCTGGGTAGGAATTCTTCAGAAGGTGAAGTAACTAAAGTCTCCACAAAATGAAATACTCGGTGTGTCTTCTGGTGGCTTTGGCTGGAGTGGCATTGGCCTATCCGGTAAGAATTATTTTTTTTTTGAAATATTGTTTGGCAAAATAGAAATGCAAAAGCCATGGACATTTTTGCAAACTAGATCAAATTGAAAATGTTTCAATGCGTTCATTCCCCTTCCCCCTAAAGTTGACTGTATCAAACCTAGCTCTTTTTTTTATTTGATTATAAAAATTGCTAAGAAAACTGTTGATTTTTTGATATATAAAATGGAAAAGAGGATAAACTTTTTAGAAATATTTCATGCAACAACCCTTTTTTTTTTCAATTTGCCAAATACAAGTTTACGTTGAATTATATAATAGTATCTATCTATACTACTATATTAAAATAATAGACTCGAATTTTTTAGCTTTAATGCCTATAAATCGGAAGAGTACTATCTTTTGTTTTATATATTCTAAACATAATTGATACTTGAAGATTACCAATTTATTTTTATTTTTTTTTCTCAATTAAGCTTCGCTAATTAATAATCAACGAAAATACCTCAAAAAATTCCGAAAATCATCTGAAATTTTTGGATTTTACAATATTGCGCATGCGCATTACATTCACGCTTAATCACGGGAGGCTCTTTATTTTATGTTTCCACAATATCACATTTGCATGGATAAACTCAGAGACGATAAAACAAATGCGTGTAAATTTTCATTGGAATTTTTTTCTGTTCATCAAAGAAAATACGGGAAATAAATCTAACACATTGCATTTACTATAAAAAAAAATCCCGAAAGTTTCAAATGTGTAAAAAAACGTTGTTGAAGAAATGTTTAATTCTGTAATCATAGAATTAAACTTTTCGAAGAAAGGTATTTACAGCTTCAAAATTATTTGTTATAAACAGTTTGACTGTTATTTTCATTGCAACGTTATTAATTTTCTCCAAAATCGTTTTGGGGCGATTCTGCAATTTTCTGCTACATTACGGGTATATGGGAGGCATTTTGACTGTGGCTAAGGCCTTTCCCAAGACACAGTTACATTATTCAAACTCAGCAGAGTGTAATGAAATCAACAATAAACGGTGTGTCGATGTATCTATTTCGTAAATGTCCGATATCATATGCTATGTCAACACGAGTCAAAATCTAGTTGATATAGAAACAAATTATGCATGTAACTAACCGTTAAACATAAAGAACTTCTTAATACACATAGTGGTATCTTGTCACCTTCAATTCGTTTCGGTCATCAACAAGTTGTCATATTGGGCGGTTTGACATTTTATCATTAAGTTGGTTATTTAGAATAAACCAACCTGCACTTGCTAGACTTATTGTCCCTTTTCCCTGACGATTTTCGTTAATATATCTTAAAAAATTCCTTGAAATTTTACAGTGAAATAGAATTTCAGAAAATTAACTGATTCTTACGATATGTCATCAAAATTGAGTCTTAATTGGTCACAGTAATCCAGGGGTTTTTTTTTACTTTGCAGGTATCCATATTTATTAGACATGAATCATATGATGTATAAAAATCAGAGAGAGAGAGAGAGAGAGAGAGAGAGAGAGAGAGAGAGAGAGAGAGAGAGAGAGAGAGAGAGAGAGATTTTCGTAAGCATTTATAAATGTGGTTTACTAGTGCATGATATTACCACTAACTTAAACCGGTTAAGGTATCTGATATATTTATGTTTTCCTACCATTGTAGACAAAGGAAAGGCGCCCCCCTCCTGCAAAGAACGGCGATGATCTAATTAAGAGACTAGAAGAAGTTCTAGATGATATAGAATTTGACAAAGAATATGACGGTTTCGAAAAACGCCCACCGCCCTCTGGTGGAGAAGATGGCTCCAGAGAAGGAAGACGCAGACCTAGACCAGAAAAAGACCAACAGGAGGCACCAGCTAAAAGGGAAGATACCGAACAAGCTGGAAGACGCAGACCAAAAGGCCCACCTCCGTCTGACGGAGAAGATGGCTCAGGAGAAAGAAGACGCCCACCTCCATCTGATGGAGAAGATGGCTCTGGAGAAGGAAGACGCGGGCCTCGACCAGAAGGAGACCAACAGGAGGCACCAGCTAAAAGGGAAGATACTGAACAAGCTGGAAGACGCAGACCAAAAGGCCCACCTCCATCTGATGGAGAAGATGTCTCAGGAGAAAGAAGACGCCCATCGCTTTCTGATGGAGAAGATGGCTCTGGAGAAGGAAGACGCGGGCCTCGACCAGAAGGAGATCAACAGGAGGCACCAGCTAAAAGGGAAGATACTGAACAAACTGGAAGACGCAGACCAAAAGGCCCACCTCCATCTGATGGAGAAGTTGGCTCTGGAGAAGGAAGACGCGGGCCTCGACCAGAAGGAGACCAACAGGAGGCACCAGCTAAAAGGGAAGATACTGAACAAGCTGGAAGACGCAGACCAAAAGGTCCACCTCCATCTGACGGAGAAGATGGCTCAGGAGAAAGAAGACGCCCATCGCTTTCTGATGGAGAAGATGGCTCTGGAGAAGGAAGACGCGGGCCTCGACCAGAAGGAGACCAACAGGAGGCACCAGCTAAAAGGGAAGATACTGAACAAACTGGAAGACGCAGACCAAAAAGCCCACCTCCATCTGATGGAGAAGATGGCTCTGGAGAAGGAAGACGCGGGCCTCGACCAGAAGGAGACCAACAGGAGGCACCAGCTAAAAGGGAAGATACTGAACAAGCTGGAAGACGCAGACCAAAAGGTCCACGTCCATCTGACGGAGAAGATGGCTCAGGAGAAAGAAGACGCCCACCGCCTTCTGATGGAGAAGATGGCTCTGGAGAAGGAAGACGCGGGCCTCGACCAGAAGGAGACCAACAGGAGGCACCAGCTAAAAGGGAAGATACCGAACAAGCTGGCGGACAGAGACAGAAACCACCAAAAGATTCGGGACGTCAGAAACCAGCAGGAGATGGCGATCGTCAAGGAAACCTGGATCGACTTGAGCGACTTCTGGAAAATTTGTTTTAAATGACGATATTTATATTCCATGCAATATCTACAGACACTTTGTTAAAGCTTTTGGAATTTCTGAATTTCTTGTTTATTGAATAAATTCTTTCTGCAGAGCAAAACGACATTTTATTTTATTGAACCTCCGCTGTGTATTTTAAGGCAATCACAGTTTCACTTCATTGTATTTTTATGTCAATATGCATGTATTATGAAAACCATAGCAATAATATACCACTTTTATTCTTCAGGCCTTAAGGTGGATCTCTACACCAAATAAGTGTAGGAGATTATTGTTCCATGCAATTTTTACTAATACTAGGCGAAGTATTCAACAATAATAAATCTCAAAGTACAATACTCTATTTTCTAGAGAATTTTTAAAATATCAGTCTGCTTCTGGAGTTGTATATCAAATACAGATTGTTTTGAATTGACATTTATTTTTTCTATGAAAATATAACGTCAATGTGTCTCCATAGACGCAGGAGTTCTAAGTATAGACTGGATTTTTCTTGTTCTAAAAATAGATTCAATGCCGACTGATAAAAATAGGGTTCGACAGCTGTTCTGACCGATTAAAAAGGCATTGTCCTGTTCTTGTATGCATATATTTTAAACAAAATGGCAGGAAGGACTTCATATTTATTGCTATTATATCTTTTGGCAACATTTTTATTCAGTTTCGGGCAGAAACAAGCTGGTTAAAAAAATGTTTGCATTCTTATCCTCAAATGTACAAGATGGCCACACGTCCCCCTTAAAATCCGTCACATATGTACTATCGTCTGTTGCTGATAATATGACAAAAATGTATTGCCAAAAGCAGGGAAACAGTATATTATTTAGATTTCCGGTTTTCCCGTACACAACAGCTGATAATCAATGTTAGTTGAAAGCTTTAACCACGAAGGAAATTAAAGTATTTTCTAAGGATTTTGGTGATGACATTCCTTCATGTATATCATTTCCCTCGTTAGAGGAGTTCAGTTAAACGGTGTATAGCTATTTTGTACACGACATAATGCTATCAATCCGGAACAAAGTGGCGTTTCAAACGGATGTCAGATATGTTGTGACGATGTAGCCTTCCAACTTAAGTGCAATAGATTTTTTTTTATTTTCACCGGATTTTCAGACGGTCTGTCAATGTCATGATACTGAAAGGTCGGCTCACTCGACAGACAAACAAGTTAACTAATCCAATTAACACTTTTCTTAATCTTAATTAATACCGTAATATCGCATAGAGAATGTTCTTCTAAATGAGGCAAACATCAGTTATGTTCTATTGAATTCTTGGATTCCATATGGTGTATATCAAATTCTGAATTCATTTAACGGTCACTTTTAACTTGATAGTCACTTTTAAAGGGATTTGAGATCAATTTTTTTTCCTGTTCTATGTTAAAAATGGTTAACTCGTGCTTTTTGAATGATTGACAAAAAAAATTTAATGTTAGAAGGAAGTCAAGTAACAAGCGAGATACAGAGATAAGAAATCAATCTGAATATGTAGACAAAGCTGTTTACAAGTCTGTTTACAAATAAATATAGACGCTTCGTACAGAAACCATTTCTTTGACAAAAATTACTACTGCCAAACAAGATGAAATGATTCAATGGGCTCAATGTATTCATAGATTATATCATCAACAACAAAACAAAAACAACATTTGATTGAAATTTATACCAATGTCACAAAAATGCTGTATCTTTCTTGTGACTCAATATTTGACTTTCAAACTTTGACAAATCATTAAAAATACCCATATTTAATGCTCAGGAAACTTAAAATGGAAAAATAAAATTTGAAAATTTTGATTTCAAATCGTGTCTAAGTCCCTTTTACTTGATCAGTTGATTTGAACAGCCATTCTCAACAAATTACTAGTACTGTGGTTTCATCAATATTCGTTGAATACCAGTTTTCGTGAATTTCGTTATTCAACTGATCCACGAAATTAAGTGCTCGTTGAAGTGCAATTTCTATTAATATTTTGTATTCATAGGGTCACGAATTTATGTATCCCTGAAACTGTGATTTTCAATTTATTCACGAAAATTGATACCCTTGAATATTAATGAAACGACAGAAGTCATCTCAGGTAGATTAAGTCATACTAAGACGCACCCATTTGGATTTGTTTGCAGTAGAGTTAGAGTCCACGATTCAAATAATGCTAAATTTGTTATATATTATATGAAATATGAAATATTTGAAATATGAAAATATGCATACCCAATAATAAGTAGAATGACGTGTTTGTTTTCTCGTTGGTTTTCTCGTGTACATGTATTTTATTTGTACATGTAATATAATATCAAGGCGATATCACGTGGTGAAGTGTGTAACTTGGGGCCCAAGTATTAGATCAGGGGTCACGATTTTAACAATTTAGGATCTACATAATTGAGGAAGCTTTGTTACAACGTACTTTGAAAAATTACGCACTTTGAATTTTTTTTTTCAAAGTGCGTTAGTCTTGGGACCAAGTCAACGCAATTTGAAAAAAAAAAAATTTCAACAAGCTTTGATATCGTCGATATTAACCCACTTTGAAAATTTTTTTGGGGGGTAGTAAGTCAAAATAATTAATACATTTATATACAATAATCGATTCTTTTATCCTTGTTTAGCTTAATGTGATTTATTTAAAAAAGAATCCACTGCATTGATGATTCTCAGCTTACTTGATAAACAGTTTCTAGATGAGAATTTTTTCCTTTTCGTTCTTTGGGAGATTTGAATTATCCAAATATGAAATGAACTTCATCGCTTAGTAACTGCATTTTCCTTTTTTGAGTATGCAGTAAATTAACTTCTTATCTGGTATATTGGGCCATGCCAGAACGACTATGATTTATGTATATTGATAAAATGATAATGGACATCAATGTATAACATATTTCAAATGGCTTATAGCATGTGTTTTAAACAAACATGATGTGAAAAAGGGATACGTTAGATATGTTTATCAAAAACAATATGATATTTTAGAAGATCAGTGCAAGACCCCCCCCCCCCCAAACCCACCCCCGGCATCCTTATACTTATTTTGATGTTTATAATTTCATGTTTGCTAATGTATTTTTTTTTTTATATTGAAGTGATTTATTTGATTAGAATATGAAAAGAGGGTTAATGTTAACGTTGAAACACTTATAGACTCTTTAACTGTTTAACTTACCAATGGAGAAATCATTGTTTTGCCAGCTCGTTTTTTCAATATCACTACAATTACTTAATTTATAACAGAGCATATTTCTTTTTCCGATCTTAAATGTTGCTTCTTCCTCTAATCAATTTAAAGATGTACTGGTAATTGACCTGTATCTTTGACGCACTTTGAATTTTTTTTCAAAGTGCGTTGATTTGGTCCCAAATTAAATTTTTGAAAAGTGCATAATTTTTTCAAAGTGCGTTGCCACAGTTTTTGAATGTTTATCTCACAAATGTGTAGCATCTGCAATGAACCGCATTCTTAGAAATAAGATTTTTTTAAAACAGTTTCCCTAAATATTTTTATGTTAAACTTTTTTACAAGCTTTGGTGTAAATATTGGTATTTCTGGTACAGTGGTTCTTGAGAAGAAGATTTTTAAAAACATGCGTGCAACCTATGTTCACTGTTTTGCAATGAACTCCTTTTCAAAAAGGGTTGTGTCCTTTTTTTAACAATTTAGAATCCCCTTTCCATAAAAATGCTTTTCACTAAGTTGGTTGAATATGGACCAGTTTTTGGTTAAATATGGACCAGAGAAGTAGTCAAAAATGTGAAAAGTTTACAGACGGACACGCGTTTTCAGAAAAGCTCTCTTTTAAAAACCTTCGGTTCAGGTGAGCAAAAAAACGAAGTGGTGATTAATTAAAAATAGAAATTTATGAGTCGATGGGTAAGCATAGATGGTCAGTTTAAAACTCTATCAACTTTTTCCTGTGATTTTTTTTATAACTGTTTACATGCTTTTCCTTTATTGCTAGCGCTCTCGAGCGCTAGCAACTACGTTAGTCTTTTTCACTGGAATACGCATGCTCGACTCCATAGTGGGGGATTCTGGGAATACTGTACTACTGTAGATAAACTGTACCATTTGAATTTCGTTTTATCATCTTCACATGAAGTTTTGTGTTTTATTGTAAATGTCAAAAAGTAACAGTAGCTTAGGTCTTATAATGCAAAGTTATTTTCAATATTATAATAAATTATAGCTAGCTTTATCTTAAATTCCTTCAAGCTCGGAAAACAACTTCGGGTATGTTTTCCGAGCACGAGAAGATACGATTGCTACAAAACAGTACCAATGGTTCTTGAAAATTTTCACCTCGAAATTGAAGTAACAGTAGATACATGAGATGATTAAGGCACAGTCATTGAGCTATGCCATTGCCGATGTGAAGCCCACTCTAGATTCACAATTCTAAATTGAGACCCCACTCCAGGACAATTCCAGTACACCACTGTGTCTCCTATTGTTAATTAATCGACCAGAAATTTAAACTAATGTTTTAGAAATCTGCTTCTGTGTTTTATGATGGCTACAGCGCTAGCTCATCAATCTTTTTAAAAGATAAGCTTGTATTCAATATAAAGAAGAGTTTAACTGGGGGGTTTTATGTATGTCTTTTTATCATTACTATATATGGATAGGTGTCACTTCCGAGTAAAAGGGATCCCATAAGCCAGTAATAGCTCAAACGGTTTGTTCCCGTTTTGCACACATTTGAAAATTAGGTATCGAAAAAATGTGTGCGAAATGGGAATTTGACAAGGTGAGATAATTGCTTAATTGCTATAGTCTATATCACAGTTCCTGTAAGGGCAATTGACAATGAAATAAATAAAACATATCTACTCGCAAGTGATATTTACATTTATTTTATGTTACAATATAACTTGCACAAAAGCACATTTACATAGTAATTGACATCCATGTTCTGGAATTTAATTTTTAAAATCGATTTGGTCATGAACAATATCATTAATTTCTTTAAACAAAACAGATTATTGCAAAAATGTTGTGTATGTAGTGCTTTTGTTTAGCTTCCTGCCTCTAGGAAGTACATGTATACGCTACAAGTTTGAAGAGAAAACATCATACATTAATATTTATTGATTGCTTTTGCTTACATAAATGGAGGAAATGTGTCTAGTGAAAACGCTGCTAATTATATTTCATTTATGCTGTGACTTGAATAATCGAAGAAAATACTATTAGACAAATTAATTTATGATGATATGATAAATAGGCAATTTTATATGCTTCAAAAACTGAAAATATTTTTTCACAAAACCTATCAAATGTAGACTTAATTCATACATTTTCAACCTTCTTCAGTTTGAGGTACATGTATATCGAATCAATATCTAAATTATTATTTTTGTCGGAATTTATTGAGCTACTGATTTGAAAATCCAGAAAAGTGACCCGCAATATATTAAAGCGGTGATGTTAATCATAAGAACTACTGTCAAGGCTGCTACTTCGAAGATTAAAATATTTTGTGATAAAGGTCTGTTTCTTTTCATAATAATATTTCTGTTGATACCAAACAACCAATTATAAACATGCATTTTACATATTTTGCAGCTACAATGTAAGTTGTAAAAAGAGACACAGAGTACCCCATATGACTGTCCGTGTAGTTTTCCCCTTTATCATATAATTATCCACTGAATCAGCTTCCGATTGGCTCGGGACCAGCAATTTTTCCTCAATTCATCGAGTTTTATATTTAAAGTAAATAAAGTCAAATCATCTAATCCTTATTTTTCTTATCACTTAGCGGAAATTTAAGACTAAACTTATTAATATGATCTTTATTTTATCAAATAAAAAATGGTGATAGTTATTAGTTATTAGTCTAAAACACAACAGAATATCTATATTCTTCTTGTTTCATGGCGCTATGAATAATGATAAAGCACAAGTAAAAATCAAGGTAAGATCTTTGACTTAAAGCAGACTATAATTGCTATAACAACACAAATCACACCTATTGTTCTATACCCAATTATCAAATGTGTGCAAAACGGGAACACACCGCTCAAACTACAGGACTAAAAACCACTTCAATTTGTATCCGACTACCTCACCGTACAATTAAATCGACCGCAACATACTACACACATTAAGCTTCCCCTTACGACAGACGAAAACAGACCATGGTAGTTAGCAGGAGGTTTTCTGATGTGGACGGGGGGTGGGCCTGGGCTGTACTGGGGGCCAGCTTCCTGTCCCTCCTCCTCAATGGATGCCTCCTGTACGGGGTGGGGATCACGCACGTTGCACTGTTGCGTTTCTACAAGGAATCGGACACTTACACGTCCTTTGTGGGGTCCTTATTCTGCAGTTTGCTACAACTTGTAGGTATGTAAACATTGAGATGGAGAATTAATGTTTAATTAAAACTAGCACGGGTTCCATGCGTGATTTCAATTTTTGAAAGATATGTTTTTTTGTTTAAATGACAACGCTATTATGACAGCTTTTCAAGTGCATCCGATCTGCATTTTGAATTTAAAATTCCAGTTGATTTTACAGTATGTGCATCCCTGAAGTTTATTATATAGCTTTATTGATTGGCAGATGTTCGGAATCTGTTGATTTCTGGATGATGTTTCCTTTTTTTTCTTTTCTTTTTTTTCTATCCGTCGGCTTGTATGATATTTTATAGCTTTAATATGAATAATTCGACTTTAGTTTGTAATGCAGTAAAATATCGAATTCTTAAATAATATATATACGTACATACACCAGAACACATAATATTAATGTTTAATGCAAACTATTCTATATACAAGCAAACAAAATAATGGGTATGTGAGGTGAGAGGTAAGTGTTGATTATGATTATGATTTTCAAATTAATTAACCGTGTCTTCGACCATTCAGGGCCAATTGCCAGTCTCCTAATCAACGTGTTCAACTGCCGACTGACTATGATCATCGGGGGCATCTTCATCTTCATTGGCTGCGCCTTAACGTATTTTGCACACTCTTTGAATGTTGCGCTCATTACATATGGAATCATCGCAGGTAAACGATCCCCCCCCCCCCCCCCGAACCTATTGTGTAGGAATGAATTGCAAAGTATACATGTATATGCATGTACCTGGATAAATAGGAAGAGCACAAAAAAGGGATTTTGTTAATATTTACAATTATGTTCCAGTTCTCCCCGCCTGAATTGGAATTTCGTTTTTAAAAAGTTTAATGGCCTTGAATACAGCTGTTTGTGTAGATATAGATCAAACCTGTTTCTACCTGTATTTTACATACCCGCTTGCTATAGTTTAAATTGGTTTAATGCATGAATAGTCGAGCAAGAAGAAAGACGGTGTGTGGCACCATTTTTTTTTGTTCTGTAGGGAACGAGAGAAATGTGTACAATGACTTGACACGTGTGTGTTATGTTATTCACTAAATCACATTAATGTACACTAGAAAAAAAAAAAGGCAATAAAAATTCCCCCATAAAACCACAAAAATTTATACATTTACCAAGTCTCTCTCAACTGCACATAATCCTTTATGTTTTGAGACGAGTTTTTGCAGAGCCCCCCCCCCCCCCCCCTTCCAATTCATCCATTCATCCACTTATATTCTAACGAAAAAAAGTACACAGAAATGTTACCATACTACATATTCATTTCTTGGATAATATGTTGTTACAATTTCACTGATAACTCCCACCATTTAGTATCTTCAATTGCTGATTACGGAAAATTCAAACATTCAACGCTGTCAAAAATATTTATTTTATTCTAAATATAACCCCAGGTGTCTGAAACTTTTGATGTGCTTGTCCTCTTTAAAAAAAATGCAATATTATGGTTAAAAGAAATATGTTTTTTTCGGATCTATGAAATATCAAACAAGTTTCACTAATATGAACTTCTTTATGAAATGGACATTTTATATAATTATCAATAATAATTATGCAAACGTAACTTTTAATCTTTATTTAAAATGGGGCATTTGAAAAATGCATCCAGTGCGTATTTTCTCAATTCGATGAGACTACGCCTATCTACCGTGATATGGTCATGTCGTTAGATAATTCCATGTGGCCATGTGTTCACAATGTATTTAGGACTAAAACCTTAATCTTATCTTTACGACAGATCAAAAGAAAAACAAGTAAGAGCTGTAATTATTCTTGTTTATATACTCGCGGCGAGATATACGATACACCAGCATGACCATGACTATGCGCGGATCTAGATGGGGGTTGGGATCCCCCCTAGAGAATTCTTGATCGGCGTATGATGACTTTATATTGGAATCGAATCCATCTTCTATACTTGTGGGCTAGGCCTGCTTTGACTCCATGCTCTATGTAATCTTGAAAAACATAAAGAGACACAAAAATGTGTAAAAAATTATACAGCCACTGATTGAGAACCGGTTAGTTATGAGGCTTTACTTGACAACCCTTGGATCTGTTTTCGATTTTATTTTTTGGTCTTAATTTTCCATCGCTTACATCATGAAATAAGATATTAAAAAGTATATTAGGTATTTCAATTCACATAAATATAAAAATGTCCCGTAACATTGCATGTTCAATGCAAAGTTATGGTTCTTGATTTATGATAAATAAATCTAAAAAAAAAAACAACAAACCAATGAGAAATTCATAAAGCAAAGCTGTTTTGTACAGGATGATGAAAATGGATACATGTATTTGCTTCATGCAGGGCCCCTAAATAACTTAATGCAGTTTCGCAATAAAGATGCGCTACATTAAAATTTCAGCTCATATTGCGTTAATGATATTGGGCTAGAGAGAGAACATATTATAGAACCTTTGACTCAAAATCTATTTACTTTTGATCTCAATCATATTTTTCAACTTCAGTGTCCTATTATGAAAGTGAGTCTTCTAAGTTTTATGGCCACCGAGTTTAATCTTGTCACTAGAATAGCTAGTACTTGTAAAAGCATATCACATCGCAAGTATCCTAATGTACAAAAAAGAACTGCATATCATTGATTATTCTTGCTCTAATATACGTTTTTAAATTACAGGAATCGGCAATGGCTTAGTGGCCACGCCCCCTCTGGTTGCTGTTGGATACTACTTCCGGAAAAAGAGAGGTATCGCTGTTGGTTTAGCCGTTTCTGGAGCAGGTGCAGGAATGTTCATAAGCGGTCCTCTGTTCCAGTATTTGTTTGATGTGTATGGATTTCAAGGAGCAATGTTGATACTGGGTGCCCTCTTCGCAAACCAGATCGTACTTGGATGCATAATGAGACCATCTCAAACCGAAACTTTCCATAAAGAACTGCGAAGCAAAGACAAGGATGGTCTACCGAGCGGGGTTAACCTTAGAAACTACCTCCACTTGGATATATTTTGTGACAAAATGTTCATGGTAATAATACTACAATTCTTGATCTGGAACATACCGTTCGCCATGCTGATCTTACATCTGCCCAATTTCTCTGTCGTGAAAGGTTCCACTGAGCAACAGGCGGCGTTCCTTATTTTCCTGATTGGGTTATTGGGGACTTTTGGACGTGTTATAACCGGAATGGCTGTAAGTCCACATGCTATTGACCCAGTTTTACTCAATATGGGAGTAACTGGGGTGTTAGGTATAATCTGTTCCCTCTTTCCTTTTTACTCTAACACGTACGCTGGACAGAGTGCGTTTTCTTGTGTCTTTGGGATATATAGCGGTGCACTCATTACTTTGATTACACCACTTATCGTGGAACTTCTGGGTCTGGAGAAATTGTCGTCTGCTGTGGGGATTATGTATTGTATCGGGGGAATCGGCTACATCATTGGTCCTACTTTTGCAGGCAAGACACAACCGGCGCACAACTTGTATTTCATCTGTATCTTTTTGTTCACAATTGTTAATATCCTGTGACCTTATCATTAATCAACGCATTCTATAACTGTCTTCTTTCTTTTAGGTTTCATGATAGATAATGGAGGAACATATGAGACAACATTCTACATTTCAGGTAATTTTATTATTTTTTATAGTTTATTTCTGTGAAATTAAATTTTTTTGCTTTGAGATTCATTTTGTTTTGTGCTGTAAACAAGGCTTTGTTCTAAGTGCCTCCTTACATTTGACGTTGGTTTGGTTGATTTTGCTCTTTGCTTTGTTTAAGGCTTTCTTCTAATTGCCTCCTCTCTGTTGACATTGGTTTCAACGTTTTGGAGGAAGGATTTCGGAGACCAGAAGACGTATGAATACGACATTCCAGCAGAAGACCAAAGCAAGAAAAACTCCACGTTTCTGACCCAGTCGGGACTTCTTGCAGGATCAATGATAATTCAAGCAGACGAGAAGATAGGAAGCGCATCAAGTCTCAACTTGAGACTCGCGCATGCCCAGAAGAGATTCCCGAACGAGCCAGGACATCGTGATAGCGAGGAAAGTCTCTTCAAGAATGTGATGCGTCGTCACCTGCATGCGAGCAGAGACGAAAGGATCAGCCAACATAGCTTATTCAAAGACCCAAACAGTGCAACGAATGACGGAGAATTTACGATACATATACGCGAGATTGATGAATAGGAATAGTAAAATAAACAAAATATACACATTACGATATAACTGAAAGTTCATTTACATCCATTTATGGAAATAATATTTCCAATAGACTGTGATACTAATGATAAAAGAGACAAAGTAATAAATAGGATACTATAGTTACATATTCATGAAATGATCAGTTCTATCTGCCTCCAGGATATATAACGCTTTCCAGTTTTACAGTTCAGTTGATAAGAAGAATAGTTGCAATAACAATTGCATTACATTACATTTGACCAACAAAAAAGGAAACCGAGTTTTGAAATGAAATTGAAATCAATATAGTTACGCTGCGTAAGAAATAAAAAATTAATTTGAATTTCATTAACTTCAAAACAAAAAATTCTTTTGAAGTAATGAAAAAAATATGGCGAAATAATAAAGGATAATTTTACAGGAAATAGTATAATGTAAAACATATCGAAAAGTCAGTTCACTGTTCACATAAGCTAAAAGAAGAGGGCCATTTCGTGGAGTGTGAAAACTGGTCCTCCTTGTAGTCTAAGTTTCGATCGTCTTGAAAAAATTCACGCAAAGTTTATAACTTATTTTCTATTTTGAAATTCATATCTACGTTGCATTGTTCTTAAATGGGAAGGTAGACACCCGACCAAGAAACAAACAAAGATTTTTTTAGACGGTTGGGGGGAGGGTGTTATTAACAAAGAAAGATATTGTGCAAAAAAATAGCATAATTATGATCAATAGAAATGGTCTTTCCAACTAACTTTGAATAAACAGGGCGCTCAGACACGTACCGACAAGGAGAGGTTGCGGACGGTAGGCCTACGTCACTTAAATTTGCAAAGTTACTAGTTACAAGTGAATAATAATGGGTTTCTTTTTTCTTTATTGTGCTTGTCGAAATGATTTTAAAGAGGTAATGTTAGGACTACCCCTACCCCCCCCCCCCCCCCCATTCTTTTGAGAAAAAAGATATCATTTAAGAATGGTTAAAGAGCCCCACTGAAACATATTAAAATTTGCAAGAAAGATAAAAAATATGAAAACATCGAGACTTGAGCAAGTGTAGGTTCATGTATCCATAACACCAAACACATGCTGCTAAGTATCAACATATACCTATCCCTGACTAACGACAGTCATTCACGCTCTCTGTATTGATACGTACCGAAATAATGGGAGGCTTGGGGGGCTCATCACAGAAACACGTATAAATTCACAGAATTCTCAAGCTACTTACATTTATCACGGGGTATGTACGCACGTAGCATCGTTTTTTTAAAGGGGGGGGGGGGGGGGGGGAGTATACCTTTAACTTCAATCTCACTGTTCATTTCCTTATTTTCAAATAAATTTTTTTTACATGCTCCCATAAAAGTGGGGGGGGGGGGGCTACTTGTTATTTCAATTTTTTGTATGTAAATTTAAGAAAAATCTTTGCTGCGCATCCCCCCCGGGCCCCCTGATGCTACGTGCCCGGTATGAGCATGTTATGAATGCTTCATTTAATTAATATAACAAATTTTGTACCAAGTGGACCTAAACCGTCTGATAAATGCAATTTAAATTTCCGTTGAATTGTTGACTCTACAAAGTATGGTGTATTAGTTGTGACAAAAACTTAGGGAACGTTATTTAATCAAATGCCTTTAAGCTAAAAAAAAATTTGATAGGTATAAATGTAAAATTAACACGATCATCATAACGACTCTGAACTGAACAAGAACCCCATGGGCCACATCGCTCACCTGATTAACAACAATTTTACGGATATGTATGAGCATGGTCTTCGTATGCCACATGCTGTAATTGGGTTGGGTATACGATTTAATTAAATAGCTCAAGATGAATCCATAAATATGAATAAAATATGAATATTTATGTAAATATGAATGTTTATGAGGTTGTTGATATTTGGAAGGATATGTTAAAATACTTTTATTTTACAATGTATTTTTTTTTCTGTAACAGTTAGATTTTCACTTGTGACCCTACATCTGGGGGTCATGCTTTGAACAAAAGTATTTTGCAGACCAGCCAATGTGAAACTTATGTCATAAATTTATTTACCAGAATTTAATGCAAAAAAACCGCATCGAAATCGATGCAAAAAAAAAGTTTTCAAGTGGCTATTTTTACATGTACCTGCTTTCAGAAATTTAATCAAGAGAAAATAGAATGTGGCAATAACGAGGCTACAGGGGAAGGGACGTCACGAGGTCAAAAGGAGGGAAATTTTCTTACAAAGCTCTACAAAATAAATTCGATTTTACAGCCCAAAATTTTTAATTTAGGTATGATGTTTTGACGTATCTAGTTATTTTAAGTATTGTAGATTTAGAAATTTGTATCCATAATTATTTTGTTACCGTCAGATTTCTTTTTGAAGGATTTTAAAATTTGCTATTCTTGTCGCCTTTTTTCTGATGAATACGATATCTTAAAAACGCAAGGACAGATTTATGTTTATTATTTTATTTTTTTTATTAATATTATCCCTTCATACACGAATGATCAGAGACAGTTACACAGGTAAACAGGTAAACTAACGAAGCTTCTGCCCCAGACACATAGTCATTTCAATATGTGCATCCTCTGCGAAGAAAATGAACGGAAACTGCAAATAATTGGAATTTTTCTACGTCCAAGGGGCATAACTCTTTTGAAAATTGTTCGATCGTACCCAAAATCAAACTTGACCTAGATATTATTATAATAAACTTGTATACCAAATTTTATTTTAATATGTGTATCTTCTGTGAAGAGAATGAACGGAAACTGCAAATAATTGGAATTTTTCTAATTTCAAGGGGCATAACTCCGTCGAAAATTGCTCGATCGTACCAAAAATCAAACTTGACCTAGATATTATTATGATAAACCTGTATATCAAATTTCATTTATTTCAATATGTGCATCCTCTGCGAAGAAAATGAAGAAACTGTTTGTGGACCGATCGACCCACCGATCGACCAGACAACAACATAGCAATATGCCATCCATTCTTCGAAGGGGGCATAATAATATCTTTTAAACTTATTTAATAAAATTGATTTTTAATGTAAGTAGAGGACATTTTACTCATGACATTGGATTTCATAACAATCTGAAATTGACAATTCATTTCTTGAGTAAACAGCATCCTTAAATCACAATTAAGTGAAGTTAAGTTTTTCATACTTAAGTTTTAACAAAATAAGTCATTGACGTTACAGACATTTAGTTAATATCTTGGGTATATTTTTTGGTGTCTTTCCACTTAGCTAAAATTTTGAAATTCTTATGGGTGACTGATTTAAGCTAAGTGGGAGTGGTGCACAGGTAAGGGTGTCAAAGAACAAAGGAAATTAGTTACAGGTAAATTATAGTCCCTTCAATCATTGACCTTAGGAGAATTTTTAATATAAAAAAATAACAGGCAATTTTTTAAGATTATGTTTTTGCATTCAAGTTTATTTTAAATACAATCATAGTCAACAACGAACTCTGTTTAGCAATTAATTATAACTTATTTAGAATATCATATAAATGTACATAAATATTTTAGCATGTAAGTTTTGTTTTTGAATATGATATTGCTGTTGTCATATTAGATAACATTATATTATTTGCTGATGGTACATCTCTGTTTGCCATCGTTGATAATGACATTACTACTCCTTCTATGTCCCTTATTAAGGATCTTGAAAAAATAAACATAATATAATTCAAATTTTGGGCTGTTGATTTTAAAAGTGAAAAAACGATTAATGTTAATTTTATAAGAAAGCAAAGGAATTATCACATCATACAGCATACAATTTGGCTATAGTGGTTATGAAAATAAAAAAAATTAAATGCTCGTGTACATTTATAACTACATTTTCAGGCTGATGGAACGTGTACCAATCATATAACACATACATGTATGATACATGAAAAGGCCTGTAAGAGGCTGAATGTACTTAGATTACTGAAACATGTCTTAGATAGAAATTCCTCTATAAAAATGCATTTTGCTTTTATGCTTGAAAAGGTACAGGTAGAAGCTGCAGGAATTATTACTGGGCTTAGAGTTACTAGTAATTCGATCATCTAGATCATGTTTGTATGACGGACTGGACTGGGAACCTTTACATCTTGGAAGAACACAACATAAACTACTTTTAATGTACATGTATAAGATAGTTAATGGTATAGCATGTAATGAAATTTAATGGCAATTAAATCGAGCATTAGTTTGATTGAAATTTCATATTCCTATCTGTTAATAGGTAAATCATCTCAATTATATGTGAAACAAAATAACTATAATCTAATTAAGCCATCAATTTCTGCGGTGTGTTGTTTATTTAAGCAATTGCTTAACAATCCTATTAAATTTGATATTTTATTTTTTTTCCATTTAATTTCATTTTTCTTAATTTTATCTATTCAATATATAAATATTTAACCTTTCAATAATTGATAGAACTTAAATCAAAGTTTTTTAACACTGAAATCCATATTGGTAAGAATATAAATCACATATGATTTTTATACAGGAAGTTCACACCTAAAACAGACTATACCCAGTGCTCACTTAGGTGTGAAAATCACAATTTTTGCTAGGTGGGCATATTAGAATTTTAGAATTTTAGCTAGGTGGGAATAAACCATTATTTTTTTTGGGGGGGGGGGGGGGAGGGTAATATTCCGATAAACGAATTTCAAGTGGCCTGTCCACAAAAAAAATCCCAATTCAATTTTTCCTATGTTTTTATCCTATTAACAATTATGTTTACATGTAATAACCAAACTTTAAACGCCAGTTTTCAATTTGACAAAACAACATCAATATTAATGAAAAGGAAGAAATCTTCCCGTACAATATTTAACAATGAATTGAGGGATCGGGTGTCGACCACTTACACAAACCATTGTGTCAACGGTTTAAACATGTTATACATGCAATAACATACTCACAGTGGCCAGCTTATGTAAAGTTCGAAACATTTTAGAATGTGGAAATAATGTATGATGTCCTACCGAGGCAGACGACACAACACTTAAAATTTTTAAATGTGATACACAGAAAAAAATCGAAAGATAAATCATTACACACACACACACACACACACACACACACACACACACACACACACACACACACACACACACGGTAAAACAAAACAAACAAAACAAAAACAACAATAAAAAAAAAAATGAAGATCGGTTAAAAATATGTATACTCTTTTCCGAGACCACTTTTAAAAATAATATATCTCAAAGTATTTATTATTTTGTTTTTTCAGGCATTCGGGAAAATAAAAATAAAATTGTATTGAATGGCTACATATCTTACACATGATACAAATAAAACGTACAAGAAATGATAGTTGTTTTAGCTATATTTTTTTCTTGCTTTAATTCAATATAACATGCATATCGCAATTATAATCGTTATTATTTTTTGTAGTTTAACCTGTTTGCACACATATTTGCAAACTTAATTAAATGCGTAATTTTGAAATTAAAAAGCGCACAACATGCTTCGTTCAATAATACAGGAAGTAGTGTAGGTGGATATATATATATATATATATATATATATATATATATATATATATATATAAACAATCATTCAAAACTTAATTAATTTATATTACTCTACATTTTTGCATTTTCCTAAGTGATTTCATATTACACAACATGTATAAATATCGCTAAAACCTAAAAGTACACCCAAAAAACCCTCCATCAAATGCCACAACCTTTAAAACTAGTTAACAGATACAAATGTAGTAACAAATGTGAACTGGTTGACAGGAAATGTCATTATCATGTTTAATTTATAATTTCAGGAGCATGTGGATACACCGACTGAAAAAAAAAATAATTCTTGCAAGCATTTTAATGACATTTTTTTTTAAAATATAAATTATATTCCAATATTCATGTACACAACGAGGACTGTCGTTGCAATTATTCCAAAGAAAAGCATTGTCCAAAAACAGACAAAGTCAATAGCAGACGACACATCTTTCCAACTTACGTCATCGTAGTCAACCTTTGGTTCACAAGAATCATTTCCCCAATCATATTTTTTCTTCAAAAAACTGTCATCAGATCTCAAAAATGATTTTACACATCGCAGACATCTCTCTATTCTGACAATTCCCCTGTAGAACGTGCCAACTTTTCGTTCTTCACACCGATGGTGTAGTCGGAGTTGGAACGCCGAGATGATAATGATGGCAACAGCAATGGACATTTGAAAGACCAGGTAAACTCCTAGCAACGATGTTTTCTCTGAATTCACCGGAAGTTGCATACTGATGATGGACAAAAATACAGCAAAAGACAGGAAGACTGTGACTGCGAAGGACATTTTTTCTCCGGCGTCAGCGGGAATTACGAATACAAGGAGACTGATGACGCCAAGGAGAACCACTGGCACTATCAAGTTCATGACGTAATACAGAGGCTTCCGACGAAGACGAAGAGTAAATGTGACGGTCGAGTCTGCATTATCTGACTGTGACCTTCGACCTCCTGTGGACTCAATACCCCAGACTGAGTTTTCATTAAAATCATAGAAGTCGACAGAAGGACCGCTCTCAGGCAGCGTCATGTTGACCTCAAGCTTAGTAAAACTCCAGCTGATGAAGGTGATGTCACAGACCTGAGTGTCAAATGGGAAATATGTTATGTCAATGTCACACTTACTTTCAAACACCTGATACGGCAACCAATGTACTATTCCTTCTGGTGAAACTTCTAAGTAGTAAAACTCTCCTCCTAGCTCTTCAAGCTTTTTCACACCATTTTTGAGAACAATATCCGGAGTCCAAATGTCTTTCTTTGTTGTAATGAAATAAAAATGAAAGCTCTTTTGTATACTGTGCAAAGGATGATTTGAAATACGCCCTTAGTAAATTGGCTAGAGAAATATATTCGGAATTTTGCATGCTCGTATATGTAATCTTATAAAGTTCTTTTCTATCCCAAGAAAAACAGTCAGATGGGAGATATAAATCATTATTTATGGTAGGAGTACACTGTTAACTTCTACATATAAATTCAATCTCCGTAAAATTTTAGCTCTGCCCCGAATTTTATTTCAAGCCTGTAAAGTACACGAGTGCATTAAGGCTCATTTTTCTCTTTCAGCTGGTATTTTGTCATAATATATCTGTATGTGAAAGGAGAGCAATGCTGCTCACTGCGCTCATTTGTAACTTCTAAAGAAAACGCAAAAGCCTAGTTGGATCTTTCCCATTATAAACTGATGTTGTTTACCTGATGTCAACACTCTTAACATTTCATAATGTCACGCTTGTGCCACGTGACAGTTTTCGGTAAGCGTGTTGAACGTGAATTATATGCCATTTACCTTCAGTTATGAGAATACTTCATATCAACAGATTTCATTGCTGATCGCTACGTTTACTCCAAAACTGGAAAGAATTTAGCGATAAAAATTATATTGATATATAGATAAATTTTCTGCTAAAAGGGGCATGGTCACGATTTTGGTCAAAAATCATTTTTTCGATTTTAATATTTACAGTGCTTCAGAAAGGCATTTTAAAAAGGCAACCGAAATTTGAGTGTCATTTGTTGAGTTATAAACGAGTTACAGAGCTTGAAATTCTTCGTTATGTAAACAAAGCGTTTGTTTACATTTTGAATGTTGAAGTAAAAATTTCTGTTTTAAACCTAAAACGAATGTGTTAAACGTTAGAAACTGTTTATCTATGCTTAAAGTTGATAAATGAAAGACATATAAGCTTAAAAAATATTTTTTACTGGTATATTGAACCTATGTAAACAAAAACAGGGTACGAGCCTTGTTTACATGACAAAGAATTGTGAGCCCTGTATCTTGCTTATAACTCTACGAATGACTCTTAAATTTTGTTTGATCATTAGAAATGCATTTCTAAAGCACTTTAAATAATAAAAGCATAAAAACTGAATTTGGCCAAAATCGTGACCTTGCCCCTTTAAGAGGGATGCGCGGCCATTTTATACATGTGAGGATAAAAATGTAAATATTTCTTGAACCGGCTTGTTTCTGTCCAAACAGACTAAAACCGTTGTCAAAAGATTAGAAAAAAACAACAATAAATATGAGGTTCTACATGTTGTTTTGTATGCAAAAACGCACACAAGAACAGAACAATACCTTTTTATTCGCTTAAAACTGCGCAGCTACAGACTTGAATTCAAGATTTAAAAATCTGAAAAAAAATCTGAAAGGATGTTATATGTGTCTACTCTACAATCTAGAAAAGGGTCTAAAATAGCATATTGAAGATGTTACCTTGTCTCAAAAGAGGAAACTCTATTCTTTAAATAGGTGTAAAAAAAACCATCAATTCGTACGAGATATTTTTGTCTGTATATATCGGAGCATATTGAAGTTATATCTTAATTGAACAATATACGTACGTATTCTTTTTATTTAATTAAGACAGTGTCTTGAATTTAAGTGTGCAGTTGCGCAGTTCTAACAAAAAGCATTGTTCTGCACTTGTGTGCACAATTTGTGTTACAAAACGACATTTAAAACCTTATATTTATTGCTTGTGTATTTTTCAAAAACAGTTTTGATCAGTTTTTGGCATACACAAGTCAACTCAAGAAATGTTAACATTTTCGTCCACATATGTGAAGCTGGCCGGACGTCCTCCTAAAGATGGACGTTTGTGAAACACATTGGCTTACCTGTTTAAAATACAGTCTGTGTATATTAGTGATTTGTTTGTCCCACACCAAGAGCTCGTCAAACCAAAGTATGGAAAGATACGCAGTGGTGACCAATTGTTGCTGTACTACTTCCACATCGTTAATGTCAGCCAGATGAAACGACGCTATAACTTGGACAGTATGGTCTTGATTTTTAACCGGACGTACCTTGTTAGAATAATTCGTCATTAAATGTCTCTGAAGATTTTTGTAGTCCTCAACTGTTACTCCATAGACCGTGCAGAACTTCGACAATACGACGATGGATACTATCAGTTGTAGTTTCATTTTTAAAAATTTCCACAGATACTATTGACTTAAGGTAACTTAAGGTAACATACCTGTTTAAAATAAACACACTTTTTCATAACACTTTACACGTATAAGACTACTTGTTATAGACACCTTCATTTATGTACCGTATTAAATCATCTTTTAGGTAAGTGAAACGTAACACATTTCTTTTAAATGATATCAAAGTATGTACTCAAGAATAATGCTATTCTCAAGCTATTTCTTGGTGAATCAACCTGTGCGAATAGAGTTGATTTTTCTTTTCGTCATTTGACACTTTAGTATTATAGTTAAATTATGGATGTTGTAATAGGGAACAATGAATCAGGTGTCTTGTTTCGGATTTTTCACGCAGTGCTTGCTCATCCAAAATAAACAAATCCCGTGTTTAAAAAGAAGTGTACGTGTAAACCTCATGTTTAAAACGTTCTTCTAAAGAAACCTGACTAAAGGTATCCCAGTCCTCAATGTTCTTGTGTCAAGAACTTTTTGAGAAGTATATCATTAAAATCTGTACACAAAACATACTTTAAAAAATTCAAAAATATTCATCCCTCCGAGTTATAGCCAATTTAATTTGACCTTTTTGCACCTAAAATGGAATTTTAGCCTAATTAGGATCTCTAGTCAGTAATTTTGATGAAGCAAATTTATTTCTTCAAATATTGTTTTTAATTATGCACAATGGTCAAAATGAATAGAGTAATAAGAAAATTTTTCGTAAGAAGCTGCATAAATTTTTCTGTGACCCTTTTGCGCATAAAATAGACAGTTTCTATAATAGTTACAATTTGATTTGAAATAAAAACATTTTGAATATCAAGAATTTTATAAAGTTAATCCATTTGGTCTAGATATGCATTATACGAAAGACGAATGGGCCACACAAACAAACAAAAAAATTTGTTTGACCCTATTTGCACATGTATTTCGTAGTAATCGGTTATATTTTGACATAATAAAACATGGGGGGTGAGTGATGTCAATTTTTGGGGGGCTTCAAAGGTAAAAACCTCGCAAAATTTGGCTTACAGAATTCAGACATTTTCTATATATTTGCATTATTTTATGCTTAAATTCTCTCTCAAGTTTTAATTTTGTTAATGTCATACAGAACCTGAATAATATGTTACAAACTTATTAAATGGTAAAAATGTGAAAATTGAATAAAGTACACTTGTATAATAAGAAGAAAAGTATATCGGTATTGAAATTTTAATTAAATTGCTTGTTTCTGTCATTTTTTCTTTAAAAACCCTTCCGCACAAAAAAAAATATGAAATTGCTTGTTTTTGCATTTTTGTGTAAAAAAAAACCCATCCGCACAAAAAACTTGTTTATTTCTTGAATTCAAATATATTCTCTTTATAAATGTTGTGTAATTATGAAATAATAATCTTTCTGTGATGATTAAATAAATAAAATAATATTCATTTAAAATAATGATTATCTGCGCAATAGAATCAAAACGTGAGGAGTGAGATACCCTAATTTAAAAAAAATGATAAAAAAAACCTCCCAAACAACGTGTCTAATAAACATTGCTAGTCTAATAATAATATACTGGCCACGCACCCTTGCGAATGTTATTGTCATTTAAATTTAGACCACGTGGTTTTATTTGACCCTTTCAGTTTCGCAGTAAATATTGTGCCTCGTGTTTATTGTCCATTTTATAGAATCTAGGTACTATTAGTCAAATATAAAATCTAGACGTTTATTGATTTAAACTTAATCTTTATTAATAAGAGGATAAAACGAGTTCTAGAAATAAATATGACAATAGAAATTATAGATTTTTTTCTGCTATTGCAACAAGTAACATGCTTAGTAGCGCCCCCCCTTTTAGGATAAATTTTTTATCCGCGCCTGACCTAGTAAAACCATTAATAGTGAAACAGTCTATAATATTTTATGCAGAATGTTCCTTGAAAAATAGCTCGATATTCTAAGTTTTTATACAAAACAGACACCCATTCTTTTTTCAAAAGCATGGTATTGCACGCCAAAAGCTTCAAACATGGCTATGGTATTATTAAGCAATCCATTGTTTATACTTTCAACCACGTGTAGAGTGGTTGAACACGAACGATAACTCTGTTCTGAATATCATTGTTAAGTTTAAATAACCTCTAGATGATGAAATAAGACATATATCTTAATAGATTTTCATGTTTTAACATAAAATCAAAGTAGGATATCATCTGAAAAATGACCAGTTCTTACGTATTTTGAGAATTTTATCCGAACACTAATACTTCCGCTCAAAATTTCACAGGAACTGAACAAATCTTGGTGAAGTCTCGTGAGCTTTCATTCGAGCACATCTGGATTTATTACATACTTAGCAACGATAAAGAAAACATTCCAAACACATTCGCAGGGGTGCATGGGTGACTTGAAAAGGAGAAAGGGGGTTCGTCTGCTTTTGTTGTCCATGTGACTGTTTATTGGGTACCAACTTTTTTTAAAGAGACAGTACAGCTGAAAACAGATGTGTGAATAACTTCAGATTTACCTATTGTATCGTTAGGAAATAAGAAATAACGTTGATTGTAATAGTTGAAATACATAGAAATCCCTTTCACATACTTAATTAAAGTGATTATGAGCTTCCGGAAATTTAAGGGTCGTACAAACTGGAATAATCTTATATCGTTTATTTGTACCACGTGAACTTTGATTGACTGTAATTAACACGTGTTTAAAACTACTAGATCTTCGTCCGAATACGGTCATACGCTTATACGAGGTTAAAGGGACTCTCTAAACGGAACAAATCCTCACTTATTCGATAATTTATAAATGGTTTACAAATTTCGGTTCATCTTAAAATGAACAGACATAAATATGTCAAATAACCACTTAAGGGGCCCCATTTACAAAAATGAATTTAGGTTGTAGCAACTCCTATGATAAACAAGAAAAATATATGCTTACAAAATAATAATTGTGGCTATTTTAAAAACTTTGAACAATTATTACCTGGGAGAAGTAGAAAAGACATATTTTTATCAACTAACATGTCCAGGAGAATCTTTTCGAGCCCTGCATGTGTTTTGTTTACAGTAAATATGCATGCGTAATAGTATAGAAGGCTGAACTCCGTAACACGTTGCGATTTAAATATGTGATAGGTTATACGTAATTAATTATTTTAATGAAATAATTAGGTTTATTTCATGGAGAACTTTGTAATTTTCTGAAAGTTTATACATTCATGAGTAGTAAAAAAATACCGAACCCGATTGGAAAAATTTTTCACGTCGGTTTTATGATAAGATGCGCCGTACTGTCTCTTTAAAAAAACAATATGTTTTCTTTACTTTGTTTTATTTAATGTACTGTTATAGTCATTTGCAGGCCTAAAGTAACCTTTTTCTCTTCAATAAAGTTGCCGATACACAATCATTTCTTTTCCATTAAATTCCTTCCAGAGGAATAATAATTAGGTATTTGTGGGGTTTTTTTTACCCTCTTTTCTCCTGTTTATGGTTTGATGAACCATTTAGAAACTCACTGTGCATATCATAATGAGAAACTACAGAAAATTTGAGACAAGAATTGATCAGCTATAGACTATTATAATACGACAATCGAGCCCTCTTTAATACATAAAACACCATGATTTAGAATTATATAACGGTAGTGGACATCTATTACTTAAACAATGTTCTCAGCATTCTTTTTCAAAGTTATGATCATTCCATTTGAAAATCTTTCGAATTATTGTTGAATTAAACATATCAGCCAAATGAAATTTTTCAACGTGGCGAGATAGAAGGAGCACACCAAAGAAGAAATTTTTAGAATATTTTCCTCCTAGTAAAACACCGTCGTAACCCTGAGGTACATTTATTTTTTAAAATAGAATAATTTGCGAAAATATGTTTCATCAATATCTTTGGAAATAGTAATATACTCGGTTACCGTACAAGGATACAAATTTGTGACATATTTTTTGTTCGTTTATTATGAATAACATTGGTAAAAATACTTTTCAAATGCACAATAACAGTTTGTTTTATCGGTGTATATATTATAATAAAACAATATTGTAATTATGATTCTATTATCATAAAAATATAAACATCACTATTTCATTAATAAATTAATCACATGAAGCAATTTACTTGTCAGTTTTGATTCTCCATATTTGTAATGATTAGAACTTCCATACTTTTTTCCACATGGAGATTAATAATAAATTAAAAGCAGAAGAAATTTTAGGTTTAAAATATGCGTTTAGTAGAAAAATAGATTTGATAAATACCGGAATATATTCTTCTTTAATTTCTTAAAATAAAAACAGATACGAAATTTCCACACTGAAACAAGTTACATTGCTTAAAATTAAATCACGCACTTACTACTGTGAGTATTAATAAAGTCGTGGTTGGTTAGTATTCAACAAAATAACCTTTAAACTCAGAAGTTAAGTTTTCCTACTCGCAATTGCTAGTTGTATTTTGAAACATTTAAATAACAAACTTACTGTCATGATTACCGATTATATTCACATAAATAGTTTAAATTTATTGAACCCTGGTTTGTTCAGAGATTGAAAAACACTATTACATTGCCAGATCAACCCAACCTTGTGTTAATCAAGATGGTTACTAGTATAAGTAGAAAGCTGTGTAGCGATCTAGACGTCTTGTAAGTAGAAAATTCATCATCATATCATCTGTATGAAACATTGTATTTAGATAAGAAAAAAAAAACTTGTAAACAAATGATTTAATTACACCGTTTTTTGAATATTTTTCCTATGAAATTCCGTTATTCATATACACAACGAGGACTGTCGTTACAATTATTCCAAAGAAAAGCATTGTCCAAAAACAGACGAAGTCAATAGCAGACGACACATCTTTCCAACCTACGTCATCGTAGTCAACCTTTGGTTCACAAGAATCATTTCTCCAGTCGTATTTTTTCTTTGAATTTTTGTCTGAACAAAATTTTACACATCGCAGACATCTCTCTATTCTGACAATTCCCCTGTAGAACGTGCCAACTTTTCGTTCCTCACACCGATGGTGTAGTCGGAGTTGGAACGCCGATACGATAATGGTGGCAACAGCAATGGACATTTGAAAGACCAGGTAAACTCCTAGCAACGATGTTTTCTCTGAATTCACCGGAAGTTGCATACTGATAATGGACAAAAATACAGCAAAAGACAGGAAGACTGTGACTGCGAAGGACATTTTTTCTCCGGCGTCAGCGGGAATCACGAAAACAAGGAGACTGATGACGCCCAGGAGAACCACTGGCAATATCAAGTTCATGACGTAATACAGAGGCTTCCGATGAAGGTGGAGAGTAAATGTGACGGTCGAGTCTGCAAAATCTGACTGCGACCTTCGAGCCCCGGTGGATTTGATGCCCCAGACTGAGTTTTCGACAAAATCATAGAAGTCGACAGAAGGACTGTCCTCAAACAACGTCATATTTACTTCAAGTTTAGTAAAACTCCAGCTGATAAAGGTGATGTCACAGACCTGAGTATCAAATGGGAAATATGTTATGTCAATATCACATTTACTTTCAAAGACCAGATACGGCAGCCATTCAACTTCCCCATTAGGTGAAACTGCTAAGTAGTAAAATTCTCCTCCCAATTCTTCGAACTTGTTAACGCCATTTTTGAGAACAATATCCGGAATCCAAATGTCTTTCTGTGGGATAAATATACATGGTAAAATGTAGATAATAATATAATTAAATACCTCAAGGAGAATAAATATTCAACAATGATAACGACAATAGATTATAAGTTTTTCAAACCTATTAATCAGGTTTTAAATCATAGAATTGTTTGTATAACAATTCGATATTCCTTTTATAAAACTTGTATGAAAAATCTTAGTACACATCAATTAACGGCACAGATATATGTTGTTT
Source organism: Magallana angulata (assembly GCF_025612915.1). NCBI lineage: Eukaryota > Metazoa > Mollusca > Bivalvia > Ostreida > Ostreidae > Magallana > Magallana angulata. The sequence continues at coordinate 25,362,579 of NC_069114.1, forward strand.
AGAAATATTTTAATTTTGTTTTGGTTTTTTTTTTACTGAAAGGTACGAGCAACATATTACCTGTTTGAAATAAAGCCTCTCTACACCGGTAGTGTATTTGTCCCATTGTAGAAACTCGTCAATCCAGACGATTCTGAGGTAGGCAGTTGTCACTAATCGTTGTTGCACAGCGTCCACATCGTTAAGGTCGGCCAGAATGAAGGATGTCATCACATACACAGTATCGTCCTGGTCTTGAACTGGCCGAACTTTGTTCGAATAATTCGTCATCAAAGTTTTCTGAAGATTTTTGTATTCGGTTGTTGATACGCCACATACCGTGCCGAAAGTCGAGAAAGTAAGAACTATTACAAATAGAAACATTTTCATTGTCTTATTTTTCACTGGTCAAATGGACCAAACGACATGCATATTTTGTGTATCCGCTGATTCAGACAGGTATGTATAAAGTTCACAAAGGGACAAGGTTAGTGGCACAGTGTGATAAAGTTTAATGACGGATTTACCGTATATTCATAGACTAGTATAATCTGTCGCTTTCTTATGTATTTATTTCTTAATCTCTTAATAGAAAAATGCTTAATTCTAGCCTGATTAAGAAGATGGTATGTTATCCAAAGAGCGCTTTTCAAATGAATAGCCTCTAAAACTTCGAATGATCCAAGCTTTAATTTTGCAGATATAAAAGAGCTATAACGACCTATTAAAAGACATATTTTGATGCATTATTTATCATCAGTGTTTAATTAGTAGAGTTAAACCCTTTCAGTACCATCATTGGTTTTAAGCGATTTTCTTCTGCACGTAAAAAATATCATAATCGAACTTTGTGAAATATTGTCAGAAAGGTTATTATTGCATCTTTTTTCTTCAAACAATTAATAGGAGCCAAAAATATACCAAAAACGAAAAACGGAATGTTAAAATGGCGATTATGGTTGTTTTTTTAAATTGCGGATCTACACGTGAAAGATTTATGCACATTGAAGATTAGGAAATGCTAATAATTGCAGGAGTCAAAACATGGCTGAGACAAAATATTTCCTGAATTTCCCTTTGAATCTGGGGCGTTTCTATCCGGGACAGGAACTGATTTTTTATGAGATGAAAAACAACGTGTAAGATGGCTGACTATCCAGGTTTTATAACAATGAGAGGTCACTTGAATTTCTGATGCGTGTTGCTTCTGGAGGGGGGTGAAAAAGCCAGGGCTTGATTTTTAAGCACATGTTTCACTTCAACGTTAGGAAACATACTACCCATAGTCCTCTACATCTCCACCCAGTTTTGTGCAAACGAAATCTGGCGGAATTTTGCGTAAAGAAAGTGTCATGCCTCGCATGATGCACGTGGGTTGTTTTTTGTTTTTTGCTACCATATTGTAAATGAAGTTGTTTATAAAAAAAATATCGATAGGGTTTTTCTCAGAAGTTCGTTTTGAATTTTAAATTTTAATCTAAATTTGCGCAATTTTGGTAAGAATATATAGTTAAAATTAATACTGTAGTGACACCATAACAAGCCCGTGGAACTGGAGAATGCACGGATGAATTACATGCATAGTCAGTAATCTTCTTCTTCTTAAATAGAAATTGAAGAAAAAAACTTCTTGTGCAACCAGCTGACTGAATGATTTATAGAGGTCCGTGCTTACACTAAAAGGATGCGAGAGGGGACTCACAATTAAAATGTTGATATAATAAAATGAGTAAAAGCTGTAGACAAATAAGGAAATACTAAAATATTTCTATTAGCCATGAAACTTTTCTATAAGTTTATAGGGCTCGACATTAGACTGTACTAATAATGCATAAAATTTAAAATGTCTTATTCTATTTTTCGTTGTATTTCTTTTACAAACAGTAAATATTTCAAACCAAACTTATGTGATAATTTAAAATATTTCAAAGCATGAAGCAGTAAAGTAACAATTTTGATTTATCAAATTTGAAGCTAAATTTGTTTTATTGTAGATAATTTTTTTTTAATTTATTGATATTGAAACTTATCTAATTTCACCGATGTATGTACGGAACACTGTACCGGATTAAAACGCCAGTTCCATTTTGAGGCTAATCTTCACCCCTAACTGATTAAGGAACAGTTTCCAAAGACTAATAAATGTCATATGACAGATTGTTGTCTACATAATGTATAAATACTTCCGTTTTAAGTGCATTTAGCTGACATGTGAGATATATATATATATATATATATATATATATATATATATATATATATATATATATATATATATATATATATATATATATATATATATATATATATATCCATTTTAAAATCATATGTGATTTTTTTACCCTACAGAATTATAGAAATTTTTTTCTGAAATTAAACGATTTCCTATGAAAATTTTTTGATAGAATTTGACTTAAAATTTCCTATCGGAAAATCACACGTCAGAACTCAATTTCTGTAAGAAATACTATCATTCCATAGAAAATAAAGGGATTTTCTTAATATATCTTAAGGGTTTTCGTTTTCCGATTTGGATTTATTTTCCAACTAAGGTTAATTTCTTACCTGTCAAATTATCAACAGAAAAACAATTTACAAAACCGGTTATATACTTTATATAATTATGTGGTCTTTCAAATGACGTGAATACATTTTTACGAACGGTATCTTATTCTGTATCTTAGCCAGATGCAAAAACAGCACCGTGGCTCTGACTTCTAGGCAGACATACATATATAAAAAAATCTTTAAACAGCAACTCAGAGGAATTTTAAAAAAAATAGCTTATCAATAATATCTAATGTACTGTTTTGCTGATCAACCGACCGTTTATTACAAAAGGTCATAAATCAACGGTTTACAAAAGAACAAACATCTAAATTGCTAACTGCTTTTTCCATACATTTAATGTGCAAGCTTAATTAGTACCTGGGATGGGATCCAGAAAGTCACATTGAATTTTTCGATCAAGAAAGTTGTTAATCTAAATATTAAATTTGATTTGATTATAAGTAATTACAACCATGTCAGTAGTGTTTTGCAAGTTGCTTACTAAATCAGTTTAAATTCAATTTAAAACTATGTTAAAGAGTCATGGGGACGCACACAACCATGATTAAGCAAATATCGAATATTTTTACACCAATTCCACTTTTTTTATTTATTATATAAAAAGACGAATTTTTTAAAAATAACGGTGTTCAAAAGTAAATCAATAAAAATAAAAATGAAGCGTTAGGCCAACACAAACATGTTAATTTTCTATTCCGCTTCATAGCCACGTAAGCACATGGGAATTTAAAATACTGCATCATGGCATACAGTGTATATCATATTAGGCCAGCGGCTTCTCATTGAAACCTGATGTCTTCAAGAAGTTTGTTCATATATATATATATAAAGATGCACTGTCTATGAATGAATATTTCTTTCCACAGACATCGAATAGCTTAAAATCCAAATTCTTTTCTCAATGTGTCAATTTGTCAATTTCACCGTATTTAAAGACAGCAATTGCAATCACATGACAATAAAATCAATGTCCAAAACAACTCTGTTTGCTTACATGTGCATTTTCCGGATGAGTTTAAATGACTTGTAAACTAATAGATGATGACTTATGATGCGTGAAACCTACCGTATGATGGAAAGTATATTTATTTCGATTTCCGTTTTCATAATCAAAAAGTAAAACGTCTATTTGAGTCACCGTGTCACTATAATACGAATCTTAATTTCATACATTTATAAGGAAAAACAATGCTCGCTAAAACCAGAGACATAAATAACATTTATTTATGTCTCTGCTAAAACCTAACAATTTATGATCATGTTAACAATAAACGTCTGATGCTTTTCGTGAAACAATTAGGGAAACTGATTCAATTTCGGATATGATAGTAAAAAGCTTGAGTTTTTTAAGTGATTTTAATGACAGTACCATGTTCCCAACTGATTGGGGTCTTGTGGGTGTCCGTAAAGACAGGTCGCGATGCACGTATATTTGCACTTAATTAGAAAGTGTCTGTTTAGACAATGTATTGACAATAGAGGTTTAAAAACACGTGCTTTCAAGAATTGATCTGTTAAAGTCCTGATAAAGTATATCTGATACATATATTCCCTTTATTATTTTTCTTGTTCATGAATATTGATATTGCTTAACTTTATTTTTTTTCAACATGAATTTATTTAACATCATCTTAAAAAAAGCCTTTTTTTTTAAAAAACAGACCAACCCGTTTTTTTTGTGTGTTTTTTTGCCACGTTCCCTCCTCTTTGATATGCAATGCTTAATTTTTTTTAAATCTATAAATCTAACACACATTCCTATTATTTTTACATTTAGAAATAAACCTTAAATTTTAATCAATTTTTGAACAAATAGTATGCAATAGTTTTTATCAAAAAACCATGTTTTTATAATTTTTCCAAAGTTTCCATTACTTAGTGGCCACCAGAACACTTTTAATAAATTTGAAGTTTCTGCACTTCTATAGAAAAGCGAAGATCAATACAACATTTCAAATGTTTTTATTTTTTGTTTTCAAAAATCACAACATATAACACTGTTAAATTTCATAACCTATACTTCAACTATTATGTAACGCCTATACTTTAAATGTTATGTAATAGCTTTCAGTCTAGTATTGTTTTAACCAACTTTTTCTCTTTAGTTACATCCTGCAAAAATGGGGAAATTTGCTGACATGTACTAAATAAACTAAAATCAATATGCTTCAACAAGAAACCTAAAATTGTAAATGGCCAAAATCTAAGTGCAGTATGTTTGTAATATCTACTTGAAATTGTAAACCTATAAATGTCGACAATATGCATGTAATAATTGTAAAAGATACATATATCTCCCAAAAGTGGTTTTGCATCTCAGTGAGGTAATGTTGGGGGAGGGGGGGGGGGGTTGGGATTATCAGTCCTTGCTTACTAAACATTCAAAATCTTGAATTTAAATTAACTTCAAAATTTGTTTTATAAAATGTCGTTTTATAATTTCCACACAGTTGCCGCAAATTAAAAGTTAATAAAACTGATACATTTACATACATAATCACAAAGTACAAACGCCATTTAACTAAATACTCGACAAAACCACATGTACTTTCATCACCCATTCCTTTATAACTTGATACTTTCTTGCTGCATGCTGAGAAATATGCTGCTTAATGAAGTTCAAAATTAATGTTTTTAAGAAAAAAGGAGCAAGAGCCACAACAATTCCAGTACTTTTTTTGCCGATTCATTCACACTGACAGTAGCTGAGTCTCCAAACACCATTTCTGTTCTATGTCTTAAATAAGGACAGATTTAAGCAATCAAAAAACACAAAAACTGCCATGGTCGACACGATAAAAAAGATTCCTGCCGACCCGATTCCTTTGGCAGACGGACGCGTGTCGTCTGCTGAGATTAACTTCCGGCGTGTCGAGGACAACAAGCTCTTGTTGAGTTTCAGTGACGAAATTCGCTCATTCATCCTCGTTATGTTGTTCACTGATTGGTCTTCTTCACAAGTACACGAGCAAAGTATCGATTCTGGTACTGATGTTGTTGATGTTGCTGCTGTTGTTGATGGGGCTGGAGTTGTTGTTGTTACCGCTAAATTTGTTTTAAAAAAAACAAGCTTGTTAGCATGACATAATATTAGTCATATGAAGACAGACCAATTATAGTATAGACATATCAACTCAGTCAAGGCCCATTAATTACTAAATATAAATCTATAGTAAAGGCCAAAGTTGATGTGTGTTGGATGACTTGCAGGTCATTTGCAAATATTTACATTCACTTTCTTTCCTCCTATTAAATTGCATTGATAGATTTGAGTGATATTTACGCATAACACAGAAGACCCAATCACCAAATCTGGTGCGGATGAATACATTCAGTCTTCCTTCAGAACATGACTGACTCTCCTCCCGACTTCAAACCGGATCACGACCTGATATTATACGTGGGCTGATTAATAGTTCGTGAATGTAACTATTTTTTAAGATTTAAATGAATTCAATTGATTAATTTCTTAATATATACCAAAAATAAATTCATCAAATTACAAAATGAAAATAAAATTGTGTTATTAGAATTTGAAACTCTGTGCACTATTTTTGTCAGCATAATTTGGCTGTTGCAATGGCTCTTCCGTTAATTGCGCATTACTCGTTGAATAAGGCCGAGATTTTTTAAAATAAATCATATTTGCGGAAAGAGAACAAATGTTAAAAAACGTAAATATAAGCATTGAATCATTATTTTTTGAAAGATGTGGTCTCATAACTGCAACGGTGTGTGCAAACAAATTTTCATAACGCGCTAGCGCGCGTTATTCAATTTGTATGCACACACCGTTGCAGTGATGAGACCACATCTTTCAAAAAATAATGATTCAATGCTTAAATAAACTTTGAATTGGATGGTAAAACATAAAAAAAAAACCCTGCCAATAGCTTAGGGCACATTATTCCATGTACACCTTAATTTTTAAACCAAATGAGAAAAAAGACTACGACTTATGAATAATTTGTAAGCTAGATTATCGCTTGAGGTCTCATTTTTAAAACGGTACTATCTACAACAAACTGTTCTTGCCATAAATCTAGAGCTTTACATTCAACCCGCCTGGGATTTAAGTTTAATTTAATTGAACTTGCAGCCAGACCACTAATAACCCAATCATCCAGTTATGAGTAAGCCAAATACAGTAACTTCCTTCAATGACACGTTGTCACACACCAAACGGTTTAGAGGTGATATACAAAATTTTTAAAACTAACTGAGAAAACCATAGCGATATAATTACTTCCACTAAATACGATTCTCTCTATTTCTTACGAAAATTGATTGCACATTCATTGCTCTGTTAAAACTGACCGGACTAAAATCATTGCAGAAAAAAAATTATATAATCAGCTATCGCCTACTTGGTAGGTGTAAATATAAAATTTACAATATGACAACGTGTTATATTGCAAATCTTTGTAATTACACCCCCCCCCCCACCCAGTAAGTTCAAAATTTACAACAACAAAAAAAACTTAATTCTCTCGGAAGCTCAACGTTAATAAACTTGTATTTACAGATATTAGCAAAGGCGTTAAAAATAAAATTAGTTGGATCTAGGTTGCTATATTAATTCGAAACCATAAATTTTAATATTAATTGAAAAAAAAATTTATAACACATTATTCAACATCCTTTTGAGGTGTTTTTTATTTTATCTTTTTATTTTTTCTTATCATTATTATTATTATCATGCTCGTCTTGTTTGTTTAATTTTTATAAAGTCAAATCACTTGTAATTTTTTTTTACTTTAACAATACTTACGATTGATGCATGGTCCCTTTTTGGCCGAAAAACAATAATCACACATGTATCCAAAAACAACGGTTAAGTTAGTCAAGGCGCACATGTTGGTGGTATTGTAGAACATGAGAGCCCAACAGTTTTCGTCCCCCGCGCACCTGTCGCGACAGTCGGGGAGGGGTAGGCTGTACTGTACGTAGGCCTTGCTAATATGATAGCGGCGCCCGGGGATGTCATAGAACTGGACCTGGCAACCTAAAAAAAATTGATTTTTTTTTTATAAACCTTCAGATGAAATAGGGATAAAACATTTAAAAGTAATACCATGGTACATGTATATTGTGGAACCGTTTGAATCTATAAATTAACTTGAGTTAATTATGTGATCTACGTAATAAAATTTTCAACAAAAACGTCAACGAAAATTTAACGAAGTATTATTTTAACAATTGATCGCAAAAGGAAATCCACGAAATCTTGTCCGCATTAATTTGTGAAAAGATGATAAAAAATTACCCTCACGAATGTAAATGATTCGATATTTTATTGAAATTGTTTCCCACCACCTGGTAAAATAAGATTCTACAACATGACACATACATGCATATCCATTTACTAGTATCTAATATAGAATGAGAGCAGCATATGAAATGAGAGAGAGAGAAAGAGAAAGAGAGAGAAAGAGAGAGAGCAAATTATTTCTTACCTAAAATCCATTCTATTTTAAAGGAAAACAGAATAAACAAGACTCCACTTATTCTAATAATATTCATATTTTACCAAAGTAATTTTAGTAACTTTTCTCTAGAGATTCGTTACTCAAAACATTTTCTCCAATTGGAATATTTGCTCTGTTGTTAAAAACACTTTCATCCACCAGTGTGTCGGCAATTGATCACTGCAAGAGGACAAATCAATACTTTCCACAATCATCATTATCTTTAAATTTTTTGAAATGCCATAAAATAAATCTCCTGCAATCATTGACATACGTATCAACGTTTAGTAGGCCCTACTTCTTTTTTAAGTCGTTAATTACGGTTTTTTTTCACTTTGTTTTTATGATTAGCGGCGTGACATGAGGTCTTTTCTCCAAAAAAAAAGTTTTTTCCGAATTCATTGTTTTTTTTGTAGAGGTTGGCAAACATGCAGTTTGGAATTTTAATTGCAACATTGTTTGCTAGCTACATAAAGTCTAGAGTAATGTGATTGTTTTCTCGATTCATTTTACTTCTGCTTGAAAAAATTCTAGCGGACTGTGTATGCTACATGTGTATTACAATAAATAAAATGTTGTACAATGTGGGATTTGCAAAAGTAAATTTGTCTATTCTATAATATCCACTGAAAACAAATGTGCAAAACTTTCTCCAAATAATTACCGGGAATACTATTAAAAAACGGAATAAATTCACGGGGACAATTTTATTTAAATTGCCGAATATTTACAGCCACTATAAATGATGTTCTCTCTTTTTCTGAAGAAATACAAGTGTATACATACAGCATGTAGCAGCAACTGACAAAACAGAAACGTGAATGTCCGTGTATAAATACGAGTGTACTTGATAAATGAACACTGCCAAATAATGCGTTGTTTGCAGGCAGTATTAATAGATCGATAGTTGCGTTTACCTTGGGTATATATATTTTTTCTTTATCCGGAACTGTCCCTTGATGGTTTTGCAACACATTTTGTTTAACAATGGGTATTCGGTATTCAAAAAAAATCAGGGTCTAAACGATATGTATAATGGAAAACATTTTCAGATCAGGAGATTTTACCTTGCATGTGTCATCAACGAAAGGAAATTAAAGAACCACTATAATGTCGTCGCTGTAAGAATTTAAGATTAATAGAATCATTCATTATTACGAGTGTGGGATAGTGAAATTCCACCGAGGGGACAAGATTCATGGTCTAGGACGAGGCTTTGCCGAGTCCTAGACCGTGAATCTTGGACCCGAGGTGGAATTTCACTATCCCACACGAGTGTATAATGAATGATTATTTTTCTCGCATTATATTACCTTAAAAATGATGTTTGACAACTTTCTGTTATGACGTTCAAAAAGATTACTTTCGGTTTATCCTTCCGCGTGCTTCAAATAGTGCAAGTCAAAATGAGAGCATACAACAGTTTTTTAAATTAAAAATATAATAAATTGTAATTAATTAAGCAACACAATTACTAAATAGATAATCTCAATGCACCATTTTGCATTTCCCTACAGTAAACAACGTTTGTTTATGTTTTAAAACGGCGTAGTAATACACAGTGTAAGACAGAAAAATCTCACACTGCTGTCTCACACCGGACAAACCGATCTCACACCGGTGATAATGCGAGAAAAAGATTTCCACCACTGATATACAGCAATATTTACATTTTCAACTGTCTTTGTCTGTGATAACATTACGAATTAATTTTGAAGCATATAGCCCAATAATTTCATTAAAAAAAAAATGAGACACGAAAGGGGCGTATCTTCTAGCATAACCGAAAAACTGTAGGGGAAATTGGGGTAAATGGGACACTGGGGCAAGTGGGACACATAAACATTTTCTCTCTATAAATAAAATGCAAGTTATCGCCCGTCGATGGAAACCCTTCAGCTATCAAAGTTATCTCCCCGCGCGTCTTTTTCAAGCAAATTCATCAAGCGTGAAATTTTACAAAACGAGACAGCATCCTATTTTGATGAGTACAGAGGTAAGCTTATACGCAATCCTTAATGCTTAGAAGAGGTTAAAGACTTTATCACCTTTAATGTTTGTTATTTTTTTCTGAAAACTACCAAACAATTCACAAAAAGACATTGTATAGCCAGGTCGACCTTCATATAATGTTTTTCGTCTGTTTTGGGATGTTTATCAATTCACAATATTAATTTTATGACATTTGAATAAACACTACTTTTTTTTCTTGGCAAAAACGTTTAATGTTATAGATGACGACATTCTGTTGAACGCTTTGCCAACTTGGTAATAATAATATGAAGGCTGCACCACGTAATACATAGCATGTGATACGGAAAGAAATAGGGGTTTTAATAACATTTGGTTATTAAGTTACAAAATGGATATAATATGAATATAAGTAATTAGGAATCATTCTTCGAATATTATGAGGTCATAATTTCGGTTTAATTTAAGTCTTTAAACTTTCTGCAAATTATATAATGATTTAGCCTTAGATTAAACTGTATCATGTAACAATCCTTGTGATGCCATTTTTGTCACCAGCAGGTGGCATATCAACAAATACGTGTGCTTAATTCAACTGCATCGTTGCATAAAAATCCTACCCCAACTCCGACATATTTTGCACCGGAAAAAATAGGCCCGGGTAATATTTTTATTTTGGTCAATAAAGCACCTCAGTTTGTAATCATATCCTCCGCATAAAACCACTCAAATGAGTATAGAGTTTTCCTCTGGGCCTTTATATATCCGGATTTCATTAACTGCCGAAATTTTCTGTTGTGGCATAAGTTACAACGCTCTTTTCTTCTTTTTTAGTAAATGATGAAGTTGTTGGGTTAACTTGCTTAGAAAACTTTAAACAGCATACAGTTTATATATTTGGTACTCGGATAGGGCCATATGCAAAAGATCAACAAAGATAAACTGTATGTTTTCAAATAGACATTTGCATTGATTTTTCCCCCAACAAAGAATTATTCTTTTTATGAAAAATTTAAATTCTACAACATTTTGACATAGAAATGAATTAACGCACTTTGCATGAGTGAAAGTAAATTTCATTGTCTATGCATATTTGAGAGAAACGGGTTTTAAAAATGAGATTTAAAATCAAAATAAATTACCATTTATAAGCTCCGTTTTGTGATTGTAAGAAAGACAACAAAATCTTGATCAAAGTGTCCAATGACTCTAGATATGCAATTACGCAAATCTGAATTATATCTGCTTTTGTTTTATTGAAAAATGGAGAAGAAAATTACTCGTTTCACATGAACAAAACATCTACACACAAACCCAGCGTTCTGCCATTTAAAGAGAAAGGAAATTTATTAACATCTATTGTTATTGTAGATTGTCTTTATTTTCATTAAAAACCTTGAAACAATGAATTAATCAAGAATTATCGATGGCTTAATTTGAATTTCCCGCCGCTATAAGAGCTTCCATTGAACTCTAATCTATGACGTCTAATCTATGACGTCACACCATCCGTTTGTTTCAATTATGATATTCAGCCTAACTGACAAATTCAGGAAAATGTGAAACAATAGCGATTTGAGACCGTTCATTAACCTAGCTTTGAATTTTCGCTAAATTACAAACTAACGACAAACGAAGTGCACGTTCGTTGAAATCTAAAAGTTGAGGCCGCGTATTGTAATGGGATTGTCAACAGGTTAAGAGCTTGTTGAGTGCCGATTTTGGAGAGACTGTAGGCATTCTAGATATATTTCATTAGTCAAAAATGGACAAAACTCTGATATTTTTTACTTTTATCCTTCATATTTTATAGAAAATGATTTTTAAAACATGATTTTTCATTGCGTTTACCAAAAAATTAAGCCCCGGTATACCTATGAAACAAAGATTTTATTACGAAGCATCATTAAGCGAGTTTATTTCTTGAATTTCATAAACCTCTAGGCACTTTTCATTTACTAGATCTTGACCTTAATTATGAACATGTAGTTTATTTTGAAGAAAAAAAGGACCAAATGTAATCATTTCAACAACTTTATTAGTATCAATAAAAATTATTCTGACTTTCCTTCTCTTTTCAGAAGAAATGTTATATTAAGACGGGTTTTTGTTTTTGGGATTGGGTCCAGGAAAATCCTTATATCATGGCGAATTTTTCATTGATAATTCAATCGTTTCAGATTCTTACATATTCCAAAAAGATGTATTTTTACCCAAGTTAAACTTCAGTTAGCAAAGCTAATATTTTTTTTTAATTCAGTAAAAATCCGGCAAACAACGAAGTGCCATAACCAGTACCATAAACAGTGTGTGAGCATGTGAGGAAATCGGATACTCGTATCCAGACACGATCTCCTGTGTACATCCGGGTAACAACAGTCCCTGACGACACGGCCCAATCAATATGATTAGCAGCATCGCTTATATGATAAGTCAAAACCACGCTGTTCTTTACAACGTCATATTTCATGCATGTGCGATCCCCGGATGAAATAGTCCAGGCGAAGACGTAAAGACCGGAAACGGGGGCGATAAATTCTCCTTCGTAAATCGAATATCCGTTCCCTTCATTCAAAAGAACATTATCGAAAAGAATGGCTTGGTGAATTCCAAGATTCTCAATGTTGTGGGTTAGTTGGGCATGAAAGGCAATCTGGGATCCCTGCCCTTGCAGAACAAAACGTCTTTCTCCTTAAATAAAAACTACCTTTATAATAAAAAATTAACAAAATAGCACATCTGATATTTGATATACTAGTATGTGCCGCATTTTCACAATTACATAATTATATTGTCACTTATCGTCTAAACATGCGTAAGAAACAAGTCGCGGGTTTCGACAATGACCAAAGTTTTAACTTACTGAACTCTGTGTTCGATTTAGAAAATTCGTTATGTCCATTTTGGCAAGACTTCAGCCTCTGTTTAAGCGTGGACACTTCTTCTTCCAGAGTCTTTAGTTTTTGCAAAATCGCGCTAATTCCACTATCTCGGCTAGAGTCGTTTGCAAAAGCAAACAATATCAACTCTACTGCAATACAAGCTCCGAAAGGTAGCAACATAACGGAATGTTAAATACACTTGGTTGTAAATTGTTAACGTTGTAGAGTAAAGAGACAAACGCGAAAATAGAATTCGGTTTTAGCAAGTGTATGTCAATAGATAACAAGTGGCCAATTGAAATGTGCCACACTTCTCAGCTGAATACTAAATGCACATTTTTATATACCAAAATCTAACCCCAAAAGATCATTCGATCATTGTCTTTATAAACTATATCATACATTCATTCAAAATTACAAAAAAAAACACCCCAGAAAGCTCATTTGATATAAAAACTACGAAGCTCGGAAAGCGAGATTTGAAATTAAATGATTATAGGTTGTATATACTACATGTACATGTACATATGACGCCGTGAATAAAACTACAATGCTAGTACCAAAGACCAAAAGACCAAGAACAGGTACAGGTGCATATACGCTTGGTTTGCATGTATATTAATGTGAGAATGCCAGGAGAGGAGCGGGGGGGGGGGGTAAAATACACTGAAGTAAAGCAGAAGGCAAGTCAAAAGTTTTTTTTTTCAATTTCATGCGTGCCTCACTATTACACCCTTTTTCTTTCACCCATCCCAGCTGTAACGATATGAATGAGTTTGGCGCTTTTTCTTTCTACATTAGTCGTACATCTGTAAAATTTCATCCAGTTTGGATCATTGAAAAGCAAAATGTAGTGCTAAGTCGTGGTACTGTAGCTTATCAGAGTACATTTTGCATAATGCGAGGGCAGACCAAATCTGTGATAAGAACTGACTGACTTTCCAAATATAATTTTACAGTACCGAGAACAAAACATGTATTGCGTCATCAACGATAAATATGGACCCCGACTAACTAGAAAGTGACCCGATAGACCAAATTAAATATAATCGGCACCATTTTTGGGGTCAAAAGTACGAAGCCGATCCCCAATATTATGTAATGAGAGTTTTCTGTTTCGGTGCCATTTGAAGGTTCTCAAGTATGCATGAAACTCGATCTCCATTTAAAGTACTGATAAAATCGTGTGTCAGCACCATCTGTAAGCCCCTATGTATTTATGAAGCATACAATGAGTTAATTTTTTTCTTCAAAGTAATGCATATACTCTATAGAAACTAAAGTGATGTCAACGAACACTAGTACTTAGTATTCGATAAAGGATGACTGCACCTAAAGACATTTTTAAAAAAATATCGACATAAAAAAGTTTTTAAGATAAGCATGTTTATTGCAACTTTACGTAATTACATTAATCAAAAGTTCATATTAACAAAGTTCGATGTCGTTTTCATAAGTCAGGGTCATTAAATTTTCTTGAATATCCATAGGATAATGAGGAAATAAAATGCTTTACCCCAAAATGTGAATCAAATCCTTCATTACATTGCTTTAAGACATACTTACATACCAGTAGGATTAAAATCCCAAATTATTTTTATTAAGGTACCAGAATAGGCCAAACTCTTCACTCCAAACTAAGACTAGAATGTAGCGGTCTTAATCTTAATTTGTTTCAAAGAATCAACTCGCCTCTTTGTATTTGCGGCGAAGTTGAAAGTACTGACCATTTTTTATTACACTGTAATACATCTATAATCTACACGGAAGTAATTTAACTTAGCGATTATAATTTTGATGAATCTTTAGAAATCGCCAAAAAGGCCAAAATTATATCCCTGTCAAAATACCCAGCTCTACAGTATTTTTGCCGCGATATACTGACCCCCCCCCCCCCTTTCATTTTCATTGCTACTGAAGAGGGGGTCCAAAATAACATGACCGCGATAAATTCAGGCACGTAGCATCGTTTTTGAAAGTGTGGGGGGGGGCCAGACCCATCCAAAAAATCTTGACAAGCAAAAAAAAGGAAAATCTAAAGTTTTCCAAAAATCTTCAAAATCCTAATCCGTGGGGGGGGGGGGGGGGGGGGGGGGGGGGGGGGGGGGGGGTAGACTCAACTATACTTCCAAAAAAAATTTCTTCCCTACAAAATTTTTTTTCCCTCCAAATCATGAAATTCCTAATCCGAGGGGGGGGGGGGTAACTTCAATTTGACTACTCATTTCCTAGTTTTCATACCAATTTTTTACTAACTTCCAAAAAAAGGGGGGGGGCAACTCCTTTATAATTCATTTTTTTATATGTAAATTTTAAAAATTTTGTTGCTGGGAGAAAAAGTGGGGGGGGGCCAGGCCCCCCCCCCTGATGCTACGTGTCTGAAATTGAACCCCCTCCCCTCTCATTTTCATTTGCTATTGGATAGGGTGTTCCAAATATTATGACCGCGATATATTGAACCCCCACCTATTTCCAATTCCTTTGAAAAAAGAATCCAAAAAAATATTGCCGCAAAATATTGCATTCTCTTCTATTTCAAATTCTTATTGGAGAGGGGGTTCAGAATATCATGACCGCGGTAAATAACCTTATGATTTTTATTGCTATTGCATAGAGAGTTCAAAATATTATGGCTGCGATACATAGAACTCCTTTTTGATTTTCTTTTTCTTCTGGATAGGGGATTCAAAATATAGCTGCGATAATATATTGAACTCCCTTCTGATTTTCATTTGCTATTGGATAGGGGGTTCAAAATATTATGAACGCGATATATTGAACCCCCTCCTATTTCCAATTCCCTTTGGAATAGGGATTCAAAATATCATTGCCGCGATCCAACCTATTTCTAATTCCTATTAGAGAAGGGGTTTAGAATAGTATGGTCGCAATATATTGACACCCCTCTAATTCTCATTGCTTTTAAACATGGGGTTCAAAATATCATGGCCACGGTGTATTGTATCCAGCTCCTATTTCAAATTCCTTCTTAAAAAAGGGTTCAAAATATTATGACCGCGATATATTGAACCCCCCTCTATTTTTGATTGCTATCAGAGAGGGGGTTCAAACTATTATGTCCCTGATAAATTGAATTTTCCTCTTATTTCAAATTCTTTTCGGAGAGGGGATTCAAAATTGATGGCCGCGATATATTGATAACCCCTCCTATTTCAAATACCCATTTGAAAATACCTATTTCAAAATATTATGGCTGCGATATACTTATATATAAATAGTGCCCGTTTAGGAGGGTAAGAGTTGAAATTGACACCCCGAGAAAACTATTGTCAACCGACGCTTCAATAGTTTTCTCGGGGTGTCAATTTCAACTCTTACCCTCCTAAACAGGCACTATTTATTTTATTATACTGAATGTCTTAATTTTAAAGAAAACTTTACTACTTTTATGTGTGAATGACGTGAATTCTTTGGCGAACCGTACGCGCATAGTTTACGCGCATGTAACAATTTGTTGTGTTACCCATTGCTAAGTGTGTTACTAATGCTGAGGGTAGTAGAACGGATTATCAACTGCGTCTAAACCAATCAGATTTCGGTATTTAACTTGAAAGTATAATAGAATATCTTGATCCCCTTCCAATAGCAATTAAAATCAGAGAGGGGTTAAAAATATCTTTTAATCAGATTGAATCAATGCAGAGGTGTAAGCGAAGATTGTGTATCACGACCTCTGGTGAGAGAATGAGGAAGGGGTTCGAATTCAATGTATCGGGGCCATGATATTTTTACAGCACATAGTTCCACCCTCCGTGCATATTTATGATTAATCTTATCTTTGATTAAGGACAGACAAGTCTAAATTCAAGATAATTGTATAACAATTAGGGTAAAAAAACCAAATTACTTCATTAAAACGCATTTTAAAACCAATATGACATATGTTATATTCCTATTGGGAATTGACTAAACTCTATAACAATGACTAAGTTATATTAAGTGAGGAATAAACGTAACAACAGAGACCTAAAAATAACCCAAAATACGGCGTTTAGTGTAGTCATTCTTTAATTAATAAGAAATATAACAAATAAAAAGGGAATTCTAAACACCCGAAAAAAATTTTATATTCTAAAATATGCGATATTATGGCAAAATTCTATATAAATAATCATTTTTATTAAAATATAGAAATGATCGACTGCTGGTATCGTTTGAGAACTTAATTTAACTCAATGATTACATTTACATGTAATAGATGTAATAGGGTGCATTTTATGATAATTACATTCATGCATATTATTCATATTTCATCATCAACATCATCATCATCATCCTATATTCCATATTTTACATGTACATATTATGTAATATATATATCCCCATGAGAATCCTACGGTCAGTCATGCACATGATTGCTAGCTGTGGGCAGTTCACTTTTTTTTTTATTAAAGACATTCCTAGAGACTTATAGGCCGTTAACGGATTAAACAGACTAATAAAGAAAACTACATGTACTCCTGAAAAAAAAAATAAAATTGTTTTGCGTCTCGACCCAGTAATTCATGAATGTGTTAAATACTAGTAATTTAGTAAGTATTCGGCAAACGGAGATGACGTGGACTGACTGTTGTCCAAACAGCCCCATTTAGCAAATATCCCACAAACAAAGAAGTGCCATAAACAGTGCCATAAACAGTGTGTGAGCATGTGAGGAAATCGGATACTCGTATCCAGACACGATCCCCTGAGTTCATCCGGGTAACAATAGTTCCTGACGACACGGCCCAGTCAGGGTGATTAGCAGCATCGCTTATATGATAAGTCAAAACCACGCTGTTCTTCACAACGTCATATTTCATGCAATGTGTCTCTTTATCTGAAATGGTCCAGGCGAAGACGTAGAGACCGGATATTGGGGCGACGAATACTCCTGAGCGAGTTGAATACCCGTTCCCCTCATTCAAAAGTACAGAATCGAAACGAATGGTTTGGTGAATCCCAAGATTCCAAATGGTATGAGTGAGTTGGGCATGAAAGGCAACCTGTGACCCCTGTCCCTGCGGTATAATTCGTTTCTCTCCTGTAGTAAAATTGATCAAATTTAAATATCGCAAATCTATTATTTGATATGTTCATGTATACTGCAGTTTTCACAACCATTTAATAAAATTTGAATTTTAATCATTTACCGTTTTCACAATTTTGAATTTTACTCTCAGTGAGTGGATGTAATTAAATTAAATTAAATTATCAATGCACAACAAATTGTATTAATTTGCTCCAACCGGACAATTTGGACAAACAATATGACCGAATTATTTTAAAAAGATGCTACTCTTGCGATCGAAAAAACGTATACGTCCTCCCTAAAACCGATCAACTTTGAATTCATTAATATTGGGTTGACATACAGTTAGTAAGCGTGCGACTATTGAGATCTCGGACAATGTCAAAAGTCTGTACTCACTTCTCTCGGTGTTTGATTTGGAAAACTCGTTGCATTCACTAGGGCAAGAGTTCAGCGTCTGATTAAGCATGGATACATCTTCTTCCAAAGTCTCGAGTCTTTGCAAAATCGCGGTAATTTCACTATTTTCGCTAGAGTTGTTTGCAAAAACAAACAATACCATCTCCACTGCAATACAGACACCAAAAGGCTGAAACATAACGTAATGTAAAACACGCTAGCTGGTAGTCGTAGAATAAAGGACCAACGCGCACGGTTCAAAATTGGTTTTATCAAGTGTCTCCCGATAGATAACAAGCGACCGATGTTTTGAATAAAATGTTCTTCATTTACTTACAGCTTTCTTTAAACACAACTGGACCAAATACATCTGTGCATGAAATTATCAGGATTTAATAAAGGTTCCTTGACAAATCTATAATACTATATTAAAATAATAGACTCGAATTTTTGGACTTTATTACAGAGAAATCGGAAGAGTACTGTCTTTTGTTATATATATTTTAAACATCATTGGTACTTGAAGATTACCAATTTGATTTTATTTTTTCTCAATCGAGCTTTGCTAATTAATAATCAACGAAATTTCCTTTTAAAAATCCGGAAATCATCTGAATTTTTTGGATTTTATAATCCTGCGCATGCGCATTACATTTACGCTAAATCACGATTGGCTCTTACAGGCCTGCGAATGTAATTGTCATTTAAATTTTTAGACCACGTGTTTTATTTGACACTTTCAGTTTCGCAGTAAAAATCGTGCCTCGTGTTTATAGCCCATTTCATATAAAATCTAGGTACTTGTAGTCAAATATAAAATCTAGAGATTTATTGATTTTAGAATTTATCTTCATTAATTAATGGAAAAAATATGATCTAGAAATAAATGTGACAATACAAAAATTAGTTTTTGTCTGCTGTTGCAACAATTAACATGCTTGTAGAGATCCCCCTGAAGATTAGTTTTCGATCCGCGCCTGACTAGTAATAGCATTAATAGTGAAACAGAATATAATTTATTATACTATTTTATGCAGAATGTCTCGATTTACTAAGTTTTTATGCAAAACAGACGCCCATTATTTTTTTTTAAAAACATGGTATTGCGCACAACAAGCATCAAACATGGCTATGATTTTTTTAAGCAACCAAATGTTTATATTTTCAACCACTCTACACGTGGTTGAACACGAACGATAACTCTGCTAGGAATATCATAGCTTAATTTAAAATAACCCCTACATGGTGAAAAAAAACCCAAACATTTTAAAAGATTTCCATGTGTTTACTTAAATCAAAGTATGATGTGATATGAAAAACGACCAGAACTTACGTATTTTGAGAATATTATCCGAACACATATACTTTCGCTCGGAATTTCACAGGAACTGAACTAATCTTGGTGAAGATTCGTGAACTTTCATTCGAGCACCTCTGGATTTATTATATACTTAGCAACGATAAAGAAAAGATAACGAACACATTCGCAGGGGTGTCTTAGTTTATGTTTCCACAATATCACATTTGCCAGTTTGCACGGATAAACTCAGAAACGATAATACAAAAACGTGTAAATTTTCACTGAATTGATAGAATTATTGTAGGCTTAAAGCTTGGTTATGTAAATGTCAAAAATACGGTGTGTCGATGCAGAGACATATATAACAATATTAACAATAGTGTTGTTTATGTCTCTGGTTGATGTATCTATTTCGTAAAATTTATGTCCGATATCATATGCAAGGTCAACTCGTGCACGCACGGGTCAAAGTCTAGTCGGTATTTATTTGAAGGATTAATAAAGAAGTTTTCAATAGGATTTCACAAAACAGAGACCGATATCGGCTTTTAATTATCTTATACGAAACTATTTATGATTTTTTTTTTCAGTGAAAAGGAAAGAATTATTTTGGCTGCAGACAGATGGAATTCTATATTCAACAGCCAACTGTCAGCTTTCAACAGGTGACTGCTTACTGCCAAAATGATTTTGCGCAACATGCATTGGTTAACGATCTGGACAAGTGATAAACTTATAAGAAACACAGTAGCTGGAAAAAGCTTCTTTAAAAAAAAGGATTCTCTTAATGTTCACTCTGATAAATAGAATAAAGTTAAAATTATGAAATAAATGCTATGAAAATTCAAAATTTGTAACCGATATGTCTTCTCAACAATAACACAGAAAAAATAAAACAACAGTGATTGAAATCAATTATCCGTAACGGAACCTAAAAACAAAAAAAATTGTGTTTTTCAGCCTGTGCGCCATATCAAAGGTATACTAATATATTATGCCATTTTAAATCAAAATTTTAAAAATAGAAATGTTTGCGTTTTTCCATTAAGCTACAAAAGTTATAAACTTTCTGCAAATTATACTGTTAAAATCAAACGCACTTTAAAGTACTGAATATAAATTCTAATTAATTTTTTTTCCGACAGGGTCGGTCAGTAAACAACCATTTTGAAACATTCATTTGCACGTGATAATGAAGGCTAATTTTAGAAGGTACACAAGATGTCGACGCGAAAACGTGATCGCCCTGTTGGCAGTGAAATATAACGTGTTCGGAGAGAAAAGAAAGAAAGAAACAGTTAACAGAGAACTTTGTAAAATGAGAATCTATATTAAAACCACTTTAAGCGGTGAAGACGTGTTAGAAATTAGTTAAACTTCATGTTTAACTATCCGCTAGTCGGTTTGAGTCAAACAGCGGTGTGTATTTCATCTGTTTATAAGATATTTACTCGTAAAGGAAAAGAAACTCGTGTAGGGTACGATATTCATTGTCCGAGTATGATAAAGCTTGTAAAGTTATCACCTAAAAACTTTTAAAAATCTATGAAATGTATGTTTTCAGTCGAGGGGCACCAGATGGGATAATCTTTACGTTCTATTTTATAATTATATGTAGTTGAAGGTATGAAATAATGGTCAATTGCAAAAGAGCTATCATCTGTTGTTAACGACACCGATACGCAGCCATCCTCATTAAATGCAGATTTCAATTTTTGATATATTTCAGTTTACAGCACGATATATTTTTATGAAATCGTGTATGGTACGACATTCATTGTCCGAGTATGATGTAACTTGTATAGTTATCACCTGAATACTAAAATCTATAAAATGTATGTTTTCAGTCGAGGGGCACCAAAAAAAACCCCTATTTTATATTAAAACGGCATAATTATATACATGTATCTTTAAAGACATTTTTTGCGATTGACATTATATGAATAGTGCCTGTTTGGGAAGGTAACAGTTGAAATTGACACCCCGAGAAAACCATTGTCAACCGACGCGAAGCGGAGGTTGACAATGGTTTTCTCGGGGTGTCAATTTCAACTGTTATCCTCCCAAACAGGCACTATTTATTTTATCATACTGAATGTCTTAATTTTAGAGAATTTTTGTTTGCTTTTATACAGAAATGACGTGAATTCTACGGTGAACCGTACGCGCATAATTTACGTGCATGTAACAATTCGTTGTGTTACCCGTTGCTAAATGTGTTGCTAACGCTGAGGGTAACAGAAAGGATTATCAACTGCGTTTAAACCAATCAGATTTCAGTATTTAATATAAAAGTATAATAATATATAAATAGTGCCTGTTTGGGAGGGTAACAGTTGAAATTGACACCCCGAGAAAACCATTGTCAACCGACGCGAAGCGGAGGTTGAACATGGTTTTCGAGGGGTATCAATTTCAACTCTTACCTTCCTAAGCAGGCACTATTTATTTTATTATACTGAATGTCTTAATTTTAAAGAAAACTTTATTGATTTTATATAAGAATGATGTAAATTCTTTGGCGAACCGTACGCGCATAACTTACGCGCATGTAACAAATCGTTGTGTTACCCGTTGCCAAGTGCGTTGATAACGGTAATAGAACGGATTATTAACTGCGGCTAAATCAATCAGATATAAGTATTTAACATGATAGTATAATAATAGTCTTTAGTTTTAGTCTTAGAGAAAAAAAAATACTCAGAATGCGCATAGATAGATAGATAGATAGATAGATAGATAGATAGATAGATAGATAGATAGATTGATAGATAGATAGATTGATAGATAGATAGATAGATTGATAGATAGATAGATAGATAGATAGATAGATAGATAGATAGATAGATAGATAGATAGATAGATAGATAGATAGATAGATAGATAGATAGATAGATTTACAGTATTGATTAATAAATTACATACACTGTATGTAACCTTTTTACTTCTATAACCTTTTACTCTGTGTCGTGTATATTTCCGACTATCTAACAAAACTTTAATGATCCATGCTGTATATGAGATCATTGACAACTGTACTAACACAGTCACATTTTATCATTAAAATTTACTTTAAAAAAAACAATTTTATGCAAATATCAGGTCTATTGACAGCACCACGTCCTAGAAGAGTAGGTAAGAGAGTGGTGATAGAGGGGGTACATGTAAGAGTGGGGTAAGAGAGTGGTGATAGAGGGGGTACATGTAAGACTGGGGTAAGAGAGTGGTGATAGAGGGGGTACATGTAAGACTGGGGTAAGAGAGTGGTGATAGAGGGGGGTACATGTAAGAGTGGGGTAAGAGAGTGGTGATAGAGGGGGTACATGTGAGAATGGGGTAAGAGAGTGGTGATAGAGGGGGTACATGTGAGAGTGGGGTAAGAGAGTGGTGATAGAGGGGGTACATGTGAGAGTGGGGTAAGAGAGTGGTGATAGAGGGGGTACATGTAAGAGTGGGGTAAGAGAGTGGTGATAGAGGGGGTACATGTAAGAGTGGGGTAAGAGAGTGGTGATAGAGGGGGTACATGTGAGAATGGGGTAAGAGAGTGGTGATAGAGGGGGTACATGTAAGAGTGGGGTAAGAGAGTGGTGATAGAGGGGGTACATGTAAGAGTGGGGTAAGAGAGTGGTGATAGAGGTGGTACATGTAAGAGTGGGGTAAGAGAGTGGTGAAGAGAGTGGTGAGAGGAGGGAAGATAGTGATGATAGAGGGGGTAATAGTGTGTGGAGTAATAAAAGGGGTAAGAGATTTGGGTGAAAAATGGGACAATAGAGTAGGGTAAGAAAGTGGGGTAAGAGCGTGAAGTGAGAGTGTCGGTGAGAGAGTGGAAGGAAAAGGGGGTAAGAGTGTTGAGTGAGAAGGGGTGAAAGAGTGAAGATAGAGTGTAAGAATGGATAGAGAGGGGATAAGAGTGGGATATAGAATAAGTAAGAGAGTGCAATGAAAGAGGTGGTTAGCGTGTTAAGTGGGAAGGAGTGAAAAAGTGGAGAAAGAGAGGATAAGAGAGTTTGGCGAGAGAGGGGTTAAAGAGAGGGGGATAAGAGAGTTGGGTAAGAGACTGGTGAGAGAAATGGTAAGAGATAGAGGGGTAAGAAAGATTGGTGTGAGAGGGGATAAGAGAGAATAGTGAGAGAGAGGTAAGATGTTGGGGTGAGAAAGTGGGGTGAGAGAGTAGGATGAAAGAGGGATTAAGAGTGTTAAGTGAGAGAAGGTTAAGAGAGTAGGGTGAGCATAGGGATGAAAGAATTAGTTGAGAAAGGAGATACAAGTGGGGTAAGAGAGTGGTTAAGAGAGGTGGTAAAAGAATTGGATGGTAGAGTGTGATGAGATAGTAAGTTGAGAGAGTAGTG